>NC_053493.1:20279198-20640448 GCF_905171775.1 Rana temporaria
TGTGGGGATGGGAGTGACTAGGAGAGGAGACATATCGTTTTTCCTACTTAGTAGATACAAACAATATGTTTCCGCTTCCCTGACAGCACAGCGATCGCTCCAGAAAAAAGGGGGTGGAGAGCTGAGTGAGGAGAGCTCAGTAATAAGAGCTGATTGGAGGGAAGAGACACACCTCCTCCGCACAGCACACACAGGAATAGGCTGTTTCTGGAGATCCCTCCCCTGTCACCATTTTTCTCTAGGTGTCAGGAAAACTTGTCTGAAGTGACTCAAGGAAGCAACAGACAGAAATTACATTTAGTGCTCTGTGCTTATACTTATACTATAGAGGGATATGCTTTGTTCATATTTAATGTCTGAGATGTACAACCACTTTAACCACTTAAGGACCCCTTCACGCCGATATACGTCGGCAGGATGGCACGGCTGGGCACATAAACGTATAGGTACGCTGTCCTTTAAGCCCAGCCGTGGGGTCGCGGGCGCGCGCCCCGGTCCGAAGCTCCGTGACGGTGGGACTCGCGGACCCGATCACCGCTGGAGTCCCCCGATCGCTCCCCGGAGCTGAAGAATGGGGAGAGCCGCGTGTAAACACAGCTTCCCCGTTCTTCACTGTGGCGCTGACATCGAATGTGTCTTCCCTTTTATAGGGGGCACACAATCGATGACGTCACACCTACAGCCACACCCCCCCTACAGTTGTAAACGCACTTCAGGTCACACATAACCCCATCAGCGCCCCCTTGTGGTTAACTCCCAAACTGCAACTGTCATTTTCACAATAAACAATGCATTATAAATGCATTTTTTGCTGTGAAAATGACGATGGTCCCAAAAATTTGTCAAAATTGTCCGAAGTGTCCGCCATAATGTCGCAGTCACGAAAAAAATCGCTGATCGCCGCCATTGGTAGTTTAAAAAAAAAAATTATAAAAATGCAATAAAACTATCCCCTATTTTGTAAATGCTATAAATTTTGCGCAAACCAACCGATAAACGCTTATTGCGATTTTTTTTAACAAAAATAGGTAGAAGAATACGTATCGGCCTAAACTGAGGAAAAAAATAAATTTTTTATATATTTTTGGGGGATATTTATTATAGCAAAAAGTAAAAAATATTGCATTTTTTTCAAAATTGACGCTCTATTTTTGTTTATAGCGCAAAAAATAAAAACCGCAGAGGTGATCAAATACCACCAAAAGAAATCTCTATTTGTGGGAAAAAAGGACGTCAATTTTGTTTGGGAGCCACGTCGCACGACCGCGCAATTGTCAGTTAAAGCGACACAGTGCCGAATCACAAAAAGGGGCAAGGTCCTTTAGCTGCATTTTGGTGGTTAAAGGACTTAGAAGTTACATATTGGCTATAGGCATGATACACAAAGCATGATGCTCATTGCTTTTTCTATGATAGCGGAAACGCTGAGCGATATTTAGATTCTGTGGCCCATTGGTAAACCATTCATTGTTGTAGTGACTTGCGCTATTCTTAGAAGTAAATATATTGATTTCTAAATGTTACACCTAATGAAACATTGAGTGAGCTGTGGAGGAATCGATGGTGGCCGCAGGCTGTACACTTCACCGGCTGATTAACCAGCTAATGACCCAACAGACTACTATCGCTGTGCCTGGATATGCTGCAGAGAATTGTGTGACATTAAAGTAAGTAATATATGGTACAATGACTGAGATATAAGGATATTAACCACTTACCCACTGGACACGTATACCCTCTTCCTAACCAGACCAATTTTCATCTTTTATTAAATTTTGAATGACAATTACTCAGTCATGCGATGCTGTACCCATATGAAATTTTTGTCCTTTTTTTCACACAAATAGGCCCAGATTCACAAAAGAGATACGACGGTGTATCTACAGATACACCATCGTATCTCTGACTTACACTGGTCGTATCTATGCGCCTGATTCATAGAATCAGTTACGCATAGATAGGGCTAAGATCCGACAGTGTTACAATGTGTTACACTGTCGGATCTTTTTTTAAATTTAAAAATGGCGCCGGGGGCGTTCCCGCTGATTTAGGATAAATAATATGTTAATCAGCGAGATACGCAAATTCACGAACGTACGCGGACCCGTCGCAGTGTTCTTACGTCGTTTCCGTAGCGGTTTTCCGTCGTATACTTACCCCTTCTATTATCAGGCGCAGCCAATGTTAAGTATAGCCGGCGTTCCCGCGTCGAATTTGAATTATCCTACGTCGTTTGCGTACGCCGATTCACGAACACGCGCGTCGCAAGTCCCGCTCACGTCACAACCACTGACGTCCTAGTGACGTCAGTGGGAGCAATGCACGCCGGGAAATTCCACGGACGACACATGCGCATTTAAATCCGCGCGGGAACGCGCCTGACTTAAATATGACACTCCCCTAGCCGCGGAATTTGAATTCCGCTGGGGGATTTAGGATCCGCCGTCGCAAGTTTGGAGGTAAGTGGTTTGTGAATTAGCCACTTGCCTCCTAAACTTGCGGGAGCGGATCTTAATTCACGTAGATCGAGCGGATCTATAGATCCGCTGAGCTACGTGAATCTGGCCCATATAGTTACTCATAGTTAGCCCTTAGATCCGACAGGTGTAATTGTTTTACACTGTCGGATCTTAGGATGCAGTACCGTGGCCGCCACTGGAGGGAGTTTGCGTCGTAAACCAGCGTCGGGTATGCAAATTAGGAGTTACGGCGATCCACGACGGTTTTTCGCGTTCGCTACGTCGCTGCTAGTCTAGTTTCCCGTCGCAAAGTTAGTCGTCGTTTTTGGTGTCTTAACTTTACACAGCACACGTATGTGCTGTATAAAGTATGGCCGTCGTTCCCGCGTCGAAATTCAAAACTTTTTCCTTCTTGCGTAAGACGTCCGGGAATACGGAATTACGCTACGCACGTCGCCGTTCGAAAAAATGACGTCACTTCGCGCAAAGCACGGCGGGAAATTCAAAAGGGAGCATGCGCAGTAGGTCCGGCGCGGGAGCATGCCTAATTTAAATGGCACACGCCCCTTTGAATTACGCGGGCTTACGCCGGAGGCCGCCGGCGTAGGTTTTCATTGCAAGTGCTTTGTGAATCAGGCACTTGTGATGAAAACTTGCGGCGTGTAACGTATCTACGATACGTTACGCCGCCGCACTTCTACGTGAATCTGGCCCATAGAGCTTTATTTTGGTGGTATTTAAATGTTTTTATTTGTTTGCGCTATAAATGAAAAAAGACCGAAAATTTGGTAAAAAAAAAAAAAAATTTTTCTTTGTTTCTGTTATAAAAATTAGCAAATTTAGTAATTTTTCTTCATGAATTTTGGCCAAAATTTTTACTGCTACATATCCTTGGTAAAAATAACACAAATACATGTATATTATTTGGTCTTTGTGAAAGTTATAGAGTCTACAAGCTATGGTGCCAATCTCTGAAAGTTGATCACATCTGAAGTACTGACGGCCTATCTCATTTCTTGAGACACTAACATGCCAGAAAAGTACAAATACCCCCCAAATGACCCCTTTTTGGGAAGTAGACATTTCAAGGTATTTAGTAAGTGGCATGGTGAGGTTTTTTTTTCACAATTCTTTGCAAAATGCCGTGAATGTGGATAAATGAGCAATGGATGGGGATGGATGAGCTGTGGATAGGGACGGATGAGCATGAATGAGGATGGCTGAGTATGGATGGGCCAAGGATGGGGGATGGATGAGCTGTGGATAGGGATGGATGAGCATGAATGAGGATGGCTGAGTATGGCTGGGGACGGATGAGCATGAATGAGGATGGCTGAGTATGGCTGGGGACGGATGAGCATGAATGAGTATGGCTGGGGACGGATGACCATGAATGAGGATGGCTGAGTATGGATGGGAATGGATGAGCATGAATGAGGATGGATGACCCATGGATGGGGATGAATGTGTTGTGGATAGGGATGGATGAGCACGAATGAGGATGGCTGAGCATGGCTGGGGACGGATAAGCATGAATGAGTATGGCTGAGGACAGATGAGCATGAATGAGGATGGCTGAGTATGGATGGGAATGGATGAGCTGTGGATAGGGATGGATAAGCACGAATGAGGATGGCTGAGCATGAATGACGATGGCTGAGTATGGATGGGAATGGATGAGCATGAATGAGGATAGCTGAGTATGGATGGGGTTGATGAGCTGTGGATAGGGATGGATGAGCATGAATGAGGATGGCTGAGTATGGATGGGGATGGATGAGCCATGGATGGGGTTGATAAGCTGTGGATAGGGATGGATGAGCATGAATGGCAATGGATGAGCATGAATGAGGATAGCTGAGTATGGATGAGCTTTGGATAGGGATGGATGAGCACGAATGAGGATGGCTGAGTATGGATGGGGATGGATGAGCTTTGGATAGGGATGGATGAGCATGAATGAGGATGGCTGAGTATGGATGGGGATAGATGAGCCATGGATGGGGTTGATAAGCTGTGGATAGGGATGGATGAGCATGAATGAGGATAGCTGAGTATGGATGAGCTTTGGATAGGGATGGATGAGCACGAATGAGGATGGCTGAGTATGGATGGGGATGGATGACCCATGGATGGGGTTGATGAGCTGTGGATAGGGATGGATGAGCATGAATGATGATGGCTGAGTATAGATGGGGATGGATGGAATGGCTGAGCATGGATAGGATCAGAGCAATATAAATCTGGCCCACGGCGCTGCTGCAACCAATCTCTCCCCCTCTCGCACTGTACCGAGCGGTATGGAGAGGAATAGCGCTAAGCCGGGCATGCACCGGCTTGTTTACAAGTGATCGCTCCATCATTTTACTGCTGCGGTCACAGATATTCCCGGGTGCCCAGGAGTGCGATTCTGGGAGGACGTCATAGTACGCCCTCCCAGAGTTATCGAGCCACACTTTAGTCGTCTTTCGGCTATGGCGCGGTTTGTTATAAAGTACAGGGAGTTCTGGGATCATAGAAAACAGCAAAGCTCCAAGTATAGAGGACTATACAGGTGACAGATCTCCTGTGAATTGTATCTGTAGGAGTAAGGATTGCTGTGTTAGGGTTGGTGCCAGTGGCGGTTCGTCCATAGAGGGTGCTGGAGCGCCGCCCCCTCTGGCTCTCACCGCCACTGAGTCAAATAACATAGATTCATGCATTGCACGAATCTATGTTATTTTCGCCGCTGCCGCTGTTATTCAGATGGTCGGCGCTCAATGTCCGGCCATCTGAATAACGCCAGCTGGTTGGCTGTACGGAAATGTCTATCAAAGCCAACAGCTCTGATAGGCTTTCCCAATACAGCCCTCGGGTCCCGGAAGCTTATTCTCGGAGCGCACAGACTGTACGCCCCTTGAATAAGATGACAGGCGTCTCAGCCAATCGGGTTGGCCGGTTCTGGCTACCTGTAACCTGATAGGCTGAGACGCCTGTCAGTCATCGAGGGCGGGAGAAGACATCGTGGGACGTGGATGCCTGACTCCAGTAAAGGTAAGTGCCGGGCGGGGGGGGGGGGGAGAATGCAATTTACAGGGAACAGTGGGGACAATTGGCACAGCGGCGACCATTAAAGGGCACAGTGGCTGCGTTTAATGGCATGGCACAGTGGTGACAATGTATGGCACAGTGGCTGCGTTTAATGGCATGGCACAGTGGTGACAATGGATGGCACAGTGGTGACAATGGATGGCACAGTGGCTGTGTTTAATGGCATGGCACAGTGGTGACAATGTATGGCACAGTGGCTGCCTTTAATGGCATGGCACAGTGGTGACAATGTATGGCACAGTGGTGACAATGGATGGCACAGTGGCTGCGTTTAATGGCATGGCACAGTGGTGGCAATGTATGGCACAGTGGCTGCGTTTAATGGCATGGCACAGTGGTGACAATGGATGGCACAGTGACTGTGTTTAATGGCATGGCACAGTGGTGCGAATTGATGGCACAGTGACTGCATTTGATGGCATGGCACAGTGACTGCGTTTAATGGCATGGCACAGTGGTGCGAATTGATGGCACAGTGGCTGCATTTGATGGAATGGCACAGTGGTGCAAATTGATGGCACAGTGGCTGCGTTTGATGGCATGTAACAGTGGCTGCGTTTGGGCACAGTGAGACTGTAATTTTTTTTTTCCTTTGCGCCCCCCCCAAAAATTTTGAGCACCAGCCGCCACTGGTTGGTGGTGTCATTGGGCTCTGACCCAGGGCCAAGATCTCCATAGTGTGTCCCAGATAATGGACCCGCAAAACACCGCATTGACTGTATTTGACCTTATAATTAGAGAAATAATTTGTTTCCCCCTTGAAGTGTACCTGTGCCCAGACTGTTGCCTTTAACTATTAACCAACCTCTTGCTGGCCAAAGAACGCATATGTGCATTGTGCAACAGCAAAGAGGGTGGGCTTGACATATACATCTATACAATACAATAGTGCAGCCCTGGAAAATAAGGTAAATGGAAAAAGTTCAAAGAAAAAAGTTCATCAACATAGGAAGGACACAAAGGCCCAGATTCTGAAAGGACTTACGACGGCGCAGCGCCATGTACGCCGTCGTAAGTCCTAATCCGACCCGTCGTATCTATGCGACTGATTCTTAGAATCAGTTACGCATAGATATCCATTAGATCCGACAGGCGTGAGTCTTTTACGCCGTCCGATCTTAACATGCATTTTTTTTTTACCGCTAAGTGGCGCTTCCGTCGAATTCCGCGTTGAGTATGCAAATTAGCTAGATACACGAATTCCCAAACGTACGCGCGGCCGACGCAGTAAAGTTACGACGTTTACGTTAGGCTTTTCCCGGCGTAAAGTTGCCCCTGCTATATGAGGCGCAGCCAATGTTAAGTATGGCCGTCGTTTCCCGCGTCGAAATTTGAAAAAGTTACGTCGTTTGCGTAAGTCGTCCGTGAATGGGGCTGGACGCCATTTACGTTCACGTCGAAACCAAGGACGTCCTTGCGGCGTACTTTGGAGCAATGCACACTGGGAAATTCCACGGACGGCGCATGCGCCGTTCCTCAAAAACGTCAATCACGTCGGGTCACAGTAGTTTTACATAAAACACGCCCCCCTGATCCAAATTTGAATTAGGCGGGCTTACGCCGGCCGATTTACGCTACGCCGCCGCAACTTACGGAACAAGTGCTTTGAGAATACAGCACTTGCCCGTCTATGTTGCGGCGGCGTAACGTAAATCGGATACGTTACGCCGCCGCAGAGATACGCCGCTGGACGTGAATCTGGGCCAAAGGCTCCAAAAGCTGCAAAGATGTGCAAATACCTGACTAAACGGTAAGGATTTATACCCCTATGGGCAAGTGTGTCTGACCTACCTGTTAGCTCAGGGGTCCTATATTTGAGGTGAGCGGCTAATAGTATCAGAGGTGGAGGCTACACACAGATTTTTTGCCTAACCTGATGAACATCTTTGCACCTTTTGGAGCCTTTGTGTCCTATGAACTGTTTTCTATGAACGTTTTCCATTTACCTTATTTTCCAGCACTGCACTATTGTATTTTATATCGATTGTTGGGGTGTTGTATTATTGACCTCAAGACCCCTTTTACACTGGAGCGTATTGCAGGCGCTATAGCGTTAAAAATAGCACCTGCAATACGCCTCTAAAAATCTGTCCCCATTCACTCCAGTGTGAAACCCCCGAGGGGCTTTCACACTGGAGCGGTGCTCTAGCAGGACGGTAAAAAAAGTCCTGCTAGCCGCATCTTTGGAGCGCAGAAGGAGCGGTGTGTTTACCGCTGCTGCCCATCTAAATAAATGGGACAGCGCGGCTGTACCGCCCGCAATGCGCTGCTTTTAACTGTGCGCCCCGCTAGTGGCTGGAATGCACCGCAAATCCGCCCATAGCGTCAGCGGTAAAAATAGCGGCGTTTTACCGCTGTGAAAGGGCTCTTAGGGCCAGATTCACGAATAATTACGGCGGCATAACGTATCCCCTTTACGTTACGCTGCCGCAAGTTTTTGGCGTAAGTGCTTGATTCACAAAGCACTTGCCTGTAAACTTGCGGCAGCGTAGCGTAAAGCCGTCCGGCGCAAGCCCACCTAATTCAAATGGGGCGTGTACCATTTAAATTAGGCGCGTTCCCGCGCCGAACGTTCTGCGCATGCTCCGTTAAGAAATTTTGCGCCGTGCTTTGCGTGAAATTACGGCGCCCCGACGTGTTTTTTGAACGGCGACGTGCGTAACGTACTTTCGTATTCCCGGACGTCTTACAGAAAAAAAAAAAATTGAAATTCGTCTCGGGAACGACGGCCATACTTTAACATGGCTGGTCTAAATGTAAGCCATGAAAAAGCAGGCTTGAGATTGCGACGGGAAAAACTGACTAGCGACGACGTAAGAGAATGCGACGAACGAGCGTACCTTCGTGGATCGCCGTAAACAGCTAATTTGCATACCCGACGCTGGAAAACGATGCAAACTCCACCCAGCGGCCGCCGGAGAATTACACGTAGGACCCGAAGGCGTACGAAGTCGTACGCCTGTCGGATCTATGCCAAAAGCCGTCGTATCTTGGTTTGAGGATTCCAAATCAAGATACGACACGGCAAATTTGAAAATACGCGTATTTCTGCTGTGAATCTGGCCCTAAGTGTCCAGCTGCTATGTGTTTTTAGGAATTATTTGTTTGCGCTGATTATACTTTTTATCGCTTCACATATACATCCATGGGTGGCAGAGCCTTCCAGCACGGTGACCAAACTGTCAAACAGCTCTTGGTCCGTACTAGTGATCAGGAGATTGTGGGACTGGCTCCCGATCATGTGACCACTGTGACAGTAAATGACAATGGTCACTTGATCAGCCAAAACTCCCTGCCCCCAGAAAGTATAACCTTTCCCTTCCTCAGTACTCCTCAGTCCTGATGCAAGCTGTGGGCTGGCTCTTGGGAGGGGTTATGCAAATATTAAAATGCCTAACAGGGCCAGGACAGGGGGGGGCGGGCAGGAGGGGAAGCTGCCCTGGGCACTTTGGTGTCATGTGAGATGGGGGGGGGGGGCACTACAAGGAGATTGGAGGGAGGGGATTTGTGTTGGGAGGAGGAAATTGGGGGCGTCGGGAGGTAAAAACGGTTCTCGCCTTGGGGATCTTTGCTGTATTGCCATGCCAGATGTCGCACAGACCTTGGAAAGATAGATGCACAATTGCTGCAGTCCAATTAATTCCCATGGGCGAGCCATAGTCATGGCGGCCTCCAGCCATCCCAGATGCGCAATGCGTAGGTATGAGTGGTCAATAGCCAGGACTGAACACCATCACATAGGAACATAGGACACTGCAGCGTTCTCAGGAATGCAGAAAGGAAGTGTTGATGTGTGAGTACACCTTACAGGGTTGTGTGAGCTATAAGGTGGCACCATCACTCCACCCTGAATGGACAGGTGACCGCGTCCTTTAAATTGGAACTCAATAAAGTGTGCAAAAAGTGCCCCCCTCCACCCTCCCCAACACTCTCTGTGAGTGGAACCATGAGGCCCCGTACACACGACCGAGTTTCTCGGCAGAATTCAGCCAGAATCTCGATCGGAGCTGGATTCTGCCGAGAAACTCGGTCGTGTGTACACTTTTCAGCGAGAAAGCCGACGAGGAACTCGATGGGCGGAAAAGAGAACATGTTCTCTATTTCCTCGTTGTTCAATGAGGAAAGTCGGCCCGCCGAGATCCTCGGCGGCTTCAACACTGAACTCGACGAGGAACTCGATTTGTTTGGCACGTCGAGTTCCTGAGACGTGTGTACGGGGCCTGAGAGTTCATATCCATGTAAGGCTGGGTTCACACTACGGTTTTCCCGTCCGTCAGCCACATACAATTTCAGTATTGAAAACGTACGGGCCCGGACGGGAAAACGTATAGATAGAGAATGCATTGCAAATCGTATGCACTCAGATGCATCCGGGTGTGTACGATTTGCTGGCAAAACGTTTTTTAAACGTACGCAAAACCGTGTTCAACCACGGTTTTGCGGTCGTTTTTAAAACAGTATGGCAACCGCATACGTTTTCCTTTAACATTAATGTCAATGGAAAACGTACATATGTGCGGTTCCATACGTTCCCGTCCGTTTCAGCCGCATACGTTTTTTCATATAAATCGTATGCGGCTGACGGACGGGAAAACCGTAGTGTGAACCCAGCCTAACCTTTGCAGAAAACTAAAGTTTGGAAAAATAACAAGGCACTCAGGACTTTCATGGTACAGCTGAACTCACAACTCTAACTTGATATTAAAATCATAATATTTATTGCACCATTTATATAAAAAATGTATTTCATGTATATTTTTGTCAACAATAATCCACAAAACACAAAGAACATTAAAGCATACTGCATGTATTCTCCTTCAAGTACTGGATATTGTAGTATAATATCCTCCCAACCATAGCAGATCTACATATAGTAATAATCCAGTCTTTCACTCGACATGTTTCGCGGGAAGCCTGCTTCTTCAGGAGTTTTAATAAAGGAAATAAATTGTCATTCAAAGTGTGACAGTGCTGAAAATTGGCCTGGGCAGGAAGGGGGGTAAAAGTGTCCGGTATTGAAGTGTTTGGTCATTTTATATGATGAATTTTTGTCCTTTATGTATTGATCTCTAAATGTCCATATATGGTGAAGTACCATGAAAGTCTGGGGTTTTTCGTTTTTTAACTCCATATGGTCTTTAGATCATCTATTATTGTTTATAAATAGCCCCATAATATTCCGCCATAATTTAAGGCATTAAGGAACAACATCAGAAAAGTCAGGAAGATGCCGTTATAGAAGATGTTTCCTGGTATAATCTTTATATGGAACATTTATTTTACATTGAGGAAGTTCGGCATGTGGGGAAAGTCCTTTATGCTTGATGAGTGTTTCCTATACTGGCAGAGTTGTGCCAGGGCGATCAGTGAACGCTTTGCTATGATGGCGGTGGGGCTATAACATTTTATTTGCCTTTCCGCAATAGGACTGGATAACTTCTGCAAATGTTAGTGATATGTGCTACACTCTTAGGCCTCGTACACACGATAGGATAGCCAGATGAGAACGGTCTGAAGGAATGTTTGTCTTAGGTTAACCGATGAAGCTGACTGATGGTCCGTCGCGCCTACACACCATAGGTTAAATAAACGATCGTGTCAGAACGCGGTGACGTAAAACACAACGACGTGCTGAAAAAAACGAAGTTCAATGCTTCCAAGCATGCGTCAACTTGATTCTGAGCATGCGCGGGTTTTTAACCGATGCTTTTGAATACTAACGATCGGTTTTGACCTATCGGTTAGCAATCCATCGGTTACATTTTAAAGCAAGTTCCTATTTTTTTAACCGAAGTATAACAAACCCATGGGGCCCACACACGATCGGTTTGGACCGATGAAAACGGTCCTTCAGACCATTGTCCTCTGGCTATTCTATCGTGTGTACGAGGCCTTAGAGATTAATTTAATAACTGTACCTGCGTCCTATAAAACGGAAAATTTTAATTTGGAAAAACAATGGGGCACTCAGGATTTTCATGGCGCAACTGAACTCACAACTCTAAATTGATATAAAAATTCATAATATGTATTGCACCATTTTTATTAAAAATTAATTTCCCATATACTTTTGTCAACAACAATCGGCAAAACACGATGGAACATTAAAACATATGTAATCCCCTTCAAGTACTGGAAATGGTAGTACAAACATCCTCCCAACCATAGGAGATCTAGTAATTATTATTATTATTATTATACAGGATTTATATAGCGCCAACAGTTTGCGCAGCGCTTTACATCAGGGAAGACAGTACAGTCACAATACAATTCAATACAGGAGGGATCAGAGGGCCCTGCTCGTTAGAGCTTACAATCTAGAAGGGAGGGTCAAGTGGAACAAAGGGTAGTAGCTGTGGGGGATGATCAGATGGACTCAAATGCAAATACAGTTGTTAGGTGTGGGTAGGATAGGCTTCTCTGAAGAGGAGGGTTTTCAGGGATCCTCTAAAAGCTAGTAGAGAAGGAGATAGGCGGATAGATTGGGGTAAGGAGTTCCATAGGCTTGGAGAGGCTCTGGAGAAGTCCTGGAGACGAGCATGGGAGCAGGTGATGAGAGAGCTAGAGAGTAGGAGGTCTTGAGAAGAGCGAAGAGAACGATTAGGTTGGTATTTAGAGACTAGGTCAGTGATGTAGCTGGGGGCAGAGTTGTGGATGGCTTTGTAGGTAGTAGTTAGTAGTTTGAATTTAATTCTTTGGGTGAGCGGAAGCCAGTGGAGGGATTGACAGAGAGGAGTAGCAGAGACAGAGCGGTTGGTAAGGTGGATAAGTCTGGCCGCAGCATTCATGATGGATTGAAGGGGGGTTAGAGTATGCAGCGGTAAGCCAATGAGAAGGGAATTGCAGTAATCAAGGCGAGAGATGACCAGGGAGTGAATTAAGAGCTTTGTGGCGTCATTGGTTAGAAAGGGGCGTATTTTGGAGATGTTGCGAAGGTTGAGGCGGCAAGATTTGGACAGTGATTGAACGTGAGGTTTAAAGGACAGTTCAGAGTCCAGGACTACACCTAGGACCTTGACATGTGGGGATGGGCTGATAGTTGTGCCATTAATTTTGACAGAGAGATCAGGGGAAGAGGCACGTGGGGGAGGGAAAATGATAAGTTCCGTTTTAGATAGATTGAGTTTGAGGAAGTGGTGCGACATCCAAAGTGATATATCCGATAGTAAATTAGTGATACGTGAGGAAAATGAAGGAGTGGGTTGAGGGGTAGAGAAATAAATTTGAGTGTCGTCAGCGTAGAGATGGTATTGGAAGCCGTGGGAGGCTATCAGCTGACCCAGGGAGGAGGTGTAGATTGAAAATAGGAGGGGTCCAAGAACAGAACCTTGGGGGACCCCAACTGAGAATGGAAGCGGAGAGGAGGAAGTAGAATTGTAAGTAACGCTAAAGGTACGGTTGGATAAGTAAGTAGAGAACCAGCGAAGAGTACAGACACGGAGACCAAAGGTGTGAAGTTTTTGGAGGAGGAGTGGGTGGTCAACCGTATCAAAGGCGGCAGAGAGGTCCAGGAGTAGGAGCACAGAATAGTGTCCCTTAGTTTTGGCTGTTAGTATATCGTTTGTAAGTTTTAGGAGAGCAGTTTCTGTGGAATGTTGAGGACGAAATCCAGACTGAAAGGGATCAAGAAGGTTATTATCAGCAAGGTGTACGCTCAGTCGGTTGTAGACTAGACGTTCAAGGAGTTTGGATAAAAAGGGGAGCAAGGAGATGGGACGTAGGTTGTCAAGATTGGATGGGTCCAGTGAGGGCTTTTTAAGTATGGGGCTGACTAGTGCATGTTTCAAAGAGTTAGGGAAGATGCCAGAAGAGAGGGAGAGATTGAAGATGTGGGTTAGAGAATGTAGAATAGAGTCAGAGGGTGAACGTAGCATTTGCGAGGGAACAGGGTCCAGAGCGCAGGTGGTAAGATGGACGTTGGCAAGTAATTTAGCGACCTCGTCTATAGTGGTGGGGTTGAAAGAGGGAAGTAAAGATTGTACCTGTGGGCATGAGGTGGGAAGTGTGGAGAGTATCTGAACAGTAGAGATCTCCTTGCGAATTGTATCAATCTTCTGTTTGAAGTGATTGGCGATCTCCTGGGAAGTGAGTGAGTTGGTGGGTGGAGGCAGTGGGGGACGAAGTAGAGAGTTGAAGGTAGAGAAGAGTTGATGGGCACGGGATGATAAGTTTTTAATGAGGGTGATGAAATAGGTCTGCTTGGCAGTGAGGAGGCTGGAATTGTATTTTTGGAGGGCAGATTTATACTGAACGAAGTCTTCCTTGGACTTGCTCTTGCGCCACTGGCGCTCAAGAGCACGGCTGTGTTTTTTCAGACTTCTGGTATCATCTGTTTGCCAGGGTTGAAGGGGGCGGGGCCTTATTCTGCGTGTAGTGAGGGGGGCCAGTCTGTCCAGTGATGCTAGAAGTGAAGTGTTGTAGACAGAAGTGGCTAGGTCAGTGCAGGACAGGGGTGCGATTTTGTCGTAGAGGTGGTCAGTCGCAGAGTATAGAAGAGAAGGGTTGATATGGTGAAGGTTTCTACGAGAAGCCGTTAGGCGTTTGGGTGGAGAGGAGGTGGAGGAGAAGGAGAGAGTGAAGTTAATAAGGTAGTGATCAGATAGGGGGTAAGGATAGTTGGAGAGGTTACGTGGAATGCATAGGTGGGAAAAGACAAGGTCAAGGGTATTGCCTTCGGAGTGAGTAGGAGCCTGTATCCATTGCTTCAGGTCAAAGGAGGAGGTTAGACTGAGAAGTTTTGAAGTTGCAGGAGTGCTAGCATTAGTAGGGATGTTGAAGTCGCCAAGAATGATTGTGGGGATTTCAGAAGAGAGAAAGTAGGGTAGCCAGGCAGAGAAGTCATCCAGAAAGGATGATACTGGGCCAGGGGGCCGGTAGATCACAGCTATCCTTAGAGAAACTGGGGAGAAGAGACGAACACAATGCGCCTCAAATGAGGAGAGTGACAGAGAGGGAGGTGGGTGAAGTACCTGAAAGGTGCTATGTGGGGCTAAAAGGATTCCAACACCCCCTCCTTTGCGTCCACTGGCTCTGGGGGAGTGAGTCCAAAGAAGACCACCGTGAGATAGAGCAGCAGAAGACGCAGTGTCGGATTCGTGAAGCCAGGTTTCGGTAACGGCGAGAAGATTAAATGATTTAGCGATAAAGAGATCATGGAGGGAGGTCAGTTTGTTACAGACGGAGCGAGCATTCCAAAGGGCGCAAGAGAAAGGGAGTCTGGTCTTGGGAAGAAGAGTAATGGGAACTAGATTGTGTGCATTGCAGCCAGAGGGTGTAGGGTAATGGGTGTGTTGAGCACAGTTAGGAGGCCCAGGGTTTGGTGATACATCACCAGAGGATAGGAGAAGCAGAAGGGTGAGGGAGGTAATGTGGGAATGTGATTTATATGAGGGGACATTCCCCAGTGGTTTGGAGTATTGGGCGTGTAAATTTAGAGTTAGCCAGAGTTGGTGAGCGCAGTAATAAGGGGAGGACAGAAGTGAGGGTGATATATACAAGGTGTGGGGTGGAGAAGAGGGATGAATGAAAGCCAGTTTAAGTATTGAAGATGCAGCTGTCAGAAGGAGTGGTAGACACAGCATTTTAGTAGGGGGAGGAAGAGCAGAGAGTGTGAACAAGGTTACCTGTCCAACAAATCTCCAATTTTTTTTTTTTTTTCCTACGCTTTGTGCATTCGCTGAAGTGCAGGCTCAGAAGTGCTCCCACTTAGATAAATCCCCCCACTTTGAGAAGGAACCCCATTTGCAAACGTGCCACCCCTAGGCAAACGAGTAATAATCAAGTATTTCACTCGACATGTTTCACGGGAAGTCTGCTTCTTCAGGAGTTTTAATAAATGGAATATTGATCTGTATAAAAATAAATATAGTGATAATACAGAAAAAAATATAATGGATGTAAAAATATTTACATGTAGGAGCGCGCATGCATGTTAGCAGTAGGAGGAACCGCAGAATCAAATGGTCAAACGGTAAGGTGGCTAATGAGATATCATAATATGACTTTCTCCAAATTGCACGATCAGTCAAAGGCTGATAAAAATGGGGCTGTACTCACATGCTGCTCACACTAGCCAACCAGTGAGGTGACAGCGCCAAAATTGTTGGCTTTTGTTTTTTATGTATTTTTTGGTGTTTGGCTGGTGTAAGCGGCACGGTGAGTACAGCCCTATTTTTATCAGCTTTTGAATGATCCGTGCGATTTAGGGAATGGCATAGTCCAATTTTTGTGCTTTATGTACTTTGTTGTGTCTTATGTATTGGTTATGATATCTCATTATCCACCTTACCGTTTGATGGCATGTGCGCTGCGGTTCCTCCTACTGCAAAAAATGCACGCTCATACATGTAAAAATATTTACATCCGTAATTTTTTTTGTGTATTATCACTATGTTTATTTTAGGGCCGAAACAACTAATCGATTAATCGACAACTAATCGATTGTGAAATTAATTGATTACAATTTTCATAATCGATTAATCGGCCAGTAACATAATGGGGTTAAAAAACGAAAATTAGCCCTTTATAGCACAAAAAAGCAAATTACTACTGTAAATATTACTTTCACTGTCCCACAGTAAAACAATTAACCCCTTACAGTAGCGATTGATTGCTCTTTTTGTACTTATTTATTGTTTTTTTAACCCCCATTATGTTACTAAACATCTCAGGCCAGGGTCACACCTCTGTTTTTTGCTGCTTTTTGCAGAAACACACTACAGTTCATTTACATGTTTTCCTATGGGACGCGTTCACATCCATGATTTTTCTTTTCAGCTGCTGCGTATTTGGAAAGGGCAAGGACTTTTTAACGCAAAACGGTGCTATTTTTTTTTTGGTTCAATATATTTTCAATACATCTTTTAAAAAAGGCTAATTTTTTTTTATTTTTTAGGCTATTATCTGATTAATCGAAACAATAATCGGCCAACTAATCGATTATGAAAATAATCGTTAGTTGCAGCCCTAGTTTATTTTTCTACAGATCAATATTCCCTTTATTAAAACTCCTGAAAGCGGGAGTTCACCCATAAAAAACATTTTACCCTTAGATTGAGGCTCATTTTGTCTAGGGGAATCGGCTAGTTGTTTTAAAATCGAAGCTGTACTTACCGTTTTAGAGAGCGATCTTCTCCGCCGCTTCCAGGTATGGTCTTCGGGACTGGGCGTTCCTATTTTGATTGACAGGCTTCCGACAGTCGCATCCATCGCGTCACGAGTAGCCGAAAGAAGCCGAACATCGGTGCGGCTCTATACTGCGCCTGCGCACTGACGTTCGGCTACTTTCGGAAAATCGTGACGCGATGGATGCGACCATCGGAAGCCTGTCGGAAGACTGTCAATCAAAATAGGAACGCCCAGTCCCGCAGACCTATACCTGGAAGCGACGGAGAAGATCGCTCTCTAAAACGGTAAGTACAGCTTTGATTTAAAAAAAAACTAGCCGATTCCCCTAGACAAAATGAGCAGGAATCTAAGGTTAAAAAATGTTATTTCCATGTGAACCTCCACTTGAAGAAGCGAGCTTCGCACGAAACATGTCGAGTGAAAGACTGGATTATTACTAATGTCGATCTGATATGGTTGGGAGGATATTATACTACAATATACACTAAAAAACCGCGCTAACACAACACTACAAATATAGGCAGCGGCTAGCGTGTGATGACAAGAAAAATAAACAATATAAAAAGCCGCGCCAAATAACAAAAAATGAATATAATAGTTCAACAGTCCACAGGTAGTGTAAGTAATAGTGGATATTGGATTGATTCTCCAGCAGAAACAAAAACACTGTATTGATCAGAGGCTGATTTGCATGTAAAGATGTTGATTTTTCAATGCACCAGGTGACATGCATACACTGTGTGAGATCCCACCACCGGAATTATGTATCAGCTTACCAGATAGCAAGCCTTTGGTGCAGTTGGCTATAACCCAGCCACGGCCTTTAAATCCCCCGGGCTCAGATTTCCAATCAAAAAGACAGCTGAGGTTTGGAGTTGGTGTGTAATTCCGATTTAGGACACTCCACAATTCATCAGCAACCACAGTATACCGATAAGCGTAACCCAATCCGGTTCACATGTAGACAGGAGAATAGAAAGGGACGCAATAGCGTGATATCGTAGGTATACAAATTTATTTAAGAAAGTAATGTACTTACACTTAGGCAGTATAAACACAGCATTAAACAGATAAAACAAGCCGGCCGGCTTACGGAGCCCTCCTCCTAGGCGTGGTGACGTCACTGACGCTGCCTCCAGACGCGTTTCGTCCTATTGGACATTCTCAATGGGGGTAGGGCTAGCAGCAGTGTGTCACCTTATATAAGAGCCACTCAATGCAAAGGGAGGTCCATAGAAACAGACCCCGCCATCTTTGTTGAGGGAAAGTTTTCCCATACAACCGCGCGCAACCTCGCGGCCTGGAAGGGAGTATGAGGCATTCCCCCTACGTTGTAACGAGGGTGGAATTGCTCTCTCTCCAGAGTAAAAAAACAAAAATTGTAAAATAAACATAAATATAAATTGAGCCTAAAAATGTAGTTTTAATACCTACAATGTAAAGAGGACAGAGGAACCAAGGGAGAACTAAAAGTCCGGCACAAGACAGAAATCCCTTGACTCACTGTGGCCATCTTGTGGATAAAATTAAGAATTATTTTTAAACAAGAAAAAATATATAATAAACTCATCCTGATTAAACCTGGTTTGGAAAAAGTCAGGTTTTGAGTCAGTTCCATCGATTATTTTAGTGGAAGATTCTCAGAAACTTCTATATAATTAAATATAAGCCTCATCCAAATTCGTTTAACTCTTTTTATTACCATAAAGCTTCATACAATTTTTGGGTAATAAAAAGAGTTATTGTTTATTATACTACAATATCCAGTACTTGAAGGGGAATATATATGTTTTAATTTTTCTTGCATTTTGTCGATTGTTGTTGACAAAAATATTTGTGAAATACGTTTTTGATATCAATGTTGCAATTATAATTATGATTTTAATATCAATTTAGAGTTGTGAGTTTAGCTGTACCATGAAAGTCCTGAGTGCCTCACTGTTTTTCCAAATTTAGATTTTCCATTTTATAGGACGCAGGTACGGTTATTAAATGAATCCCTAAATGTGTAGCACATATCACTAACCTTTGCAGAAGTTATCCAGTCCTATTGCGGAAAGGCAAATAAAATGTTATAGCCCCACCGCTATCATAGCAAAGCGTTCACTGATCACCCTGGCACCACTCTGCCAGTATAGGAAACACTCATCAAGCATAAAGGACTTTCCCCACATGCCGAACTTCCTCAATGTAAAATAAATGTTCCATATAAAGATTATACCAGGAAACATCTTCTATAACGGCATCTTCCTGACTTTTCTGATGTTGTTAATAATGCCTTAAATTATGGCGGAACATTATGGGGCTATTTATAAACAATAATAGAAGATCTAAAGACCATATGGAGGAAAAAAACTAAAACCCCAGACTTTCATGGTACTTCACTATATATGGACATTTAGGGGCAGATCCACATAGAATTAGATCCGCGCAGCGTATCAGAGATACGCTACGCCGCCGTACCTTACGTGGCGGATCTTCGAATCCTCAAAGAATTTGCGCCTTAAGTTACGGCGGCGTAGTGTATTTCTGGCGGCGGAATTCAAATCGGCGGGTAGGGGGCGTGATTCATTTAAATGAAGTGCGTCCCTGCGCCGATTGAACTGCGCATGCTCTGTTTTGAAATTTCCCACCGTGCTTTGCGCGAAATGACGTCACAACGGCGTCATTTTTTTAACTTAGACGTGAGTTACGTCCATCCCTATTCACGGACAACTTACGGAAAAAAAAAAAGAATTTCAAATTTCGACGCGGAAACGACGGCCATACTTAATAGGGTTGTCCAGATACCGATACCAGTATCGGTATCGGGACCGATACCGAGTATTTGCGGGAGTACTCGTACTCGCGCAAATACCCCCGATACCTAAATAGAATACTTCCCCCCCCCTTCCCCCCCCGCCGCTCCTGCCGCATCGTGCCGCCGCATCGAGGGACATGGCTAGAGGGACATTGCTGCATATGTAAGGGACATGGCTAGAGGGACATTGCTGCATATGTGAGGGACATGGCTGCATATGTGAGGGACATGGCTAGAGGGACATGGCTGCATATGTGAGGGACATGGCTAGAGGGACATTGCTGCATATGTGAGGGACATGGCTAGAGGGACATGGCTGCATATGTGAGGGACATGGCTAGAGGGACATGGCTGCATATGTGAGGGACATGGCTAGAGGGACATGGCTGCATACGTGGGGGACATGGCTGCATATGGGGGGGACATGGCTGCATTTGGGGACACATTTAAAAAAAGTATCGGTATTCGGTATCGGCGACTACTTGAAAAAAAGTATCGGTACTTGTACTCGGTCCTAAAAAAGTGGTATCGGGACAACCCTAATACTTAACATGGCAAGTCTATCTATACGCCGCAAAATACCAGCTTTAACTATACGCCGGAAAAAGCCGACTACAGACGACGTTAGAAAATACGACGGCCGCGCGTACCTTCGTGGATCGACGGAAAAAGCTAATTTGCATACCCGACGCGGAAAACGACGCCAAAGTATTGCATCTAAGATCCGAAGGCGTACAAAGCCGTACGCCTGTCGGATCTTACCCAAATGCCGTCGTATCTTGGTTTGAGGATTCAAACTAAAGATACAACGCTGGAAATTTGAAAGTATGCTCTGTGGATCTGGCCCTTAGAGATCAATACATAAGGAAAAAAAAGTGTTTTTCATAGTTTTTGTTATACAATTTTGTAAATAAGTAATTTTTCTCCTTCACTGGTATGTGCTGATGAGGCCACACTGACAGGCACTGATGGGCAATGATGAGGTGACACTGATATGCAGCACTGATGGATACTGATAGGCAGCACTTATAGGCAATGATAGGCGGCACTGATAGGTGGCACTTATGGGCACTGATAAGCGGCACTGATGGGCTCTGATTGGCATCACTGATGGGCACTGGTGGGCACTGGCAGGCATCACTGATGGGGCTGCACTGATAATCATTGCACTGATTATCTGTGTGTATCTCCCTATTGAGGAAAGACGTTTATTGGCACTCCTCTCCTCACGCTGAGCGCTATTGGTGTGAGAAGAGGAATGCCGATAACTGGAACCTCCGGTTTACACTGTGATCAGCTGTGATTGGATACAGCTGATCACATGGTAAAGAGCCTACATCATAGGCTCATCACTGTGATTGGTGATGCGGTGTGTTGGAGCGCCTATCTCCTTTCTAAAGGTTCTTGTCGGAAGTTTGCCATTACAGGCAGATCTAGGCAGATCAAGAAGTCTAATGTTCCTGTCATTGGTTTTCAGTTCAGAAATAAAATACTGTAGCTCATCAACAGTCCTATACCAGATGACCAGGACATCGTTGATGTACCTCAGTCACAGACACACGTGGCAGAGGTACATTGATGAGCGGTACATAAGACTCTCCTCCTACCACCCAAGGTGAAGACCGGTATACACAGGTGCCCACGGGGCCCCCATAGAAGTCCCCCTTATCTGCTGATAATTCATTCCAGAAAACTGTAAACAGTTGTGGGTAAGGACAAAGTCAAGCAATTTTAGAATGAATTTGTTTTGTGATCCTATATTGGGATATTTCTCTTCCCGAAAGTGAGCCTCCGCAGATAGCCCCCATTGATGAGGGATGGAGGTGTAGAGGGACTCTACGTCGATATCCATTATTGCCCCATCCTGTATGTCCTCCTCCACAAACCTTTGAGAGGGCGTCTCTGGTGTCCTGAACAAAGGATGGCAGGTCCCTAACCATTCCCTTGATTAGAGCATCCAAAAATGTACCTGTCTGTTAAAGAGGGTCCCTAATAGCTGAAATGATGGGCCTCCCAGAGGTCTGATTTGGCTTTTCTGGACCTTGGGGATTATGTATATGGTGGGTATGTACCATAAGGTAAAATTCAGTTATTTCTTAGTAAGTAATTGTGCTTCAAAGGCCAACTGGAGTTTGAAATTTAAGAAATTGACCAACACTGGAAACGGATTAGACTTAAGCTTGAGGTAAGTAGACTGGTCACCCAATTGTCTCAAAATCTCCTGTTCACAATTTTTCCCAAATAGGAGGACCACATTACCTCCTTTATCACTGGATATAATAATTAGATTAGGAGCCTCACTAAGTTCTTAAAGTGCTATTCGTTAATCTGGGAGGAGATTGTCATTGGTGATTTTGTCTCAACTGATCTTATTGACGTCCTTCTGGATAAGGTCAAGAAATGTCCTAATCCACCGATTATTTCTAAACTGTGGCATCTTAGTAGATCTGATGTTGAGATGAGCCTAACTTTTCCATGGATCCCAGGTGGGGCTCTCACTGTCAGAGTCAGTAGAGGAGTCCTCCATCAAAGAAACAAGATCATCCATGGCTTGTTGTTCCCTGGCATCCCGGGAACACCCTAAGTCACCAGGGAAATTGGATGTACCTGAGTGAACAACTCTAAGATTAACCTTCCTGAGAAATAAACTGATATCCTTGAAAACCTCAAAATGATTCATCCGATTGGATGGTGAAAAGGAAAGTAATCGAGACCCAGCGGAACACTGGGTGAGATTGTTCATGGGAAGCTGTTCCTGGGGATACATGCTATTTGGTCTGAACTCGCCACCGCTATGTGGATACTTTTTCATATGTGAATACCAGCGTGCTTCTCTCTCCTTCTCCTCCCTTCACTTGCTATCACCCCATCCATCTCTGCATGAGCCTTTTCCATCTGTGCTTTCCAATGCCTCTTTTAAAGTCGTCTGTCCACCCTTAATACAGTGCTTTGCGAAAGTATTCGGCCCCCTTGAACTTTGCGACCTTTTGCCACATTTCAGGCTTCAAACATAAAGATTTAAAACTGTAATTTTTTTTGAAGAATCAACAAGTGGGACACAATCATGAAGTGGAACAGGTATATAAATTCAGGGGAGAAGCAGGTCTAGCTAGATACCCCAGTTGAAGTCTATTTTAGACAAAACCGGTCGGGTTGCTGACTTGCTAAGTCTCTACTGCATTTTTTCTTTGGAAATACTCCTGTCCACCCATCAAGGGGGAGAGTTGCTGTTTGTTTTTACAGTCTTTTTTCCATTCACGTGTGGTTTTTAATTTTTTGTTTTTACTTGGTTCCTGTCACCAGTGTGATTGTTTTTGGAATTTTTTATTAAATCAACCAGTTTTACACTATGAGGAGCTATTTTTCTTTTTCTTTCCCTTCCTATGTTTGGGAGTGATTGGGCACCATCATAGTACTATCATAGCACCAAGTTACCCTCTGGATACCTGGACTTCTTGGAGACTTCCTTCGCCTAGGACTACTATCCTGACGTTAACCGGATTAGACAGTCGGTCTGTACAAGCTCTAAAGACCCCCCCACCGTAGGGTGAGTTGAGGGTCCACCTTATTCGGTAAGGGTACCCATCTGTCTCTGTATGTCCAATATTTGAGGATTCCTATCCAAATCATCCAGAGAGAGGATATGTTTGTTTACATCTTCATGGTGCATGGACTGATTTTTATATGATTGGTTGTGCTCACTAATTCACAGTGGACATTATTGATACTGTACACTTTTATCGTGTATGGTTTATTATATGTTCCTTTCACTGACACTGTTTTCTAATGAGTTTGAATACTTCTTCATATGATATGTTTTATGATCACTGAGGTGGGAGTATTTTGATTCATCTTCCTGCCCTTTTTTGAATAGCTGGATTTATTTCCCACTATTTAGTTGCTGATCGCAGATTTATGAAGTCCCATGTTGGGATCACACAGCAGGGTTTGTGACACCTATCACTGACATTACTGGGGAGTCCCTACATAGGGTCTCCTTATTGGCGCTACACTTTCTATATATTCATGAAGTGGAACGAAATTTATTGGATATTTCAAACTTTTTTAACAAATAAAAAACTGAAAAATTGGGCGTGCAAAATTATTCAGCCCCCTTAAGTTAATACTTTGTAGCGCCACCTTTTGCTGTGATTACAGCTGTAAGTTGCTTTGGTATTTCTCTATCAGTTTTGCACATCGAGAGACTGAAATTTTTGCCCATTCCTCCTTGCAAAACAGCTCGAGCTCAGTGAGGTTGGATGGAGAGCGTTTGTGAACAGCAGTTTTCAGTTCTTTCCACAGATTCTCGATTGGATTCAGGTCTGGACTTTGACTTGACCATTCTAACACCTGGATATGTTTATTTGTGAACCATTCCATTGTAGATTTTGCTTTATGTTTTGGATCATTGTCTTGTTGGAAGACAAATCTCCGTCCCAGTCTCAGGTCTTTTGCAGACTCCATCAGGTTTTCTTCCAGAATGGTCCTGTATTTGGCTCCATCCATCTTCCCATCAATTTTAACCATCTTCCCTGTCCCTGCTGAAGAAAAGCAGGCCCAAACCATGATGCTGCCACCACCATGTTTCACAGTGGGGATGGTGTGTTCAGGGTGATGAGCTGTGTTGCTTTTACGCCAAACATAAAGTTTTGCATTGTTGCCAAAAAGTTGGATTTTGGTTTCATCTGACCAGAGCACCTTCTTCCACATGTTTGGTGTGTCTCCCAGGTGGCTTGTGGCAAACTTTAAACAACACTTTTTATGGATATCTTTAAGAAATGGCTTTCTTCTTGCCACTCTTCCATAAAGGCCAGATTTGTGCAGTATACAGGGACTGATTGTTGTCCTATGGACAGAGTCTCCCACCTCAGCTGTCGATCTCTGCAGTTCATCCAGAGTGATCATGGGCCTCTTGGCTGCATCTCTGATCAGTCTTCTCCTTGTATGTGCTGAAAGTTTAGAGGGACGGCCAGGTCTTCGTAGATTTGCAGTGGTCTGATACTCCTTCCATTTCAATATTATCGCTTGCACAGTGCTCCTTGGGATGTTTAAAGCTTGGGAAATCTTTTTGTATCCAAATCCGGCTTTAAACTTCTCCACAATAGTATCTCGGACCTGCCTGGTGTGTTCCTTGTTCTTCATGATGCTCTCTGCGCTTTAAACGGACCTCTGAGACTATCACAGTGCAGGTGCATTTATACGGAGACTTGATTACACCCAGGTGGATTCTATTTATCATCATTAGTCATTTAGGTCAACATTGAATCATTCAGAGATCCTCACTGAACTTCTGGAGAGAGTTTGCTGCACTGAAAGTAAAGGGGCTGAATAATTTTGCACGCCCAATTTTTCAGTTTTGTATTTGTTAAAAAAGTTCGAAATATCCAATAAATTTCGTTCCACTTCATGATTGTGTCCCACTTGTTGTTGATTCTTCAAAGAAAATTACAGTTTTATATCTTTATGTTTGAAGCCTGAAATGTGGCAAAAGGTCGCAAAGTTCAAGGGGGCCGAATACTTTCGCAAGGCACTGTATATGTTGCCTACTCCCTTGGCTCATCCTACCATGGACTATTAACACGTGTGCCCCCCCTTTCATTTTTTACCACATGTGATCCTTGCCCTAATCACTGGCCATGGTTGTCTACCTTTGAATTGCTGTTTTGCCCCATACTGTATATTGCCAACTATAGTCTGTCCTCTGGTGCGATTGGCTGAATGACTGGGAACCCGGGTGGTTTTTATTCGTTCCTGTCAATGATGGCAAGAAAGGTTTTATTTTGGTGTGATGGAGGTTTGAAATTTTTCTTTTTTTTATATATTTTGGGAATGTTTGGACTAATAAACTTTATTTGACAAATATACTGCGGTGGGTTTCATTGTTGGAGCCCCTCTGTCTCAACTCTGGTCCTCCCTTGAATTCATTGTCTTTTCTAAATTTTCTTTATTTCTAGCCAAAACAAAACTTCTTATCTGACCAGAGCACCTTCTTCCACACATTTGCTGTGTCCCCCATATGGCTTCTCGCAAATTGCGAACAGGGCTTCTTATGGCTTTGTTTCAAAAATGGGTTTCTTCTTGCCACTCTTCCATAAAGGGCAGATTTGTGGAGTGCGCGACTAATGCCTTGTACACACGATCGGAATTTCCGATGAAAAATGTCAGACGGAATTTTTTCATCGGATATTCTGACCGTGCGTGGGCCCCATTGGACTTTTTCCCGTCGGAGTTTAGAAATAGAACATGTTTTATTTTTTCCGATGGAAAAAAATCCGGAAATCCAGAAATTCGGAAATTCCGATCGTCTGTGTGGCACTCCGACGGAGAAAAAAACATGCGTGCTCAGAATCAAGTCGACGCATGCTCGGAAGCATTGAACTTAATTTTTCTCGGCTCATCGTAGTGTTTTACATCACTGCATTTTGGACGGTCGGAATTTGGTCTGACAGTGTGTATGCAAGGCAGCCATCGGAAATTCTGATCGGGTGTACAGAGCATAATAGTAGAGACATCCCCAAAAAGACTTGCAACTGTAATTGCAGCGAAAGGTAGTGTAAGAGTCCAGGGCTTACTACGCATGCACCAATGGCACGTTGGAAAATCTGTGCCAACCGAGCATGCACCAAAGACGCCTCAGCGCACCAACCCGCACCTGCGAAGAAGACCTGATGGAAAAAGGCAGGAAAATGCCCATGAGGCGCACAGGAAGTGACCTTAACCTGATGGAAAAAAGGTGGGAAAATGCCCAGGAGGCGCACAGGAAGTAACCTCAACTTGATGGAAAAAAGGTGGGAAAATGCCCAGGAGGCGCATAGGAAGTGACCTCAAACTTCCCTATATAAGCCCAGCCCAGCCCAGCCAAATTGCTGGATTATCTTCAGTTCCCCCTTGTTCCTGTGCTAGTGTGTGATCTGTCTGAACTTGTTAATGACCTGGAAACCAATTTGACTACTCTTGATTGCTGCTTGCCTTTGACCTCGAATTTGTACCTTGACCATTTTACTTTTTTGCCCCTTTTTGCACTCAGCTGCCAGATTGGAACCGACCCCGGCTTGGATCTCAACCATTCTTCTTCTGATTAACACTTTTGTACTTTGTTGTCAGAGTGGACTTGACCTTGGCTTGGATCTCGGGTTAAGGCTTGCACGGTGCTCCGCTACCCTGGCAACCATGCCACTAAGTGTCCACAAAGCCTCTGTCTCCATCTCCAGAGGCTTCAAGGACCCGAGGTGCAAGGGAGGCCTCCCCACTACTTCGGTCTCACCTCAGGTATGTGACAGGTGGTTCTAGGGGAGGCTGAACACAAATGCACAGCACACTATTCACAGATTTATTTGTAAAAAAAATTTAAAACCATTTGTCATTTTCTGTCCACTTCACAATTACCGTATTTATCGGGGTATAGTGCGCTCCCGCGTATAGCGCGCACCCCTAAAGTTGCCCCCATTCCTGTGGAAAAAAATAGTTTTTTGTACTTACAGTTTAGGTGTCTTGCGCGGCGTCCATCAGCGGGTCCGGCGTCCGTCTGCGGCTTCGGGTGTCCTCTTCGTCGGGTCCGGCGTCCTCGCGTCCTCCCCGCTCGTTTCCCGCGCCGAGTTTTGAATACTGCGCCGATATATACCGAGCGCAGTACACTCGGGCAGGCTCGGCAACTGTCCCGCTTACGTCCTGTACGTCCTGTACGTCCAGGACGTGAGCGCGGAAGAAGCCGAGACTGGCCGACTATACCCGAGTGTACTGCGCTCGGTATACGTCGGCGCAGTATTCAAAACTCGGCGCGGGAAAGCGGGTATCGGCGTATATCGCGCACCCGCGATTTTGCCCTGATTTTCAGGGCAAAAAAGTGCGCGGTATACGCCGATAAATACGGTATGTGCCACTTTGTGTTGGTTTATCACATAAAATCCCAAAAAATACATTTACATTTTTGATTGTAACATGACAAAATGTGGAAAATTTCAAGGGGTATGAATACTTTTTCAAGGCACTGTATTGAAAATCTGTACATTCCATTTAACAATAGGTTACAGTGTGTCTGCCTTGTCTGGATGGAGGCCGGTCCCTCACAGAACAGTCCTCGCCCTGGTAGCCCAGATGAAAGGAGTTAGGAGGTGCTATTTCATAAGGCAACACGGGATGTAATTCATGACTCCGTTGAGCTGGAATGACAGGTGGAAGCTTTGATTGCACCCAGTTTATGGCTATTAGCAGTTCCCCCCTTCAGATTTGGGCCTCCCCTCCCCCCCCCCCCGACTTCCTCCCTGACCTCTCCCCATCATTTATGCTCCAAGTTGGAAGTGAGAAACACACGCAGCGGCTTTGTCTGCGCCCGCCGTTCAGGCCCTGACGCACCGCTGATCCCTGTGACATTTGTGACTGTGGAAAAGGCATTAAGCAGGTGTACTGGACACTTCGCAGGTCCCCGGGAACGCAACAACGCCTGGCTTGATTCACGGCCTTCCCTGCGGCTAAAAGCCAAATCAGTCATTTGTGTCATTTTCCTGCTGAAATTCCATATTTCCCACTAAAATGCATTTCAATTCTTTCATATTCCCAACACGCCGAACCTGCAACACCAGCTGTGCCGGAACTGAACATCTGAGGGGGGGGGGGGGGGGGGAGCAGAGGTCTGCTGGGAGCTGTAATAGACTCAGAGGGCCAGATTCAGAGAAGAAGTACGCCGGAGTATCTGCTGATACTCCGGCGTACTTTCAAATTTGCCGCGTCGTATCTTTATTTGTAATTCACAAACAAGATACAACGGCATTTGGCTAAAATCCGACAGGCGTGCGGCTTCGTACGCCTTCGGATCTTAGGATGCAATACTTTGGCGGCCGCTGGGTGGAGATTGCGTCGTTTTCCGCGTCGGGTATGCTAATTAGCTGTTTACGGCGATCCACAAAGGTACGCGCGTTCGTCGCATTCTCTTACGTCGTCGCTAGTCGGCTTTTCGCGTCGCAAAGTTACGGCTGCTATTTAGGTGGTGTAACAATAGACAGACCATGTTAAGGTATGGCCGTCGTTCCCGCGTCGAATTTCAATTTTTTTTTTGCGTAAGTCGTCCAGAAATACGAAAGTACGTAACGCACGTCGCCGTTCAAAACATTACGTCGGGGCGACGTCATTTCGCGCAAAGCACAGCGGGAAATTTCAAAACGGAGCATGCGCAGTACGTCCGGCGCGGGAACGCGCCTAATTTAAATGGTACACGCCCCATTTGAATTAGGCGGGCTTGCGCCGGCTTTACGCTACGCCGCCGCAAGTTTACACGCAAGTGCTTTGTGAATCAAGCACTTACGATGAAAACTTGCGGCGGTGTAACGTAAAGGGGATACGTTACGCCGCAGCGCAAGTACGTGAATCTGGCCCAGAGTTCTAAATGGATAGGTACATTCAGTATCTTACAAAAGTGAGTACACCCCTCAGTGAGTGAGTGAGTAACTTGTATAGCCCTACAAATGCAAACTAAATCGCCTCAAGGCGCTTTTTCCAGCCAGTCTCGGCCTCGGTCTGACATTTTTGTAAACATTTTATTTTTCATGTGACAGCACTGAAGAAATGACACTTTGCTACAATGTTGTGTAGTGAGTGTACAGCTTGTATAACAGTGTACATTTGCTGTCCCCTCAAAATAACTCAACACACAGCCATTAATGTCTAAAGCGCTGGCAACAAAAGTCAGTACACCCCTAAGTGACAATGTCAAAATTGGGCCCCATTAGCCATTTTCCCTCCCTGGTGTCATGTGACTTGTTAGTGTTACAAGGTCTCAGGTGTGAATGGGGAGCAGGTGTGATAAATTTGGTGTTATCGCTCTCACTCTCTCATACTGGTCACTGGAAGTTCAAACATGGCACCTCATGGCAAAGAATTTTGAGGATCTGAAAAAAAGAATTGTTGCTCTTCATAAAGATGGCCTAGGCTATAAGAAGATTGCCAAGACCCTGAAACTGAGCTGCAGCACGATGGCCAAGACCATACAGCGACAGGTTCCCCTCAGAACAGGCCATGCCATGGGCGACCAAAAATGTTGCGTGCACATCCTCAGCGTCATATCCAGAGGTTGTCTTTGGGAAATAGATGTATGAGTGCTGCCAGCATTGCTGCAGAGGTTGAAGGGGTGGGGAGTCAGCCTGTCAGGGCTCAGACCATACGCCACACACTGCATCAAATTGGTCTACATGGCTGTCGTCCCAGAAGGAAGAATCTTCTAAAGATGATGCACAAGAAAGCCGGCAAACAGTTTGCTGAAGACAAGCAGAGTAAGGACATGGATTATTACTGGAACCATGTCCTGTGGTCTGATGAGACCAAGATAAACTTATTTGGTGTCAGATGGTGTCAGGCGTGTGTAGCGGCAACCAGGTGAGGAGGACAAAGACAAGTGTGTCTTGCCTACAGTGAAGCATGGTGGTGGGAGTGTCATGGTCTGGGGCTGCATAAGTGCTGCCGGCACTGGGGAGCTACAGATCATTGAGGGAACCATGAATGCCAACATGTACTGTGACATACTGAAGCAGAGCATGATCCCCTCCCTTCAGAGACTGGACCGCAGGGTAGTATTCCAACATAATGACCCCAAGCACACTTCCAAGATGACCACTGCCTTGCTAAAGAAGCTGAGGGTAAAGGTGATGGACTGGCCAAGCATGTCTCCAGACCTAAACCCTATTGAACATCTGTGGGACTCCTCAAACACCCACCAGCTCTGTGATGTCATCATGGAGGAGGGGAAGAGGACTCCAGTGGCAACCTGTGAAGCTCTGGTGAACTCTAAGCCCAAGAGAGTTAAGGCAGTGCTGGAAAATAATGGCGGCCACACAAAATATTTACACTTTGGGCCCAATTTGGACATTTTTTCACTTAGCGGTGTACTCACTTTTGTTGCCAGCGGTTTAGACATTATTGGCTGTGTGTTGAGTTATTTTGAGGGGACAGAAAATGTACACTGTTATACAAGCTGTACACTCACTACACAACATTGTAGCAAAGTGTCATTTCTCCAGTGTTGTCACATGAAAAGATAGAATAAAATCTTTACAAAAATGTGAGGGGTGTACTTACTTTTGGGAGATACTGTGGGGCAGATTCATTAAAGAGATACGACGGCGGATCTCCTGATCCGCCGTCGTACCTCTGAGTCCAGCCGGTCAGATCTATGAGGCTGATTCATAGAATCAGATTCCGCATAGATCTCCCTTAGATCCGACTGGTGTAAGTGACTTACACCAGTCGAATCTTAGGCTGCAATCTACCGCCGGCCGCTAGGTGTCGTCGCTTTTTTTTACGTGTCGGATATGCAAATGAGGAGAACCGCCGATTCAAGTCCGTACGCCCGCCCGTCGCTTTTTTTTAACGTCGTTTGCGTTCGGCTTTTTCCGGCGGATAGCTACCCCTGCTATACGAGGGATAGCTAATGTTAAGTATGGCCGTCGTTCCCGCGCCAAGATTCAAATTTTTACGTCGTTTGCGTAAGTCGATCGGGAATACGGATGGCCGCAATTGACGTAGCCGCCGCAAACAATGACGTCCTTGCGATGTCATTTGGAGCATGCGCACTGGGAAATTTCGCCGGCGGCGCATGCGCAGTTAAATCGGCGCGGGAACGCGCCTGATTTAAATTGTACACTCCCCCTAGCCACAGAATTTGCATTCCGCCGGGGGAGTTACGATCCGACGGTGCAATTTTCGAGGTAAGTGCTTTGTGAATACTGCACTAGCCTCGCTAAATTGCACCGGCGGATCGTAAAACACGTAGTTCGAGCGGATCTAAAGATCCGCTGATCTACATGAATCTGGCCCTGTGTGTGTGTATATATATATATATATGAGAAAGATAGACAGACAGACAGATATGAATAGCGGTAGTGAAATAACTTCCAGTAACAAGTTTGGATTTTCAAGATTCTGTTGCTGAAAGGCTGCCAATTAATTGGTGCGATTTGGATCCTAACCACTTCAGCTCTGGAAGTTTTATCCCCTTCCTGACCAGGCCATGTTTTGCAATACGGCACTGCGGTATTTTAACTGACAATTGCGCGGTCCCACGACACGGTACACAAATAAAATGTTATTTTTTTTCACACAAATGGAGCTTTATTTTGGTGGTATTTGATCACCTATTTGTTTTTAATTTTTTCCTTTATAAACAAAAAAAGAGCGACAATTTTGAAAAAAATATATATTTTTTTACTTTCTGCTATAAAACACATTCAATAAAAAAATGTAAAAAAAAATGTCCTCGTCAATTTAGGTCAGTATGTATTCTGCTCCATTTTTTTTTTGGCAAAAAAAAACTCAATAAGTGTATATTGATTGGTTTGGCCAAAGGTCAAAGGGCCAGATTCACAGAAGAAGTACGCCAGAGTATCTACTGATACTTTGGCGTACTTTCAAATTTGTCGCGTCGTATCTTTAGTTTGAATCCTCAAACCAAGATACGACGGCTTTTGGCTTTGATCCGACAGGCGTACGGCTTCGTACGCCTTCGGATCGTAGGAGTAATACTTCGGCGCCTGCTGGGTGGAGTTTGCGTAGTTTTCCGCGTTGGGTATGCAAATGAGCTGTTTCCGCCGATTCACGAAGGTACGCGCGGCCGTCGCATTCTCTTACGTCGTCCCTAGTCGGCTTTTCCCGGCGTATAGTTAAAGCTGCTGTTTGGTGGCGTATAGATAGACTTGCCATGTTAAAGTATGGCCGTCGTTCCCGCATCGAATTTTGAATTTTTTTTTGTTTTTTGCGTAAGTCGTCTGTGAATAGGAAAGGACGTAACTCACTTCGACGTTCAAAAAATTACGTCGGTGCGACGTCATTTCGCACAAAGCACGGTGGGAAATTTCAAAATGGAGCATGCGCAGTACGTTCGGCGCGGGAACGCGCCTAATTTAAATGATCCACGCCCCTTACCTGGATCATTTGAATTAGGCGGGCTTGCGCCGGAGTGATTTACGCTACGCCACCGCAACTTATAGCGTGACTGCGATATTGCGGCGGATAAATCAGACACATAACTGACACTTTTGACACTTTTTGGGGATCAGTGACACTAATACAGTGATCAGTGCAAAAAATATGCATTGTCACTGTACTAATGACACTTGCAGGGAAGAGGGGTTAACATCAGGGGCGACCAAAGGGTTAAATGCATGCCTAGGTTGTGCTTACTCACTGTGGGGGAGGTGCTTTAAATAGGGGAAGGCAAAGATTTGTGTTCCTGCTTAGCAGAAACACAAAATCAGTACCTTCCCTTCTAGTATTGGGACGCCTGCCTTTACACGCACATAAACTTTAATGGCACCCCAGTCTTAGGCCGTAGGGTTCAATATTGAGTTGGCTCCGCCCTTTGCAGCTATAACAGCTTCAACTCTTCTGGGAAGGCCGTCCACAAGGTTTAGGAGTGTGTCTATGGGAACGTTTGACCATTCTTCCAGAAGAGCATTTGTGTGGACAACCTTCCCAGAAGAGTTGAAGCTGGTATAGCTGCAAATGGTGGGCCAACTCAATATTGAACCCTCCGGACTAATAGGTAGATTCAGGTACATTGGATTAAAGTTACGGCGGCGTAGCTTAGCGTGTTTAGGCTACGCCGCCGTAAATTAGTTAGGCTAGTAATGATTTTCAATATACTTGCCTGCTAATATACGGCGGCGTAGCCTAAAGCGGGCGGGCGTAAGGGCGCCTAATTCAAATGTGTGGAAGGGGGGCGTGTTTAATGCTAATAAGGCTTGACCTTACGTTTTTGAAGTTTTTTTGTTACTGCGCATGCGCCGGGCGCCTACATTTCCCAGCATGAATTGCGGCTAAGAACGCCGTACGGGCCTATTGATTTAGACGTGGACGTAAACGACGTAAATCCCGATTCGCGGACGACTTACGCAAACGACGTAAAAAATTCGAATCTCGTGGCAAGAACGGCGGCCATACTTGACATTACTATTCCACTAGGGCCTAGCTCTAACTTTACGCGGCCTATCTCTTACGTAAACGGCGTAAAAGTACTGCGTCGGCCGGGCGTACGTTCGCGAATCGGCGTATCCCCTCATTTACATATTCTACGCCGACCGCAATGGAAGCGCCACCTAGCGGCCATCCAAAATACTGCAATCTAAGATAGGACGGCGCAAGCCGTCGTATCTTAGATATGTTTAGGCGTATCTCTGTTTGAGCATACACTTAAACATAGGTCAGCGTAGATTCTGAGTTAGGTCGGCTTATCTACTGATAAGCCGGCCTAACTCTACCTGAATCTACTTATTAGCCTTCCAGAACCCGGTTGACCGAGGTCTTCTTGGGGCCTCTTGCTTCCTACATCCTTCCAGGTGGGCTCCAGATCTGGGTACATTGACCAATGCCCCTTACCTGGCTACAACTTACTCACTTTCTACATTTCCCTCCTGACCACAACCTCTTCCATAGGAACCTCACGCCATTTGAAGAACCTTTAGAACTTGACTGATATGGAAGTCCCTTTTAACCACTTAAGCCCCAGACCATTTGGCTGGCCAAAGACCGGGCCACTTTTTGCGATTCGGCACTGCGTTGCTTTAACTGACAATTGCGCAGTCGTGCGATGTGGCTCCCAAACAAAATCAACGTCCTTTTTTTTCCCACAAATAGAGCTTTCTTTTGGTGGTATTTGATCACCTCTGCGGTTTTTATTTTTTTTTGCGCTATAAACAAAAATAGAGCAACTATTTTGAAAAAAAAAAAGCAATATTTTAAATGTTTTGCTATAATAAGGAGTTACATAGGCATCCCCCCGTTCTGCAGCTCCAGTGGACATCGGCGCAAAATTCAAAGGGACGTATATATACATTGCTTTGCGCAGCCATGCCATTCTGCCATCGTAAATGTTCGCGAGCTGGTCGGCAAGCCATGTCTAAAAAACATTACCGCATTTATGTATTTGATATACTACTACTACTTATGTTTATTTATTATTATATTTTTGCTACATTATTATACTATATGAAAATTATTATTATATGTTAAATTATTGTGTGTTATGATATTGTTGCTACATTATTATGATTAATACTAATAATAATAATAATGTGTAATTATTATTAGTATATGTTTTATTCTTATTTGTTATTATATTTTTTGATACATTATTATACTACTTACTATACTACTTATTGTTATTTATTTGTTATTATATTTTTAATATATATAATAATTATTATTATAATTATTATTGGTATATGTTATTATTTGTTATTATATTTTTGGTACATTATTTTACTATATAACTGCAACTACTACTACTATTATTATTATTATTATTATTATTATTATTATTATTATTATTATTATTATTATTTATATTTAATTTTTTATTTGTTATTATATTTTTGCTATATTATTATGCTATATAAAAATAATAATAACTATTATATGTTTCATTATTGTTGCATAATACAATTATTATTTTTTATTTATTTGGTATTATATTTTTGCTACATTATTATGCTATATAATAATAATAAAGTGTAATTATTATATGTTTTATTATTATTATTTGTTATTATATTTTTGATACTATATTATACTATACAACAACAACTACTACTACTACTACTACTACTACTTATTTTTATTTATTTGTTATTATATTTTTGCTGAATAATAATAATTATTATAATTATTAGTATATGTTTTATTATTTGTTATTGTATTTTTGCTACATTATTATACTATATAACTACTACTATTATTATTATTATTATTATTATTATTATTATCATTATTATTATTATTTATTTGTATGTATTTGTTATTATATTTTTACTACATTACTATGCTATATAATAATAATAATAATAATAATAATAATAATAATAATAATAATAATAATAATAATAATAAGTAATTATTATTATTAGTATATGTTTTATTATTATTTGTTATTGTATTTTTGCTAAATTATTATACTATATTACTACTACTACTACTACTATTATAATTATTATTATTATTTATTTTTATTATATTTTTGTTATATAATAATAATAATTATTATAATTATTAGTATATGTTTTATTATTATTTGTTATTATATTTTTGCTACAATATTATACTATATAACTACTGTAGTACTACTATTATTTATTTGTATTCATTTGTTATTATATTTTTGCTACATTATTATGCTATATAATAATAATAATAATATTAATAATAATAATAATAATAATAATAATGTGTAACTATTATTATTAGTATATGTTTTTTTATTATTTGTTATTGTATTTTTGCTACATTATTATACTATATTACAACTACTACTACTACTATTATAATTATTATTATTATTTATTTTTATTATATTTTTGTTATATAATAATAATAATTATTATAATTATTTGTATATGTTTTATTATTATTTGTTATTATATTTTTGCTACAATATTATACTATATAACTACTGTAGTACTACTATTATTTATTTGTATTCATTTGTTATTATATTTTTGCTACATTATTATGCTATATAATAATAATAATAATAATGTGTAATTATTATTATTAGTATATGTTTTATTATTATTTGTTATTGTATTTTTGCTACATTATTATACTATATTACAACTACTACTACTACTATTATAATTATTATTATTATTATTTATTTTTATTTATTTGTTATATTTTTGCTACATTATTATGCTATATAATAATAATAAAAATAATAATGTGTAATTATTATTATTAGTATATGTTTTATTATTATTTGTTATTATATTTTTGCTACATTATTATACTATATTACAACTACTACTACTACTATTATAATTATTATTATTATTATTTATTTTTATTTATTTGTTATATTTTTGCTACATTATTATGCTATATAATAATAATAAAAATAATAATGTGTAATTATTATTATTAGTATATGTTTTATTATTATTTGTTATTATATTTTTGCTACTATATTATGCTTTATTTTATTTTATTTTGATTAACCTTTAAGGGTGATGACCCCAGGTTCTGGTGAACAGGTAAGGTAACACATTTTTATATGCAATCTTGCCTTGGCAAACACAGGTGTGAAAATCACATGAAAAATAACCTTTTCAGGCAACGTGTAGAATCCCAGCTGGAAATGAGAGCCCACAAAATACACGGCTTCCCTTTCATATGGACAGAGGTTTCGGGACTGGCAGGAAAACCTGCCCCCCCAACCCCCCAACCCCCCGTCACATGACCATCATTAAAACACACGCCAAAGGACCGATCAATTTTAGAGTCACGCATGACTTTAATCCATGTCAGATCCTCGTTTAAAGTAAGTTCTCCAGAAACATCTGCGCCTTTAAAAAAAAAGGTCTTGAAAGAATTTACACCCATGGCCCATTAGCATTTCCAAACACCACGCAGTCTTACCGGGCTCACACGTGTTGAGTGCATGGCACAAAATCCCTTTCACTAAAGCCCCCCTTTTGACTGGCGTGCTTTTAATACCCGCTCTCTCAGCTGAGCCTCCGACTCATTTGTTTTACATGCCGCATTAATCTATCCCATATTTTCCCAGACCCGAGCAGCTACAGTTCCACTTGTGAGGTGTTTTTGCAAGCCGAGTCAGAAGGATAGGCAGAGAGGGTCTCTTAATTGACCACTTCCCTCTAAGCAGCCGACAGTGCGGTCAATCCCGACCAAGCCTGCCTCTCAAAACCCAGCGCTTAAATAATCTGCTGTCAGGGTGGGCTGCCTTTTTTATTCTGATTTTTTATTTTATTTTATTATTTTTTTTTATTTTTTTTTTTTACGTATTTTGTGGCTTTTGCATTCAAGACGATTTGTTAAATTGCAGCACAAAGGTCATTAAAACAGAAATGGAAGTTTTCTGGGGGAAAGTTTATTTTATGATGTTAAGACAACAACCTTACATAGTTAGGTTGAAAAAAAGACACAAGTCAACCATAAAAATAAATAAAATAAAACGTATCACCTTTAACCACTTAAGCCCCGGACCATATTGCTGGTCAAAGACCAGAGTACTTTTTGCGATTCGGCACTGCGTCGCTTTAACTGACAGTTGCGCGGTCGTGCGACGTGGCTCCCAAACAAAATTGGCGTCCTTTTTTCCCCACAAATAGCGCTTTCTTTTGGTGGTATTTGATCACCTCTGCGGTTTTTATTTTTTGCACTATAAACAAAAATAGAGCGTCAATTTTGAAAAAAATGAATATTTTTTACTTTTTGCTATAATAAATATCCCCCAAAAATATATAAAAAAAATAGGGCCAGATTCTCAGAAGAAGTACGCCGGCGTATCTACTGATACTCCGGCGTACTTTCAAATTTCCCGCGTCGTATCTTTAGTTTAAATTCTCAAACCAAAATACGACGGCATTTGGCTAAGATCCGACAGGTGTACGGCTTCGTACGCCTTCGGATCTTAGGATGCAATACTTCGGCGCCCGCTGGGTGGAGTTTGCGTCGTTTTCCGCGTCGGGTATGCTAATTAGCTGTTTACGGCGATCCACGAAGGTACGCCGGTGGTCGCATTCTCTTACTTCGTTGCTAGTCGGCTTTTCCCGGCGTATAGTTACGCCTGCTATTTCATGGCTTATATTTAGACTTGCCATGTTAAAGTATGGCCGTCGTTCCCACGTCGAATTTAATTTTTTTATTTTTTTTTGCGTAAATCGTCCGTGAATAGGAAAGGACGTAACGCACGTCGGCGTTCAAAAAATTACGTCAGTGCGACGTCATTTCGCGCAAAGCACGGCGGGAAATGTCAAAACGGAGCATGCGCAGTAAGTTCGGCGCGGGAACGGATTTACGCTACGCCGCCGCAAGTTTACAGGCAAGTGCTTTGTGAATCAAGCACTTGCCCGTAAAACTTGCGGCGGTGTAATGTAAATGCAATACGTTAAGCCGCCGGAATTCTACGTGAATCTGGCCCATAATTTTTTTTCCTCAGTTTAGGCCGATAGGTATTCTTCTACATATTTTTCGTAAAATAAATTTGCAATACGTGTTTATTGATTGGTTTGCGCAAAAGTTATAGGGGCAGATCCACAGAGAGAGTACGCCGGCGTATCTACTGATACGCCGGCGTACTTTCAAATTTCCTGCGTCGTATCGTTGTTTTGAATCCTCAAAACAAGATACAACGGCATCTGGGTTAGATCCGACAGGCGTACGTCTTCGTACGCCTTCGGATCTAAGATGCAATTCTTCGGCGTCCGCTGGGTGGCATTTACGTCGTAATCCGCGTCGGGTATGCAAATTAGATATTTCCGATGATCCACGAAAGTACAAGCGGCCGGCGCATTCCTTTACGTCGTCTCTAGTCAGCTTTTTTCGGCGTATAGTTAAAGCTGCTATTTCGTGGCGTACTCAATGTTACGTCCAGGTCAAAACCAATGACGTCATTTAGCGCAATGCACGGCGGGAAATTTAGGGACGGCGCATGCGCAGTTCGTTCGGCGCGGGGACGCGCTTCATTTAAATTAAACACGCCCCCCTACTCGCCGATTTGAATTAGGCGTTATGCCGCGAGAGATACACTACGCCGCTGTAACTTACGGCGCAAATTCTTTCTGGATTCGAAGCATCAAAAAGTAAGTTACAGTGGCGTAGCGTATCTCACATACGCTGCGCCCATGCAATTCTACGTGGATCTGCCCCATAGGGTTTACAAAATAGGGGGTAGTTTTTATGGCATTTTTATTAATAAAAAAAATGCATTGATTACTATAAAAATGCCACTGGCAGTGAAGGGGTTAACACTAGGGGGCGGGGACGGGGTTAAGTATGTTCCCTGGGTGTGTTCTAACTGAAGGGGGGATGGTACTGACTAGGGTAAATGACTGATCGCTGTTCATACATTGTATTGTTCAGGCATTTCTCCCCTGACAGGACCGGGAGCTGTGTGTTTACGCACACAGCTCCCGGTTCTCGCTCTGTAACGAGCGATCGCGGGTGCCCGGCGGTGATCGGCGGGCACGCGCGCGGGAGTCAGGAGCGAGCGGGAGCCGACTTGCCGCCGTAAAACGGCGGCGGCTGGTCGGCAAGCAGTTAAAGTATTAAAGTAAAAAAGTAAAGTGAAAAAAAAAAGCCATAAATTCAAGAAACAAGTAAATAATAATAATAATAATGATAATCCATTTAATATATTATACTGCAAAGGATGCGAATAAAAAAAAAAAACACAGCAATACAATAAAAAAATTAATAAATGGATTTTAAAATTAAACAATAATTTAAAGAGGAGCTGCAGTCTGCTCACATAATTTGTAATAAAAAAACATCTTTGCCATTCTGAAGCTTCCCTCCAACCACTTTGCACATTATTTTATATATACTGTGACTCTTTTCTTGCCAAATAGGCTGCAGAAATCTCCCTCCACGGAGTCTGGCTGCAGACATTTTAACTGTGGGCAGCTGAAGCTGCTGCCTGTTCAATTCCTGGATTTACACTGACACACCTCCAGCTCTGCAGCTCTCTTTGGCCCCCTTATGACTCATCCCCCTTCCCTTCCGGGCAAACTGTAAGGCCTCGTACACACGACGGGACATGTCCGATGAAAACGGTCTGCTCTCTCACAGGGCAGTATTCCAACATGATAACGACCCCAAACACACCTCCAAGACTACCACTGCCTTGCTACAGAAGCTGAGGGTAAAGGAGATGGACTGGCCAAGCATGTCTCCAGACCTAAACCCTATTGATCATCTGTGGGGCTCCTCAAACGGAAGGTGGAAGAGCGTAAGGTCTCTAACAACCAGTGACAACCTGTGAAGCTCTGGTGAACTCCATGCCCAAGAGGGTTAAGGCAGTGCTGGAGAATAATGGTGACCTTAACCTCCCTGGCGGTATGATTCTGTCTGGAATTACGTACCAAAAGCGGTACAATTATTTTGCAAGGAAATTTGGCGTTTTATACTGTAGGCCTGTAATTTTTAGAAATAACTCACTTAAATCTGACCAAGCAAGAGTCTAGTAGGCATCCCGGGTATGATTTTTTTTTTAAAACAAAATTATAAATTATAATATAATAAATAATTATAAATAATTATAACAAATAATAATATAATTATAATACAAATGATTCAATAATGTAATCAACTCAAAATCACTGAAATTTGCTCAGTTGCAGAATTGTCGCTGTCATTATTTTTTTTTTTTTATGACGAATTTCCCCACAAATCGCTATCGCACATTTCTGCAAGTTATTGTAATTTATTATCGCTGTTTTCTAGCTGCTCTAAAACCATTTTTGACATAAAGGGACACTTTTGGACAATCTACAGTTTTTCAGGCAGAAAGAAAGGTTTTTATTATATAAAAGTACATGTAGGGCACTGGGCAGACCACTAGGGACAAGGGGGGGGGGGTGTGTATTTTTTACATACAGTACTGTAATCTATAAGATTACAGTATACTGTATGTAATGTGTTTGTTTACTTTTTTTAATTTGGCGCTGTTCTCCGCTCCCGTGCGTCGTAACGTCGCAGGGAACGGAGATCGGCGGCACACAGGGAGACTGTGAATCGAGCGAGGAGGTCCCGCTCGCTCACACAGCGGGGTGGCATCGCTGGATCCAGGGACAAGGTAAGTAACTTGCCTGTGGATCCAGCGAAAGGTAAGCCGCGCCGCTGCACACTCTGCACGTCCAGCCCGAGCGTGACTCGGGGTTACCGATCCTAGCATAAAAAATCAACCCCGAGTCACGCTCGGGTTTACCGCCAAGGGGGTTAAAGCGGGGGTTCACCCAAAAAAATGTTTAACATTACATTCAGCCGAGTTGTGATAATAAAATTAGGCTGCTTTTTTTTTAAATCCTTGCCGTACATACCGTTTTATCTATATTTTTATATTAAAACCTTAAAGCGGATCTCCCATGCAATTACGTTTTTTTTTTTTTTAGTCTAGTTACATAGCTAATTGCAGGGCTTAAATAAACTTACTTCTCTCCGCTCTAACGTCCGTTCCGCTCCCTTTGTGTGCTGAAGAAAAAGTTATATTCCTTCCGTTGCCATTTGTAGTGTGGGCATTAGATACGGGCAGGGACTTCCTGGTTGCGGTGATGCTGTGTTCCCAGCATCCACCGCTCGATCTCGCGCATGCGCACACGCAGCGTGGACCATGGGAGTCAGCGTCTGTGTTGCCATAGCAATGGCCCCCGAAATCACGCGATGTTTCGTCTAGGCCAGAATAGGACAACAAGGGAGCAACGAAACAAGCTCCCAGAAGACACAGCGCGGGACAGGAAATAAGAATAACCCGAGGAAAACCCGAAGGCTCCAGACCGGAAGGCAAACGAAGAACTCAGGTAATGTACATATTTATTAAACTTAAAGCGGGAGTTCACCCATTTAAAAAAAAAAAAAAAATCTCCCCTTAGCTTCCTGCTCGTTCGGTCTAGGGGAATCGGCTATTTATATTAAAATAGGTGCAGTACTTACCCGTTTTCGAGCTGTATCTTCTTCCGTCGCTTCCGGGTATGGGTCTTCGGGAGCGGGCGTTCCTTCTTGATTGACATTCTTCCGAGAGGCTTCCGACGGTCGCATCCATCGCGTCACTCGTAGCCGAAAGAAGCCGAACGTCGGTGCGGCTCTATACTGCGCCTGCGCACCGACGTTCGGCTTCTTTCGGAAAATCGTGACGCGATGGATGCGACCGTCGGAAGCCTCTCGGAAACCTGTCAATCAAGAAGGACCGCCCATTCCCGAAGCCCATACCCGGAAGCGACGGAGAGGATGCGTCTCGTAAACGGGTAAGTACTGCACCTATTTTAAAATAAATTGCCGATTCCCCTAGTAATAACGAGCAGGAAGCGAAGGGGGAAAAGTGCCCTCTAAGGGTGAACCCCCGCTTTAAATATCCATTTCGGTATTGTTTTTTAGTATTAGAAATATTACAAATGACTTAAAAATCGGGTGGAGCTCCGCTTTAACTGATTTAAGTCTTTACAATTTTACTCTATACTCATTAATTGCAACATCACACTTGTATCCTATGAATAATTAACATTTTCAGAAATGATAAGCGACTCTACACTGTACTTTATTATGTGTTAATTTTACAGAGAACATTTTCAAATTGTCTGTGCATGGGCTCAAAGTCGGTCACATTGGTGCTTTGTGCATTTATGAGCCTTGGTAGTTTTATGAAGCTGCGATCTAAATGAAATCTCTGAATATGTTATGATGTCATCACGAATTAACAGAGTGTGCCACATTTTAAGAGGATCCTGTGAAATGTTTTATTTCAGTGGTTATGCTGTAACTGGTAAATTATCCATAATATGTTTTCTTTTTTTCTGTGGTTAATTTATGATTCAGATTTTTATTTTATTTTTTTACTAGTGATTTGTACAGCTCAAGACCAATTATGTAACTCTGGCATAATGTAATAAATTATGCTATTTAACAAATGTAAAAAAGTGAACATAATTAGATCGAATAGTACACTGTAAAGATCTGACATGTCCCGTGGCCAGTTGCTTATTTTCTTTCCTTGGTACCTGGCCTGCTATTGTTTTATTCCTCATGGGGCCAATTGCACTGTTCCTGGATGTGTATCAGGAAGGTTGAGCGCACAGTCATGCCTGGAGACTTTGCACATATGCATGTTGCAACTCATGGTCCGCTGCATAAGGTTTTTGCTGTGCATACTTCCACACATGTTTTTGCATGTGCTAAGGTGCATTCTAATGCATGCGTGTAAAACGTGAATGAGAGTCCACCAACAGCTCTATTTAACCGCTTGCCGACCGCCGCATGTATATGTACGTCCACAGAATGGCGCGTACAGGCATATGGGCGTACATGTACGTCCCCGCCTTTCCGCGGGTCGGGGGTCCGATCGGGACCCCCCTCCCCCCGCTACATGCGTCGGTCGGAAACCTGCGGGGAGCGATCCGGGACGAGGGCGCGGCTATTCGTTTCTAGCCGCCCCCTCGCGATCGCTCCCCAGAGCTGAAGAACGGGGAGAGCCGTATGTAAACACGGCTTCCCCGTGCTTCACTGTGGCGGCTGCATCGATCGAGTGATCCCTTTTATAGGGTGTTACGGAACCATGAACCAGACGTACAACAAGAGATAAGTGAAAAATAAGAAGGCTTTATTGAAAATCAAGCTGTAAAGCAAAAGTCCAAACGGATGGTGAAACCGAAGCAGAGTCTTGCGAAGCCAGAGGTCAGGAACCAGAAGGGTAGTCAGACGAAGCCAGGATCAGGAACCAGCAGGGAAGTCAGACGAAGCCAGGATCAGACAAGGCCAGGATCGGAACCAGAAGCAGCAGCAGTCTTAGAAGCATGTGAACACAGGAGGACCAAGCAAGGAACTGAAGCCACAGACCTCCTATATATATGAGCCAGGCATCCAGCTCCTCCCAGTGGGAAGGAGGAGCCGCAGGGTGGAAGGCTACAAGAGACCCAGAAACCAAGATGGCCGCCAGCACATGTCAAACGAAGGAGACAGGAGAGAGGTAAGACCATGACATAGGGAGACTCGATCGATGACGTCAGACCTACAGCCACACCCCCCTACAGTTGTAAACACACACTAGGTGAAACATAACTCCTTCAGCGCCCCCTGTGGTTAACTCCCAAACTGCAACTGTCATTTTCACAATAAACAATGCAATTTAAATGCATTTTTTGCTGTGAAAATGACAATGGTCCCAAAAATGTGTCGAAATTGTCCGAAGTGTCCGCCATAATGCCGCAGTCACGAAAAAAATCGCTGATCGCCGCCATTAGTAGTAAAAAAAAAAAAAAAATATCCCCTATTTTGTAAACGCTATAAATTTTGCGCAAACCAATCGATAAGCGCTTATTGCGATTTTTTTTACCAAAAATAGGTCGAAGAATACGTATCGGCCTAAACTGAGGAAAAACAAATTTATATATGTTTTTGGAGGATATTTATTACAGCAAAAAGTTAAAAATATTGCATTTTTTTCAAAATTGACGCTCTATTTTTGTTTATAGCGCAAAAAATAAAAACCGCAGAGGTGATCAAATACCACCAAAAGAAAGCTCTATTTGTGGGAAAAAAAGGACGTCAATTTTGTTTGGGAGCCACGTCGCACGACCGCGCAATTGTCTGTTAAAGCAACGCAGTGCCGAATTGTAAAAACGCCTTTGGGCATTTAGCATCATATTGGTCCGGGGCTTAAGTAATTAAAGAGACAAAGGGAGTTTTTTAAGAGGGATTTTTGAAGGTGCCGGCAAGGAAAATATTTAATAAATAATAAGATTTATAAAAGTACAACAGACATTTTATTAGTACACACAGTACAGAATTACAAATGGATTATGCTTATGATAAACAGGTGCAACAAATCATCTTGTCTTCAAGTATAATTGAAAAAGCGGTCACTTAGAATGGCAGTGGAGTGACTATCCCGACATGTTTCGCCACTCGGGGCTTCCTCAGGGGATATTTTTTTTAGAAAAAGACAGAATACACAAGGATGTAGCACCCCATGGAAGAGTCTCTCCATCCACGGTTAGGTGCCAAATAGGATGCTCGTCACTGAGTAACACACCTATACACGCCAGCCAATGCCCGAATGGCCGAAGCCAGTATATCAGAAGCTGGTAAGATAAAGATAGGCCAAGGGTGCCTGGATTACCAATCATAATCTAGGTTGTAAATACATACAATGAAATAGCTTAGAAAAGCAGTTTGTCAGTGTGGTCACCCTTAGGCCCGGTACACACGAGCAAACATGTACGATGAAACCGGTCCGTCGGACCGTTTTCACCGTACATGCCTGCCAGAGGGCTTCTGTACGATGGTTGTACTAACCATCGTACAGAAGTCCGCGCGTAAACAATACACGGGGCGTGTCCGCGTCGTCGCCGCGATGATGACGCGGCGATGACGCGGAGACGTGGGCGGGCCTGCCATTTAAAGGCTTCCACGCATGCGTCGAAGTCATTCGACGCATGCGAGGGACGGCGGGCGCTCGGACATGTACGGTAGGTCTGTACTGACGACCGTACATGTCCGAGCGGACAGGATTCCAGCGGACGGTTTTAAAACAAGTTCAGAAATATTTGTCTGCTGGGAAAAGGCCCGGCGGGCAAATGTTTGCTGGAATTCGGCCCGCTCGCGCCTACACACGACCGAACATGTATGCTGAAACTGGCCCGCGGACCAGTTTCAGCATACATGTTTGGTCGTGTGTACGGGGCCTTAGAGTATCTATTTAAAGCTCAGCACAAGTGAGGAGAATCGTTGAGTGGTTGTCAGCTCTGGTGACCCATGACCTAGCCTACGATTTACTATCCTAAGTTTGACCCAGCTTGTCTCCTCATTATGCTGTATCCAGATCTCATGCTTTGGACCTTGGTTTGTATCCTGACCACCTTCTTCTGCCTGCTGTCTTGGTACCACTGATGCCATCTATTACTGACCTGGCCTGGACTTTTTTCCTCCTTGCATCTGAAATTTCTTTGTCCAACTTATGTATCAGTTTCCTGTGCGCAACTCCCCTGAGTATTTCTGTTGTCACTGGACCCACTGCAGGCACCATGCCACTTCTCATCCTTTTACTCCCTGGTCTCCAGTTCCAGCTGGTATTGGGCAGGAGGGAAGCCCTCTCTACAACTTTGCCTCTACAAGCTATGTGGCAATGTGAACCTATATCATTGTGTTACGTTGCTTTGTGTGCCGCTTAGGTTTGCCGAATGTATGTGGACTCCTCTGCCTCCGCTGCAGGAAGTGCTGGCAAGGGATTGTCAGGGATCGGATGGGAGACTGATTTGATGAGGTCGGCCTCTCTTATATCTCCTGTCCTGGCTCCGCTGAAGGTGAGACAGAGGAAGCCGAAGGACAAGAGGGACACGAGTGCCTGGAGCAGGAGGACCCGGGAGAACGGCTTGGCAGGGTTCAGCGGCCTGGAGTAGACTGTGACGAGCTGAGCGGGAACAGGAAACAGCCAGGCAGGTAACTGAGAGTTAACAGCAACCAGGAATATAAACAGGAGCAAGGTCTCAGGGATAGCCAGGTTCGTCGGCAGGCGGGCAGTGAGGTACCAAATCATAGACAGAGCCAGAGTCGGGAACGGATCCGGGTCAGAGATGGGCAACAGTACAGGAACAGAACACAGAGCCAAGGTCCCGAGCAAGCCCGGTCTAAATACTGGGAGGACACACAGGATCAGAGCAGGATTCAGGAACACAGCTGAAGATCAGTCAGCAAAGCACAAGAGCCCAGACTCCCTTTAAATAGGCTGTCTGGCGCTAAGAAGAATTATGCTCGTGCGCACCCGCGATTGCAGGCTCTGGCGCGCATGCTCGCGCCTGTGCGCCATTCTATGGCAAAGGCAATGTGCTTGCGCACGTCTGTGTGCAAAACGTCTCACAGGAATTTCTCAATGGCTCTTAGCTAAAGCTCAAGGCATAAGAAAGAGGTGATCCCTAATGCTGCACATCCATGTAGTCCTACAATGGTGATGAGAGTGGTAACCAGGGCATGGCTTGGTTGGAGTCCAGGCTGAGGTTGTCACTCTCATCCCCATCGTAGGACTACATGGATGTACGGCGAGAGGGATCACCTCTTTTTTTCTCCCTTGAGCCTATGTCATCTCTGGCTTGTAGTACCATCAATGAGTATGTTTACCAGCTGCTCTGCACCAGAACATTTCCCGAGACTCTTTAGTATCTTTTTCTGCAAATATTCTGTGTTGTTCTAGTCATAAATGCAACCTTTTTATTGGTTATTGTCTTTTGTCAGTCTATTGTGTGTCTACTGTAGTGTTGCTCACGAATATTCGTATTGCGAATATTCGGGTCGAATATGGCATATTCGAGTATTCGCGATATATTTCGAATTTCGCGGTGAATATTCGCAATTCCGAATATTCGCATTTTTTCAATTTGATTTTTAAAACAGATCACATCCTATCGACGTCTAAAAGCATTGCTGGTATGATTAGAGACCCTGGGCCGAGTAGCTAAGCTGAGGCGATCCTTTTATGTTGCCAAATTGAAAAAAAAAAAATTGCGATTTTTTGCTATTGCGAATGCGAAAATGATTGCGAATTTTCGATAACTGTGGTAGGAGAAATCTGATTGTCTCTGATGCAAAAGGGGGGGGCTTTGTGTATGTGTATGTTATGAATATTTGTATGTTTGATATTATTTTTTTTTGTAAGAAGGAAAAAATTGCGCATACCTTAAAAAAAGGGGAGAATACAGCAGCAACTCAAAAATGTTATACAACATAAATTAATACAAGACAGAAAATGGAGTCGCTCTACAAGAATAAAAAATATGTCTAGTGACAAGACATGTGGGCAAATTATAAAATAAACAAGCGCAAATAACTTGTGAAATACACAGTGAAACAAATATATAAAGAAATATAGTCCCAATAATAGAAAAATAATCTTTCATAAAAATGTCTTTGATATGTGAAGTGAAAAAAAGTCCAAAGCATGCAGCATGAACGTGTTCAATCTTCAAGGTGTTTGATTGACAAACGGCTGTGACAGATGGATAGAGTAAAGAATCACCACCAATGCAAAATACTTTTTATTTTCTATTGTAAAATATCAAGAATATTCTGAGCCAATCAGAGTGCTCCTTCCGCATTTGCCGAATATTCGCAATTATTTTGTATTGTAAAATATCAAGAATATTCTGAGCCAATCAGAGTGCTCCTTCTGCATTTGCCGAATATTCGCAATTATTTTGTATTGTAAAATATCAAGAATATTCTGAGCCAATCAGAGTGCTCCTTCCGCATTTGCCGAATATTCGCAATTATTTTGTATTGTAAAATATCAAGAATATTCTGAGCCAATCAGAGTGCTCCTTCCGCATTTGCCGAATATTCGCAATTATTTTGTATTGTAAAATATTAAGAATATTCTGAGCCAATCGGAGTGCTCCTTCCGCATTTGCCGAATATTCGCAATTATTTTGTATTGTAAAATATCACGAATATTCTGAGCCAATCAGAGTGCTCCTACAGCATTTGTCGAAATTGCGCAATAAATATCGCATTCGCATGTTGCGATATTTCGATAAAATATCACGAATATTCTGAGCCAATCAGAGTGCTCCTACCGCAGTTATCAAAAAATCGCAATTATTTTCGCATTCGCAATAGCGAAAAATCGCAATCATTTAATTTCGATAAAATATCACGAATATTCGAATTTAGCGAATATATCTCGAATATTCGAATATATATTCGAGATATATCGCGAAATCGAATATGGCATATTCTGCTCAACACTAGTCTACTGCCTGCTTTCGCTAATGTCTTATGACTTGACCTGAACGCTGCCTGTCTCAATCTTTTGCCGTTGCTACAACCAGGGGAGGGCTGGCAGGGGGGGCAGGGTGGAAATCTCCCCCCTGGCTGGTGACACTATGCACAGCCACCGGCCGCCACTACCAAATGCTGTTTTTAAAGAGCAGGAATATGCCTGCTGGAGCTCTGTTAACACAGGTCACGGCCGCTGCTCACCTCCCACTGTGCAGCGGTGCCTGTGTCAGCTCCGAGGTAGATGGCTGCAGAGCTGAGCTATGTCTCGTCTCACACATAGCTCAGCCTCAGCGCACACCAGCACCGACATCCCCTTCTCTCTCTGCACAGACACGAGGACTCTGATGTAAGGGGGCCTCTGTGCGGACTCTGATGTAAGGGGGGCCTCTGTGTGGACTCTGATGTAAGGGGGGCCTCTGTGTGGACTCTGATGTAAGGGGGGCCTCTGTGCGGACTCTGATGTAAGGGGGCCTCTGTGCGGACTCTGATGTAAGGGGGCCTCTGTGTGGACTCTGATGTAAGGGGGGCCTCTGTGCGGACTCTGATGTAAGGGGGGCCTCTGTGCGGACTCTGATGTAAGGGGGGCCTCTGATGTAAGGGGGGCCTCTGTGCGGTCTCTGATGTAAGGGGGTTCTGTGCGGATTCTTGTGATCATGTTTTCCTCGATCCATCACTTTTCCACGCTCTATGGGCCACTTGACTGGACTTGCCCCCCCAGGCCTAAGGCTGCCAGCCCTTCCCTGGCTACAACCCTGCCTAAACACCACCTGCCCTGATCTCTTCCTGTTCACAGCCTCTGTGGATAGCTGAATATTTTGGTATGCCTTGTGGAGGCTCTTGACAGTGTACTCCTAAATCTCTTGTGTGTGAGGATCCCACACCTACCAATAGTGATGTACTCAAGGGTCCACACCAAACAGTGCTCAGATATTTAGTGTGTGTGAATGTGTATTGATGGTATCGGAAAGAAGAGCCAGTCAGTTACCTGACTAATCTTTTATGCCCCTATTGTTGTAACTGAGTTTCTCTAGGGCTGGGGTCTCAAACTGGTGGCCCTCCAGCTGTTGCGAAACTACAAGTCCCATGAGGCATTGCAAGGCTGACAGTTACAAGCATGACTCCCACAGGCAGAGGCATGATGGGACTTTTGCAACAGCTGGAGGGCCACCAGTTTGAGACCCCTGCTCTAAGGTCTTCCCATTCCACACCACCACACTCCACCTTAGTCTTGGCCGTCAGAGAAAAAAAAATGTTATTCATACCTTACCTGGCTAATTGCACCCCAGCAGCACAGGGTTAATTCAAAGCTCCAGAGATGCCCCGAGAGATACACAAACCAAGGTTCATGTTTCCTGATATCCTCATCTTTTTCTCCAACGCTGAGCTATGGTACTTTCTCTCTTTTTTTTACATTGGGAATGCAGCTGAATGCATGACTATGGACCGATGTGGCTTTTTATTGCACTGTGGGAACCCTGGAGGCAATGACCACCGTTGCAGAACAACATGAGGCTTTTGCACTAATCTAAAGGTACATAAAGGGTGACACTTTAAAGGGTCACTAAAGGAAAAATTTTTTTTAGCTGAAATGACTGTTTACAGGGCATAGAGACATAATAGTTAACTGATTCCTTTTAAAAATGATTAAAAATAGATAAAAAAACAATCATATAATGTGCCTGCAGTGTAGTTTCGTTTTTGCTGTTGTTTCCTGGTTCTCTGATGTACAGAGAGCCACTAGAGGGCAGTCAGCCAATAGAGAGCAGTGATACTTTGTCTAAAACTCCTCAGCACCAATCCAGTTTCGTTTTACACACAGCTCCTTGATTAGTGACCACCGTGAGAAATCTCCCAGTACTGTGGTTATCAGGAAAAAGGCAACCAGGAAGTGTCCAGAACAGAGAGGATTTACAGCAACATGAAAGCAAAAACGAACAATGAGGACATGAAACCAGGACTGCAGCAAGGTAAAGGAAGCTATTTAGCTAAAAAAAAAAATTCCTTTAGTGACCCTTTAATGTTTGGTGCCAAGAGCCCTGGCAATGGTATTATTTTGTTTAGTTCCTTCAATGTCAAAAGTAAGTGAAAATAGTACCTTTTGAATATAAATCTTCAATCAAGAACACTGGCACATGACCTTTCTGTATCGTGGTAGGACTACACCTAATGCCGCGTACACACAACCGTTTTTCATGTCATGGAAAAAAACTAAGTTTTTCTCGACGTGATTCCTCTCAAGCCTGCCTTGCCTACACACGATCGTGATAAAAAATGCTTGAGCAAAGCGCGGTGACGTACAACGCGTACGACGGCACTACAAAGGGGAAGTTCTATTGGAATGGCGCCACCCTTTGGGCTGATTTTGCTAATTTCCCGTCTCATAACTTGCTTCTGAGCATGCACGTTTTTTTCCCCGTTGTTAAAGCGTACACGCAACCGTTTTTCACGGCAAAAAAAACGACTAAGTGAAAAACGACGAGAAAAAATAGAGCAGGTTCTAAATTTTTAATTCCCATTTTTATCGTTAAGAATAATGCTCTGGAGCCCACACACGATAGTTTTTAACGACCAATTAAAAAAATTGCATTTTTCTCGTCATGAAAAACGGTCGTGTGTACGCGGCATTACCCGTCCCTTCTTTCGTTTTTCTGCTCTCTCACATACTTTGTTAAAGCGGTAGTTCACCCTCACTTACATCATTTTTCCATCGAGACAGGCATTGTAGCGCGAGCTACAGTATGCCTGTCCCGATTTTTTTACCCCCGTACTCACTGTGTACCTGTACGATAAAGATTTCGGCTCCCGCGGGGAATGGGCGTGCCTATGGAGAGGGAGGATGATTGACGGCCGGCCCTGGCACGTCACTCTCCCCGAAGACAGCCAGAGTAGGTCTCGGCTCTTCACGGCGCCTGCGCACAGGCTATGCGCAGGCGCCGTGAAGAGCCAAGCCTATTTCGGCTATTTCCGGAGAAGTGTGACGCTCCAGAGCCGGCCGTCAATCATCCTCCGTCTCCATAGGCACGCCCATTCCCCGGTATCTTCGATGTACGAGTACAAGGTGAGTACGGGGGTAAAAAAATCGGGACAGGCATACTGTAGCTCGCGCTACAATGCCTGATTTTATGGTAGAAGAAAAAAAAAATTTTTTTTTTGCGTTCATAGGGTGAACCCCCGCTTTAAGAAAAGCATCTTCCACTGTCTCCCCTCAAATCCGAGCCCTCATTTCTCTATGGAAGATGGACATAACCTACAAAACAAGGGGGGTTGTTAGTTGGGACTTTCAAGGCACTGATAGGAGACCAAGAGGGTAAAGTAAAAAACAATATTTATTTACATATAACAATGTACAATATAAAAACATTTAGGGACAGACCCGACAGATCAGATCAGATAACAAGACCATCTGTGTCTAATGGGTGGAGCCAATGACCTCGACCGGTTTCGCGGTTGTACCGCTTCTTTAGCCCTCCTAAAGAAGCGGTACAACCGCGAAACCGGTCGAGGTCATTTAACAGACAACTGCTTTGTCGTGCGACGTGGCTCCCAAACAAAATTGGCGTCCTTTTTTCCCCACAAATAGAGCTTTCTTTTGGTGGTATTTGATCACCTCTGCGGTTTTTATTTTTTGCGCTATAAACAAAAATAGAGCGACAATTTTGAAAAAAATGCAATATTTTTTACTTTTTGCTGTAATAAATATCCCCCATAAACATATATAAAAAAAAAAATTTCCTCGGTTTAGGCCGATACGTATTCTTCTGCCTATTTTTGGTAAAAAAAATTGCAATAAGCGTTTATCGATTGGTTTGCGCAAAATGTATAGTGTTTACAAAATAGGGGATAGTTTTATTGCATTTTTATAAAAAAAAAATTTTTACTACTAATGGCGGCGATCAGCGATTTTTTTCGTGACTGCGACATTATGGAGGACATTTTGGACAATTTTGACACATTTTTGGGACCATTGTCATTTTCACAGCAAAAAATGCATTTAAATTGCATTGTATATTGTGAAAATGACAGTTGCAGTTTTGGAGTTAACCACATGGATTTAGTGTTCACCTAGTGTGTGTTTACAACTGTAGGGGGGTGTGGCTGTAGGAATGACGTCATCGATCGAGTCTCCCTATATAAGGGATCACTCGATCGATGCAGCGCCACAGTGAAGCACGGGGAAGCTGTGTTTACATACGGCTCTCCCCGTTCTTCAGCTCCGGGGAGCGATCGCAACGGAGCGGCTATAAACAAATAGCCGCGCCGTCGTCCCGGATCGCTCCCCGAGGGAATCCGACCGCCGCATGTAGCGGGGGGGGGTCCCGATCGAACCCCCCACCCGCTAGAAGGCAGGGACGTACAGGTACGCCAATGTGCCTGTACGTGCCATTCTGCCGACGTATATATACATGCGGCGGTCGGGAAGGGGTTAAAGCGGGGGTTCACCCGAATTTTTTTTTTTAACATTAGATTGAGGCTAATTGTGGGAAGCAGAATCGGGTGTTTTTTTTAAAATCAATGCAGTACTTACCGTTTTAGAGATAGATGTTCTCCGCCGCTTCCGGGTATGGTCTTCGGGACTGGGCGTTCCTATTTGATTGACAGCCTTCCGACCGTCGCATACAGCGCGTCACGAGTTGCCGAAAGAAGTCGAACGTCGGTGCGGCTCTATACGGCGCCTGCGCACCGACGTTCGGCTACTTTCGGGAACTCGTGACGCGCTGTATGCGACGGTCGGAAGGCTGTCAATCAAATAGGAATGCCCAGTCCCGCAGCCCATACCCAGAAGTGGCTGGAGAACATCTATCTCTAAAACGGTAAGTACTGCATTGTTTAAAAAAAAAACACCCGATTCTGCTTCCCACAATTAGCCTCAATCTAATGTTAAAAAATAGTTTTTCGGGTGAACCTCCGCTTTAATACCAAGAAACAAACAATGTTCTTTTTCTTTTTTTAAATTGATAGAATATAATTTTTATTGAGTGACACAACATATGTCATACCCCACTTTACAAGGTTACAGTAAAAATTTGGTTCCCATAAAAAAATATTTATTATGTTGTCATTTATATTGTGTTCTATGAGGCCGTATTTTAATTATTTATTTTTTGGTTACATCAAACTAAAACATTTATTGGAAGATATATGGTATGGGCAGCCATGCTACTCTGCGGCTTCTGGGTAATGTGCTACTCACATGTCGTATAGAAAATAAATGTCTTTGTTCCCAATATCTGGGTTGCTCTGTTTTCTGTCCTCTTAAACATTTGTAACTGATGGAAGTACAACACTCATAATAGTTTAAAGAATTCTACGGGAATAGAACAGTGAGCCGAGTTTTCTTTTTTTGTCCTTCCAGGGCTGTTTTTTTGCGCTCTTTTCTGAGTTGAAATAACTATTTTTATTTTAGCACGGGACTTTACCACCGCCTTTTCTGAACTTATATAATCCTTCCATACCAAGCCCGGCATTCCATGCATATGAGAAACAAAGCTGTACCATACATCTGAACAAAAAAAAAAAAAAAAGTTTTTTTTTGGAGGCGTTTTGATACAACTTGACTTTTTTTTCTTCCATGCTCTACCTAAAAAGAAAAAAAGGAAAAAAAAAAAAAAAAAAGCTTGTCTAAATTAATACATCTGGAATTATTTTAAAACATTATTTCCCATAAGGGAAAATATTTTGGTATAGTTCTCAATCTTTGCACAGAAACTACAAAGTGTTCAGCGATCTGATATTTTTTAATGGCTTTCCTGTTATGGTTTGGTAGCTTTATTGGTTTTTGCTGTTTTTTTTTTTTTTTTATATCCGTAAACGTGAGCGAAAAAAAAAAAAAAAAAATTACTGTTGTTTGGTAACATTCCAGCTTCCAAAATATACTGTTTGGTATTAGGTAAACAAGATAGCAGTTGAATTGTATTTTTTAATAAATTTAATATGAATGTTGTGAAACATTATTAAACATTATATGGGGTTGTCTTGGTAAACGTTGTGTAGGTTACGGCGGTTTAAATATCACACTGGAGAATGTTTAATTTTTAAATGATTTCTTAGATGTCCCCAAACCACCCCAATTATGGCTTTTTTTGGATTGCGTAATGTTCCTCTTTTTTTTGCTGTACCCAGTTATGTCATTTTCAGCGTTTTAGATTTATTAAAGTTTTGAAGGATTTAAAGGGAAATTAAAGTTATAAAAATACAAAGATACTTATATAGCTTTTAAAAGAAAGACAGATCCTTTTTTTTTTTTTTTTAGCATAACGAAAAACCCTTTTTGTTAATTCTCCAGTTTCCGCTAAAGTATATGGAAAGGAATAAATTAAGCCTCAAGTTTTTTGCAGAACACTAAAGGACAATAAAAATATAAAGTTGTGTCGGCCTACTTTTAGGGATCTAGCCATTGAATAATATAGCTAATTTAAATGTTTAAAGTTAGGGAGACCTAGCATAGGGTGACCAGACATCCCCAGTTTCCTGATTAGGGACACTGGGCCAGATTCACGTAGAATCGCGGCAGCACGTAACGTATCCTGATTAGGGACACTGGGCCAGATTCACGTAGAATCGCGGCGGCGCGTAACGTATCCTAGATACACCGCCGTTACACCGCCGCAATTTTTCATCGCAAGTGCCTGATTCACCAAGCACTTGCGATGAAAACTACGCCGGCGGCCTCCTGCGCAAGGCGGGCCAATTCAAATGGGCGTGTGCCATTTAAATTAGGCGCGCTCCCGCGCCGGACCTACTGCGCGTGCTCCGTTTCTTAACTCCCGCCGTGCTTTGCGCGCCGTGACGTCATTTTTCTGAACGGCGACGCGCGTAGCGTACTTCCGTATTCCCCCGGACGGCTTACGCAAACGACGTTAAATTTTTAATTTTAATTTTAACGACGGCCATACTTTAGACAGCAATACACTTGCTGAATAAAGTTAGGGCACCAAAAAAAACGACTAACTTTGCGACGGGAAACTAGACTAGCGGCGACGTAGCGAACGCGAAAAACCGTCGTGGATCCGCCGTAACTCCTAATTTACATACCCGACGCTGGTTTACGATGCGGACTCCCCCCCAGCGGCGGCCGCGGTACTGCATCCTAAGATCCGACAGTGTAAAACAATTGCACCTGTCGGATCTTATGGATATCCAGGGATGGACTGGCCATAGGGACTACAGGGAGTTTCCCGGTGGGCCGATGGCTCAGTGGGCCGTTTTTTAAAACAGAGATGCTGCTTGAAGGACTTTTTTTAACGCCCTGGCAGTGCCCTCAGGCTTTCACACCGGGACTGCAGCGGAAGCGTTTTTCAGTCGTTTTACAGGCGCCCAAAAGCGCCCAAAAAATGCCTCAGTGTAAAAAGAGGTCCTACACTCACCCCCTCTCTTTTACACTCACTCTCTTTTTCTTACACTCACCCCCCTCTCTCACCCACCCCCCTCTCTCTCTCTCTCTCTCTCTCTCATTCCCCTCTCTCTCACCCTCTCATGATATACAATAATGAATGTAGGGGCCTTTTGGTGGGCGTGATTTTTCAGGGGGGGGGGGGGGGCAGCATTTTATTGAATTAAAGTGGGCCGGTCTGGATGAAGTCCAGGGCCAAATTTTTGTCCCAGTCCAGCCCTGTGGATATCTATGCGTAACTGATTCTATGAACCAGTCGCATAGATAGAAACAGAGATACGACGGAGTATCAGGAGAAACGCCGTCGTATCTCATTTGTGAATCTGGCCCACTGTCCCCGGACCAAGTCTGTCCCTGGTTTTGTCCCTAGATTGGATTTAATAGGGGGCAGGGGCAATTTCAAAGACGGTCAGTGCAGAATTAAAATAAAAAAAGTTTGAATTACACCCTCCCCCCCCCCACTCCGCCGTGCCTATTAGCATAGGGGGGTGTATTTTTCCCATTATCTGTGCCCCTTTCTGATGATCATGTGCTGGTCGGAGCGGAGGGAATATTTCTTCAGTTTCGGGCGCATGCCCATTCAGCTCCGCTCGCATGTTCTTCTGCCTTGGCTCAAATCCTGGCCAGCCACCTGCCTATCTCCTTGCCTTCCCTGGCGGAGTGATCTTCCTCCGCTCCCCATCCAGTAGTACCCGGGGGCCGAAGAGTAAGACTTGAGAGGCTGTGAGGCGGGCGGCGACGGGCAGAAAATTGCTGATTGTTGCCATTACTAGTAAAGAATAAATATGTCCCCGGATTTCATTTAAAAAATCTGGTCACCTTAACCTAGTATGTTCAGTAATGTGCCAGTATAAGACTTTCAGGTATTTTTTTTCTATTTGTTACCTCTCACAGAAATCACAGTACTCCCTTCTAACAATGCCTGTATCTGCTTTTTCTGTATTGTATCTGCTTATAGTGATGTCGCGAACCTAAAATTTCACGAACAGCGATTGCGAACTTGCGCATATGTTCGCAAATGTGCGAACCGGGCGAACCGCCATAGACTTCAATGGGCAGGCGAATTTTAAAACCCAAAGGGACTATTTCTTACTGATGGAAACGTTGTTTCAAGGGGACTAACACCTGGACTGTGGCATGCCGGAGGGGGATCCATGGCAAAACTCCCATGGAAAATTACGTAGTTGTCGCAGAGTCTGTTTTTAATCCATAAATGGCATACATCACCTAACATTCCTAAATTGTTTGGAATAACGTGCTTTAAAACAGTATGATGTTATATCGATCAGGTAGTGTTAGGGTAGGGTTAGGGTTAGGGTAACAGATAGGGTTAGGGTAACAGATAGGGTTAGGGTTACAGACAGGGTTAGAGTCACAGATAGGGTTAGGGTTACAGTCTGTAACCCTAACCCTATCTGTAACCCTAACCCTACCCTAACCCTATCTGTAACCCCAACCCTGTCTGTAATAGGGTTAGGGTTAGGGTAACAGATAGCATTAGGGTTAGGGTAGGGTTAGGGTTACAGACAGGGTTAGGGTTACAGATAGGGTTAGGGTTACAGCTGGAGGAGGATGGTGTGTCAAGGTTATGAGCAGAAGCTGTAGAAGATTGGGTGTCCTGTGTTAGCCAGTCAACTATGTCCTCAGAACTTTTCGAGTTCAGGGTACGTGGCCTCTGAACACTATTCTAGGGCCAAAGGGAATCACAGCACCACGACCACGACAGCCCCTGCGGGGTGGCCTGCCTCTGCCAGTCATTTTTTTGTATTTGTTTAGTTGTACTATGCGTGAAAGCTACTGTGACACCAGATATGAGTGGCACTGTGCACTGGCAGAAGTTGGCAGAGTAGACGCTGGAGGCCTGACACACGCCTGCAGACAACTAACTGCTATTCTATTGCAGTCAAAATTGTGTTTTTTCTTTTTAAATTTAATATACTATGCCACCAGATATATGAGTGGTGGCACTGGGCAAGTGGGCACAGTTTACACTATGAGCCTGACACACGCTGGCAACTGACTACTATTCTATTGCAGTCAATTTTAGTTTTTTTTAAATGTTATGTACTGTGCCACCAAGATAGATGAGTGGTGGGTGGCACTGGGCACAGTGTACGCTGTACCCTGACACACGCTGCCAGCCAGGCAACTGACTACTATTATATTGCAGTAATAAATTTTTTTTTAATGTTATCTACTGTGCCACCAAGATAGATGAGTGGTGGGTGGCACTGGGCACATTGTACGCTGTACCCTGACACACGCTGCCAGCCAGGCAACTGACTACAATTATATTGCAGTAATATATATATATATTTTTAAATGTTATCTACTGTGCCACCAAGATAGATGAGTGGTTGGTGGCACTGGGCACAGGGTACGCTGTACCCTGACACACGCTGCCAGCCAGGCAACTGACTACTATTATATTGCAGTAATACAATTTTTTTTTTAAATGTTATCTACTGTACCACCAAGATAGATGAGTGGTGGGTGGCACTGGGCACAGTGTACGCTGTGATCCTGACACACACACGCTGCCTTCCTAGCAGGCAACTGCAATTAGATTACAGAGAAAAATAAAAGCTGACTGATATACCAGCCCTAAAAAGGGCTTTTTGGGGTGCTGTCCTTACAACAGAGATCAGATGAGTCTTTCAGGAATGCAGGTTCCGAATGAATCTAAAATGGATGCTGCCCGAGAGGTAGGAGGGTCAGGGAGGGAGGGTATGCTGCTGATTGGCTGGAATGTGTCTGCTGACTGTGAGATAGAGGGTCAAAGTTTGCTCAATGATAATTAATAGGAGGCGGATCGAACAGCGCATATGTTCGCGCGCATCGGCGAACGCGAACGCGCAAAAATCGGCGCAAATTATTCGCCGGCGAACAGTTCTGTACATCTCTATCTGCTTAGCATGCAATGTGCCCAGCATGGTGACTTAGCATTTATGCCTTGCAGCAATGGAATACTTGGTTCAAATCTTGACCAAAATGCTACCTGCATGAGATTTGCACGTTTCTCCATGTTTTGGGCTCCCTCTCACACTCCAAAGACATGCTGGTAGGTCATTTTGCCTTAGCGTATATGCTATCTCATTCTGCACTCCAGTTTGAACAATTTGGGGGTTAAAGGGGTTGTAAAAGTAAATAAAAAATTCCCTAAATAGCTTCCTTTACCTTAGTGCAGTCCTCCTTCACTTACCTTATCCTTTTATTTTGCTTTTAAATGTCCTTATTTCTTCTGAGAAATCCTCACTTCCTGTTCTACTGTCTGTAACTCCACACAGTAATGCAAGGCTTTCTCCCTGGTGTGGAGTGTCGTGCTTGCCCCCTCCCTTGGACTACAGGAGAGTCAGGACGCACACTAACACACATCTCCTTTCTCTATCTGCAACGTAGAGAGCGTCCTGACTCTCCTGTAGTCCAAGGGAGGGGGCGAGCACGACACTCCACACCAGGGAGAAAGCCTTGCATTACTGTGTGGAGTTACAGACAGGAAGTGAGGATTTCTCAGAAGAAATAAGGACATTTAAAAGCAAAATGGAAGGATGAGGTAAGTGAAGGAGGACGGCACTAAGGTAAAGGAAGCTATTTAGGAAAAAAAAATTGTACCTTTACAACCCCTTTAAGGAAATACCTGCCAAACCACCTTGTACAAAAAATTTGCCAAGAAATGTTTATGGAAAAAGGCTCACAAGTGAATTGGACATGGTGCCCAGAGATCTGACAGAGTCTGATCCGATTGAACACATGTCTATGTACAGCATGTGATAAAGAAGGGTAAAATTAACGTCCCCAACGTTGTTTAATGCCTTCAACAACTCTGCATAGATTTTGCCCACCACTGTAGTTTTGTCATTAAATAAGCATACAATTTTTTGATAACCTCGGCCTGGGGTGTGATTAAAACACTATCCCAATTTCACCATCATCATGACACTATGGGCCGGATTCAGAAAGGAGTTACGTCGGCGTATCTCCAGATACGCCGTCGTAACTCCGAATGCGGGCCGTCGCATCTTGGCGCCTGATTCATAGAATCAGATACGCCTCAATGTTGCCTAGATACGAGCGTCGTAAGTCCCAATACGTCCTTGCGGCGTACTTTGGAGCAATGCACACTGGGATATGTCCACGGACGGCGCATGCGCCGTTCGTTAAAAACGTCAATCACGTCAGGTCACATAACATTTACATAAAACACGCCCCCCTGTTCCACATTTGAATTAGGCGGGCTTACGCCGGCCTATTTACGCTACGCCGCCGCAACTTACAGAGCAAGTGTTTTGAGAATACAGCACTTGCCCGTCTAAGTTGTGGAGGCGTAACGTAAATAGGATACATTACACCCGCACAAAGTTACGCCGCTGTACGTGAATCTGGGCCTATAACTTTTGTGCAAACCAATCAATAAACACGTATGCCGTTTTCTTTAACCAAAAATAAGTAGAAGAATACATATCGGCCTAAACTGAGGAAACAAATAAAAATGTATATATTTTTGGGGGATATTTATTATAGCAAAAAGTAAAAAATATTGCTTTTTTTCAAAAATTGTCGCTCTATTTTTCTTTATAGCGCAAAAATAAAAACCACAGAGGTGATCAAATACCACCACAAGAAAGCTCTATTTGTGGGAAAAAAGGACGTTAATTTTGTTTGGGAGCCACATCGCACGACCGCGCAATTGTCAGTTAAAGCGACACAGTGTCGAATTGCAAAAAGTGCTCTGGTCATTTGGCAGCCAAATCCTTTGGGGCTGAAGTGGTAAAGAGAACCTGTTGCTTTTCCCTGCATGACCTATCAGGGCATAGTGACAGTGGGCCAGATTCATGTACAATGGTGCAGATTTGCACCGGCGTGGTGCATCATTTTTAGACTACACCGGTCCAGCGCTTTTTTTGTCTACGATGCCCCAGCGGGGCGGATTTTAGACGGCGTAAGGCGGGGTAAGGCCAAATGGGAGTCACCCTATGCTAATGAAGTGCCGACCGTGGTGCAAGGGTCACGCCGGGGCGCATCTTAGACCGCACATGCTCAGTGACATCCAGGGGTAAATGCCCCAATCTGCACATGCTCAGAACTGCGCCCTGGCGTGACCCCTGAGCTACGCCGGCCCACTACCAACGCCCAGTCCATGAATCAGCCCAGACTTCCGCCCTGCAGGTGCAAATGTACTGAAGCTTTTTTTTTCCAAGCTAGGTCGTTTGTATTGTGGTGGGGCAGTTATGGCTGATGAGGAATCCTGAGGTGGGCGGATGACCAATTTCAGCCCAGAGGAGAGGGCTGTAATTATTGAGGGCCTCTCCCAACATGGGGACCGCCTCTATGGGCCACAGAGTGGCTGCCACTGGCATGTTGGCACACAGATGTGTTGTCCAGCAAGTGTTGTTGCTCAGTTCGTTTGTAACGCTGCTGCTTTAGCTGCTCTCCAGCTGACCTGTGCAAGTCTGGTGCAAAGTTACCCCTGCTTTTATGAGGGGTAAATTGGCGCCGGAATTTTCTCTTCAGCTCACCATGAGTAGCCTGCGCCGGACAAGCTTAAGTTGATGAATCGGCCCAAAAACCTAATCTGCATATTTAAAACACAAAAACCATGGGCGCGCCAGATCCGACCAGCGTAAATCTGCACCATCGAGGCGATGAAGTCTATTTGGAGGCGTAATCTGGTTCTCTGGGTACGGCGCATCGATCCCAGCCTGCGCAAATCTGCCCTTACGCCGCGCATCTCCCAAAAAAACGGTGTAAGTGCTACATGAATCTCCCCCAGTGTCTATGTAAACCCAACTCCTGATCACTTTATACTCACGTCTTGGTTCCCCCCCAACCACTTCTTCTATGTTGTACATAAATTCCAAGACAGATCTGTAGAATCTATTGTAAAGCCTTGCTTCACATGGGCAGCTCTGACAGAGCCAGTGAGCTTATTGAATGATTATAGTCTTGTTCTGACCCACTTATATGTATTTGTGTATATATTGACCTGCGTTGGATTGGATTGCATCACATTATTGTTCTGTAGTAAACTGATACCTTGTGGTGGTTTTTAGGCACTACAACTTGCTTAATGAAGTTAACTGGTATCCCCCCTGTCCTCCCCTCCTGTATCATGTTAGTTAATTCAGCCCTAGCTAGACCTTCCACATTCCTTCCACATTCCCTCAGTCAGTGTTAGCACTTTGCAGGGACAGGGCTCAGGAAAGTCATTGTCTTCTTAAACTTCAAAAGAATGGAAAAACATCTTCTGTACTGCATTTAACTAATGTAAAAGTACCATTGTATTAAACTTTTGTGTTTTATTGAAGAGTTAAACTGCCTGTGGGTGGTGCTGCATAAGTAGGGGGCCATACTGTCCTGACAGACTTGGCATACGGAGGTACAGACAGTATGTTGCACCCTCTAGTATGTGCTACTAGAAGGGTAGTGCAGGTAAAAGCATTTGTCTGGCCAAGGATAAACCTAAATAATTGAATCTAGGACAGGGTTATTAGAGGCCAGGGATGGATGACTCATGCAGATGATCCAGATGATGCTGGATGACTCATTGGAGAATATTCTGGAACTAGTGGGTGGAGGCTAGGAGGGGCTGCCTGGAATATTTATAGGTTCTTAGCTAAACCCCAGAGGTGGGCCTGAAAGAGGACTGAGATAGCCCATAAATAGACTTGGGCCATGCCAGCAGGAGAGTCGGGTGGAAGATGGAGGAGCAGTGCTGAGGAGAGCCTGTCGGGGGCCCTTGAGAGACCCCTGCCACATAGGGGTTTTGTCCAGGCTGGAGCTCGGGGAATAGCTAGCCTGAAAGGATCCCACCATAGGAGGCAACTGGAGGAATTCATGCCGGAAGAGATAGCAGGAAGGAGGAAGAAGTAAAGACAGTGAGTAATATCATCACAGTGCAGGGACAACACAAGGGGAGGGATTGTCAGCTGTAACAGTGCTCTCTGAAAACAGCATTGTGCTTAAGGCCCCGTACACACGACCGAACGGCGGACCAGTTTCAGCAGACATGTTCGGTCGTGTGTACCGCCGATCGGACAGGTTTCCAGCGTACATTTGTCCGCCCGACCGTTTTCAAGCGGACAAATGTTTCTTAGCATGCTAAGAAACATGCCCGCTGGAATCCTGTCTGACGGACATGTTCGGTCGTCTGTACAGACTCACCGTACATGTCCGACCGGCCGCCATCCCTCGCATGCGTCGAATGACTTTGACGCATGCGTGGAAGCATTGACCTTTCAGCGTCGCGCACGTCGCCGCATCATCGTCGCGGCGACGGCGCAGACACGTCGCTGCGCTGTCTGTCCGCGCGGATTGTCTCTCATTTCTGTCTGATGGTGTGTACAACCATCAGACAAAAATCTCCGACTGGACATGTCCGCTGAAAACGGTCCGGCAGACCGTTTTCAGCGGACTGTCCGGTCGTGTGTACGAGGCCTAAGTCTTCATCCTTGTTCTGGGTATTCTCTATGGAAGTGTGCCAGTCAGGAGGACTGGGGAAGCCAGCAGCCAGGTGGGCTGGCATCTTCTGCAGCGGTAGAACTGGGCTCAGGGTCTACAGGAAGGGAGAATGAGCAGCTGTTCACTCCATATCGTGCTACTTTATCCACTAAGGGACAAAATGTTCCCAGACTGTAATGGGCAGTTGCTGAATTAACACTAAAGACTGTTAAGCCTAGCGGCCAATCGCTTTGTCTACAAACTGTCTCTTGATGGATAGTGCAGTGTCACTGCCTTCTCTGAGCTCTAAAACTGGGCAATTTGGTGGCGTCTGTGACAATAGGTTTGTCACCTTTTTGTCAAGCCAAACCCGAACACTGTAGCGGCCTGGGACACCTTTGGGTGCCCCAAGGAGAGTAGTAATGCTGTGCTACAGCGAAGAGTGGGTGTGGCCAAATTGCTCTTGCTGACATCATCGTCCTGTTCCCCAGTAAAGTCGAAACTGCCCCCAGACAGCTGCCTGCAGCTCCTGGACAGCAACAGATTAGTGTGCGAATGTCACGTCTACCCCAATGCAGGTGTTCAGACACTATAGCTGGCTATTGTGTTCTTTGCCTATACCCTGTTTCCCCAAAAATAAGACCTACCCTGAAAATAAGACCTAGCGGTATTTTCCTGGAGGGCTGCAATATAAGCCCTACCCCGAAAATAAGCCCTAGTTCAAAATGCTTGTAAAATCCTCGAATCCACTATATTACAGTAGTATATAATGTACAATGTGTGTGTTTCTGTAATATAATTGCAGGGAAAAGAGCTCCGGCGGGTAACAGAAGTGCAGAGCGGCGCTATAACAAATGTATTTGGCACAATTATATTACAGAAACGCACACATTGTACATTATTTACTACTGTAATAGAGTGGATTGTACAAGCATTTTAACTCGGTTCACACTTGGGATTCCTGACAGGCAGGGAGGGAGAGGGCGAGAGAAGACAGCACATTACATGGTAAGACCTACCCCGAAAATAAGCCCTACTGTGTCTTTTGTTGGCATAATTAATATAAGACCCGGGCTTATTTTCGGGGAAACACGGTAGCAGCCTCCTTTCCCATAAGGCAAGCAGACCCACTGGTACTCGGTTGCCCCCAGGACTTATACACAATGCCATAGTGCCTTGCCACCACACCAGGGCAGATGCGAACTAAGCAAAGGAAATAGATACTTGCGGTTAGCAGACAGATAACGTGGTTCTATGACAGTCCAGGTAAAAGGCAGGCTGAGTTCAAGGAATAGTCCAATAATCCGGTCCAAAGTCATACGCAGAAAAATCCAAACAGGCAGAGCAGGGCATAAGTAAAACGTGAAATTATGTGCAGTGCTCAAAACATGGAAATACATGTGTATACAAACCAATATACACTGTGCAATGACCACAAAAACTAATAATAATGAAAATAAGATGTGAAATTCACACCCAAACTAAAGCCCATGTGCCATCATACAAAAGACGTCTACAGCGCGGCACTCAATTGTTGGTAGGGCGTCCCTGGACGTCCTCCTGTTCACTCGTTCCCTGCGTGCAGCCGCAGGCGCGCATCTGGGAAAATCTGTGCCCGTCGCTTTACGTGGGTGCCGATGTGCACGTCTGGCGGCCGCAATGTCCGCCAGGTAGCCGCGATCGGCATTTACAGAGCCAGGGACGTGGATAAACACAGAGATTCACGTCCTGTCAGGGAGAGAAGACCGATGGTGTGTCCCTTGTACATAGGAACACCGATTGATCCCCTTTCCCACTCAGACCCCTCCCCCCACAGTAAGAATCACTCCCAGGGAACACATTTAACTGCTTGATTGCCCCCCTGTTAACCCTTTCCGTGCTATTTATAATTATACAGTAATTAGTGCATATTTATAGCACTGTTTGCTGTAGAAATGTGAATGGTCCCAAAAAGTGTCCGATCTGTCCGCCTGACACATGATTCAAAACCCAGACTTTCCGGGTAAAAGCCGAACAGGTAGCAACCCTATGTGACAGTGGAAGGAGCAGTGGTAGAGCACTGGAGAGGTGAGTCAAAAGTGGTTGGGGGTGGGCCCTTTATCCAGACTTCTTGCACCATGTAGCTGATACAGTAGAAACATTTGGGTCACCATGACCTAATCCACTGGCAATGAACGCACTTTAAACTTCACATTTTGGATTTTGGTAACTAGCTTTACATGTGCGTGGTCAACAATAATCTTTTCTTAGGAATAAAGTTTTAGATTCCGTGTGTGATACTTGGCAGTAAAAATCTGGCGCTTTTCCTTTCTAACGGGATTACAGTTCTTAGCGTTGGAAGGACAGGAGGGCTTTTTGGGGGGGGGGCGCAGGCTCGTTTTCAGACAGAGCTCAAAGGAGCACAGCTGCAAACGCACCGCCCGACCCACAGCTGGGCCATTATCCAGCCAGACTCTGGCAGATCTTACACTCCAGGTGAAGGCTGGGATTTGCTCGGGTGACTCTCTGGTCTGTTGTGGCATCTGTGCGAGGCCCAATTCCAACACTTTCATCGCGGTAACCAGCAACACAAGTGTTTTATTAGTGTCCCCGGCAACTGGTTCATTGATAAAAGCACAAGGCTGCCTGTTGCAGACGGAGAAGAGTACAATTTTTTTTTTTTTTTCCATACTTCAAAGAATTATTTTATTACAAATTAAAAGAAATCCAATACCAAATGGCTGAAATAGAGACTTCATTTGGAATAAATGTGGGCAGTTGAGACAAAAGCCAATAAATAGCAAAAAAAATGAATAATTGTACAATATAGTTAGCATTACTCAGAGAGTTCCGTTATTAATGAAATATGATCGGCGCTAAATGATTCAGCTGTGACGCAAGTGTCTTGGTCTGAAAATTTTATTCTCTTCTTTTTTGTGGTTCGGAAATAGAAATGGTGTCTTTGTTTTAATTCTGATGTATAAAGAAACAGACATGCTAAATTAAAAATAAATAAACCACTTAACCCCCGGACCATATTGCTGGTCAAAGACCAGAGCACTTTTTGCGATTCGGCACTGCGTCGCTTTAACTGACAATTGCGCGGTCGTGCGACGTGGCTCCCAAAGAAAATTGGCGTCCTTTTTTCCCACAAATAGAGCTTTCTTTTGGTGGTATTTAATCGCCTCTGCGTTTTTTTTTTTTTGCGCTATAAACAAAAATAGAGCGATAATTTTGAAAAAAAATTATATGTTTAAGCCCCCGTTCACACCTAGGCGTATATACGCCTGTAGTGCGATGCCGCTGCAGCCCGAGACGCCGGAGGGATGATTTCACATGCACCTCTATGGAGATGGTTCACATCTCCACGCTGAACGCCGTACGCCGTACGCCTGCAAAAAAGGTCCCGGACCTTTTTTTCAGGTGGCTTTCGGCGTTCGGCATAGGAGATGTGAACCATCTCCATAGAGGGGGTATCATCTCTATGGAGGCTGCATTCACAATCGCGGCATTTTGTCGCCGCAAATCGTGGTACAAAATGCCGCAATTTGTCGCCGCAATTCGCGGGACAAAACGCCGCGATTTTGTACGCCAAGGTGTGAATGCAGCCTAACCTTTTACTATAATAAATATCCCCCAAACATATATAAAAAAACAGTTTTTTTCCTCAGTTTAGGCCGATCCGTATTCTTCTACATATTTTTTTAAAAAAAATCGCAATAAGCGTTTACAAAATAGGGGGTAGTTTTATGGCATACAGGTAGGAACGCCCATTCCCCGCGGGGAGTCTGAAACTTAACTCCGGGATTAAACAGTGAGTACGGCGCAAAAAAAATAAAGGCATACTGTAGCTCACGCTATTAGGCTGGAAAACATGGTAGAAACTTGCATTTTAGGGTGAACCACCGCTTTAAAGTTGCCGAAAGAAGCCAAACGTCGGTGCGGCTCTATACGGCGCCTGCGCACTGACGTTCGGCTACTTTCGGCAACTCGTGACACGCTGTATGCGACGGTCGGAAGGATGTCAATCAAATAGGAACGCCCAGTACCGCAGACCATACCCGGAAGCGGCGGTGAAGATCTATCTCTAAAACGGTAAGTACTGCATTGATTTAAAAAAAAAACACCCGATTGTGCTTCCCACAATTAGCCTCAATCTAATGTTAAAAATGTGTTTTTCGGGTGAACCCCTGCTTTAAGAAATATGTAAAGTAGTAAATTATAAATTATTTATTAAATGTTTGTATAAAAGAGATGAAACAAACATACATAAAAATACATAGCATGGATGCTTGAACATGTTTACAATGTTGTCAACATCATTACATAATTATCGATACTGTAATTCTTGCCAGCGACGCGTTTCAGAGTACATATGTGTCTCCTTCTTCAGGGGTAATTTTAAGCAAGAATATGTTGTATTCTAAAATAGAATATTAGAAAGAGTAAATAGATATACAGATATATGACATTCCAATACCATTCATAGATATACATCGAATCAGACAGGTTTTGTATGAAGTTCTTCACTTACATGTGTTGAATTGATGTAACGATTTTCAATATATTGTACTTAAAAACATATGAGGGCAGAGTATACTCTCAATTTTTTGCCAGAAGTCCAGATAGAAATGGTATGCCCCCAGGAGGGCGTTGGTACTGGGCCTGGAAGCCCAGAAGCTGACAGTATTCCCACACACAGCACAAAATCCCGGGAGGGTCAACCTAAGGGACCCACTGGGGCCAAGATAGGTGAGTAACCCTGTAAATTTCAGGGAGTAAAAGAACAGTGATTATGTATTTTTTTTGAGAAGATATGCCTATTATGTAATATAGTAAATAAAGTTTTGTATATATGTTTTTTAAATTGGCAATATTTCATATGTTAGACAAGGTAGGTACCTCCAAATGCTGTGTAATCTCACATAAAGTGATGGAGAATTTGCCTGCTGTGGAGCCACATATCCACCGCTGCTAGAAAAAATATATAACGATACTGGTTTGATACATTTTTTAGAGGATTTTTAATTTTAAGATTTTTTTTAAATTAATTAATTATTAAACCAGAACCGTAGTTTTATGTGAGGTAAATTAAATTAAAGCACAGAGTATATATCAAATACCGCATTTTCCGGCGTATAAGATGACCTTGGCTTAAAGACTTGCCTGTCGTCTTTTACGCCGGTACCTGTCTCACGATTTGAAAAAGCTGAAAAAAGCCTGTTCCTGTCAGCGGTTGTTCCTGTCAGCGGTTGTTCCTGTCAGCGGTTGTTCCTGTCAGCTGTATATATATCAATCCAAAAAAAAATTTGATTGCCTAAGAGCCGGTTCACACAGGGGCGACCTGTCAGGCTACTCAGCCGCCTGAAAGGTCGCAGTCCCCAGTATTCAATGGAACCGTTCTAATAGGAGCGACGCAAGTCGCTCCGACTTAGAAAAAGGTTCTTGTACGACTTTGGAGGCGACTTGCATTGACTTCAATACAGAAGTCATTTTGCAAGTTGCCTCTCAAGTCGACTTGAGATCGCCTTGCCGAGTCGCCCCCAAAGTCGTGCCGCCTGTGTGTGAACCGGCTCTAAATCAAATGAATGTATATACATTTTATTTATGTTTTTATCTAGTACATATGTTTTTTATTTTTTATTATTATTTTTTACTTTTTTTTTTTTACATATTTATTATTAAATTATCTATTGATATATATTACAAATGCACAGGGAGAGATTGTGACCAGACGGGAAGTGGTTAAAGAAAGACATGCTTGAAATACATCACTCTTTATTAATTGAATTACTGAAATTAATTAGCTTTTTGATGATATTCAATTTTTTTGAGATGCACCTGTATATGAAAATAAATGGGTATTTAACCGGTTGCCGACTGCCGCATGTATATGTACGTCCACAGAATGGCACGTAAATGCATATGGGCGTACAGGTACGTCCCCGACTTTCCGCGGGTCGGGGGTCCGATCGGGACCCCCCCGCTACATGCGGCGGTCGGAAACCCGCGGGGAGCGATACGGGACGAGGGCGTTATTCGTTTCTAGCCGCCCCCTCGCGATCGCTCCCCGGAGCTGAAGAACGGGGAGAGCCGTATGTAAACAAGTCTTCCCCGTGCTTCACTGTGGCGGCTGCATCGATCGAGTGATCCCTTTTATAAGGAGACTCGATCGATGACGTCAGACCTACAGCCACACCCCCCTACAGTTGTAAACACACACTAGGTGAACCCTAACTCCTTCAGCGCCCCCTGTGGTTAACTCCCAAACTGCAACTGTAATTTTCACAATAAAGATTGCAATTTAAATGCATTTTTTGCTGTGAAAATGACAATGGTCCCAAAAATGTGTCAAAATTGTCCGAAGTGTCCGCCATAATGTCGCAGTCACGAAAAAAATCGCTGATCGCCGCCATTAGTAGTAAAAAATTTTATTTTTATAAAAATGCAATAAAAATATCCCCTATTTTGTAAACGCTATAAATTTTGCGCAAACCAATCGATAAACGCTTATTGCAATTTTTTTTTACCAAAAATATGTAGAAGAATACAAATCGGCCTAAACTGAGGAAAAACATTTTTTTATATATGTTTTTGGGGGATATTTATTACAGCAAAAAGTAAAAAATATTGAATTTTTTTCAAAGTTGTCACTCTATTTTTGTTTATAGCGCAAAAAATAAAAACCGCAGAAGTGATCAAATACCACCAAAAGAAAGCTCTATTTGTGGGGGAAAAAGGACGCACATTTTGTTTGGAAGCCACGTCGCACGACCACGCAATTGTCTGTTAAAGCGACGCAGTGCAGAATCGCAAAACCTGGCCTGGGCATTTAGCTGCCTAAAGGTCCAGGGCTTAACCGGTTAAAAAAAATATTTTAACTGCATGTTTATGTTTTTTGCTTTGAGCTGTCCTTCATTTAACAGCTTGACCCCCTCCCTGTGCCACCTAGACAACAACAGGTGCACTTTAAGGTGGAGGGCAATACAATGAAGACAGCTATGCCAGTGCGCTATAAACAATAATGATTATGCCTTCATATTAAATAATTGCTCCTTAAAAAGCAGCCCTTAAGGGCATTTTTCCGGCTCAGCCTGGGCTTTGAAGTCGGCAATGAAAAGCCCAAACACTGCACCCGAGGTTTCAAAAGATTAAATCATGACTTTATTTTACAACAGTTTAAAACAGCAGGCTGAAATGGCTGGGCAGCTGTGAAGCCGTCATCACCAACACTTTCATCAAAGTTGTTTAAAGCAGTTTACAAGGGCCGGTTGTGTGGAACGCGCGTGTCCCCGCGCCATTACCTTAATGCTCACTTCACTCCTGGCATACCATCTTTAAGTCATTTGCTCCCTTAGAATTATTGTTTTTTTTTTGTCAATTATAGCAATAACTATAATTGCGGCAAGTTTAAGATTAGAACATTTTTTCATGATTTAATAATAACACATCGGTTTCTCATGTCCTGTTTTCATTACGACGCGAGAATTAAAAAAAAAAAAAAAAAAACCCTCTCACGGCTAAATAAGGCTTTAATGAACAGGTTGCAGATGTCTGGATGAAGATGATCATAAACTAGGAAAAATCTTCTACGAGAATGGAAGGCTTTATGTAAACTGTGTAACCTTTCTGCCATTGCTGTCTCTTTAAGGAAGTATTTTATTTCCTCTCTGGGATTGCAGGTTTTATGAAAGACTGACCACCGGGGGGCGGGGATTGTTGCTTCATAATCAAATTTCCCTTACAGGGCCTTGAAAAAGTATTCATACCCCTTGAAACGTTCCACATTTTACAACCAAAAACATAAATGTATTTTTTTTTTAAGTGTATTTTGTGCGTGTACTCGAGAGAGGAGCCAGACTGCAGGAGTTGGGAGTAGGCAGGCCTCCCCCAGAGGCAATGGCGGGTGCGTGAGGGGGTCCTCCCACATAGCCCGCCCTACCTGCTCCGCTTTGAAGCCCAACGGGGCAGAGGGACTCCCTATAAGGGAGTGAGAGGATCTAGCCCACTCAACCAGCCCCGTTAGTCCTTCTCCTCTCTTTTTAGAGACCGCGTGGTCAAAGTGCGTGCATGTTAACCCAATTTCGAGTGCGTGTAAGTGTGGTGGTTTTTCTGGGAGGGGGGTGGGCGTACTAAGCGCAGGCTTACCTCGCATAGCACACCCACCGGGAGCCGGGCTGAGACCACCAAACTCAATTCACATGTAGCCGAGACCGGAATCCGAACCCCTAGCTGCAGAGGTGAATGGCTTGTCAGCGCAGTGCCAATCGCGTTGAGCCACCGCAGTTCCCTACATAAATGTATTTTAATGGGATTTTATGTGATAGACCAACACAAAGTGGCACATAATTGTGAAGTGGAAGAAAAATGATACATGGTGTAGCGGCCTGCTCCTGTTGAACAGGCGCTGCTTTAAATTTAGTGGGGTCTGACCTGTTATCTGGGCTCAGACTAGTGTGATTAATGGCAAATTTAGCCTCTGCTCCAGCCATGGCTGTGCTGGGGGTTCCACCATTGTTCGCCTGGGGGTGTCATTACCACCCCAGGCCAAGGGTGGCAGCAGCAAGGTCAAGGTGTATTGGGTGCAGGGCCGGACTGGGAATGAAAACCAGCCCTGGAAATAATTTCATACCAGCCCCACAGCATTAATATACCAGCCCAAAAAAAAGCGAGAAATCCATGAGAGAGCCAGAGAGTGGCCGGGCTGCAATGGTGAGAGAGGGTGCAACGGCGAGAGAGAGAGAGGGTGCAACGGCGAGAGAGAAAGGGTGCAACGGCGAGAGCAGAGGCGTTTCTACTGAAACTGCGCCCCTGTCAAAACATTTGAAACCCATCTTTCAGATAACCATAACAAAAAAAAAAAACACCCAAGCTTGCAGTAATATCAGCACCCATAAATATGGCCTTACCAGCACCCATAAATTCAGCAATATCAGCATGGTCAGGGACAGGCAGCAGTGCAGGGGGTGTTTCCTTGTAATGGATACAGTCCTCTGCCAATGCTGCGCCAGTGCCTCTGACACAGTACAGGGGGAGAGAGGGAGTAGGATCACCAGCGGCCCCGTCTGCTTAGCACACACGAACAATCACACATGATGATGACTTTAAGGCCTCTTTCACACTGGGGTGGTGGGGGCATCGGCAGTAAAGCGCCGCTATTTTTAGCGGCACTATTCAGTCGCTAGCGGGGTGCTTTTAATGGCCGCAAAGTGTCACTTTGATTCCAATGGGCAGGGGCGCTTTAGGAGCCGCTCCTATTGCGCCTCAAAGATGCTGCTTGCAGGAAATGTTTTAATGTCCTGCCAGCGCACCGCTCCAGTGTGAAAGCACTTGGGCTTTCACACTGCAGTGAGTGGAACCACTCTTTCAGGGCGCTCTGCAGACGCTATTTTTTGCGTTATAGCGCCTGCAAAGCGCCTCAGTGTTGACTACTTTCACACTGAGGTGCTTTGCAGGCGCTACAAAATAGCGCCTGCAAAATGCCCTGAAAGCTTTCACACTGGAGCGGTGCGCTGGCAGGATGCTCAAAAAAGACCTGCTAGCCGCATCTTTGAGGCCCTGAAGGAACGGTGTACACACTGCTTCTAAAGCGCCCCTGCCCATTGAAATCAATGGGCAGCGGTGCTGAACCGCCAGCAAAGCGCTGCTGCAGCGGCGCTTTGCGGACGTTTTTTTTATCCTTTTGGGCCGCTAGCATTGTGCTGGCAGGACACTCAAAGTCTATGAGGCGCCCCGCTAGCGACTGAATAGTGCCGCAAAAATGACAGTAAAGCGCTGCTAAAATACTGACGCTTTAGGTGGAGCCTCCTCCAGTCAAACAAATGACAATCTGGCTGAGTGGCCGGTCACACTCGTAAAGGAGCATGGGAGGTGCCTGTCACACTCCTCCATACTGCCAACAGTTAAAGTGGAGGTTCCCCCTAAAAAAAAATTCTAACAATACATTGAGAAGACTGATTACACTGCGGTTATGCTGTTTTTTTTTCTTTTCTCGTACATACCTCGTTATCGCCGTTTCATCCCTCGGCTTCCGGGTATGATTCTTGCTGGACCTAGTTGATTGACGTTCCTCTGACCGGCGCATACTGCGCATCACGACTTTCCAACAGAACCCAAACGTCATTGCGCAGGCGCCGTATAGAGTCGGCTCTATACGGCGCCTGCGCAGCAACGTTCGGCTTCTTTCGGAAAGTCGTGACGTCAAGTATGCGTCGGTCGGAGGAACGTCAATCAACTAGGAACGCCCAGCCCCACAAGAATCATACCCGGGAGCCCAGGGATGAAACGGCGATAACGAGGTATGTACGAGAAAAAAAAACAAAAAACAGCATACCCGCAGTGTAATCAGTCTTCTCAATGTAGTGTTAGAATTTTTTTGGGGGGGAACCTCCACTTTAAGTAACCAAATTTTTCAGGTAAAGTGCCGTACCGCCGGGGCTATAGTGCGGGAGGCAGCCGCAGGAGGACAGGTGGGAATTTTTTGGGCGTTTTTTTTTTAATTACAATTTGCAGGGGCAGCAAAGGTGACAGAGAGGAGGGGGGGTGCAAATTGTAACCTAAACCTGTATAATAATCTCTCTCACGAGGCATTGCACCCCCCCCCCTCCTCTGAGATTATTATACAGATTTTAATCTTATTGCAGGGGCAGCAAAGATAGGTGACAGAGAGAGAAGGGGGGGGGCTGGGGGGGTGCAGATATGGTAGGAGAGAGAATCGTTTTTATTGCATTAAAATTAATTTCTTCACCTTGTGCTCCAAGGCAGGGTGGCGACGCCGTTCACTTCTCCCCTCACTCGTGACCGGGCAGACACTGCAGAGACATTGTACTAGGCGCTGTTGGCGCCGCACGGGACGATGGAACTAGTCCTAAAAGTTTTTTTTCTCCTGCTCAGCTCCTCCCCGTAGACACATGATCAGTGATGCTGCTCACTGATTAGCTAGGTAAGTTCTTACCTAGCTAATCAGTGAGCAGCATCACTGATCATGTGTCTACGGGGAGGAGCCGAGCAGGAGAAAAAAAACGTCAGGACTAGTTCAAGAAGGGATTAGTGAGGCGGCGAGTATGGCGGCTGCAACCTGCCGGCCCGTGGCTGCTTTTAACTACCGCAGTCTGCAGGTATGAAAAAGCAGCCCCAGGAAACTCAATTCACCTCTGCAATTTAAAACAGCGGCGGCCGCGGCGATCGCGGCTGCGGCCCGCCGCTGATTATAGTTGACTGACAGGCAGTGACAGCAGGCAAAAGCAGGCGGCCTACCGGGAATTTTCCCGCTATCCCGGTTGGCCAGTCCGGCCCTGATTGGGTGTCCCCCTCAGCAGCGAATCAGTGGGAGTGGTCGCTCTGCTGTGCATGCTGGGGAGGGGTACTTTAGGCACAGACGCCATTGGCGGGGGTCGTCCGCGCCTCGTGGCCCGCCTGGCCTGAGGTGCGTGTCCTGAATCATGACTCCAGGACCACGTTGGTCCGGGGTTGCGGCTTCGCCTGATAGGCCCAGTAGTCAGACTGGGGCCTGATTTCTGAAAGGGTGATCCTGTGCTGTCCGTCCTGCGGGAGGAAGCCATTTGATGAAGGGAGCCAGGGGAGGACCTATCCTGGAGAGGGCCATGCAAGAGGCTGGTATCTTGGGAGTAGGCCTGGAAACTTCATCAAAGGATGCACCATACACTGAGAGGCTCGACGGTGATCGCCTGTCAGATCTGAGTTCTACAAAAGTTAATCTGAAGAGATCCGGGTGCTGAATCCTGTGGCAGGGGATTCCGGACCAAACATGTCTCCTCATAAAGGAAGGTCTGTGGCAGAGACTGTACTTTATTCCGTGCGCCATTCCGGCTGCTAGGTCAGTGAGAGGGACCTATCCGGGTGAGCAATACCACTCTGGCTTGAGTGGCGATGAGAACTGTTTGCTGGAAGCAGGAGAGTTTCCTATTAGAGATTATACACCTGAACCTACCTACCCTTCCACCCCTTTACTTCTTTTCTACTGGTCAGAGTTGACAAAGTTCAAAATATGGTGAGGACTTCAAACCATGCAGATCTGTGCAAGTGATGAAGGGTAGTAGTGAAGGGTAGAAGTGAAGGGAACCACCCCACAGGTAAAAGGCTTACCAGAATGTATGCACCCTAGAGAACCTACGTTCAGTGGGTCAACAAAGGCTTGCGTGGTGGAACCACAATGTAATTTGGGCAATCCTATGGACTTCAGGATGCTGTGCCAGAGATGACAAAACACCAGCCGGATAGAGAGAATCTCAGGGAAAGGTGACTTCCTTGTGGGTTGTTTCATAGAAATGATGGTCCAGGGAATCCCAAATTGATGTAGAAGGGTTGTGTCATATAATAATAAGAAAAAAACTACCACATAGCGTAACTCTATATTCCATATCAAAAGTTTAATGACGTCAGAACACTTACATTTGTGATGATATTCAAGCGCTTTGTATACAATGTGGCAACAATGGACTCCTCTGTCCATTGTTGCCACATTTTATACAAAGCCCTTTTTTATTTGCAGGTTCACAAAATCCACCCCCCCCCCCCCCCCCCCCCAACGTCAGAACAGAGCTCTACTTTTTTTAAATACAGTATCTCACAAAAATGAGTACACCCTCACATTTTTGTAAATATTTTCTTCTATCTTTTCATGTGACAACACTGAAGAAATGACAGTTTGCTACAATGTTGTGTAGTGAGTGTACAGCTTGTATAACAGTGTAAATTTTGCTGTCCCCTCAAAATAACTCAACACACGGCTATTAATGTCTAAACCGCTGGCAACAAAAGTGAGTACACCCCTAAGTGAAAATGTCCAAATTGAGCCCAAAGTGTCAATATTTTGTGTGGCCACCTTTATTTTCCAGCACTGTCTTAACCCTCTTGGGCATGGAGATCACCAGAGCTTCACAGGTTGCCACTGGAGTCCTCTTCCCCTCCTCCATAATGACATCACAGAGCTGGTGGATGTTAGAGACCTTGCGCTCCTCCACCTTCTGTTTGAGGATCCCCCACAGAATAGGGTTTAGGTCTGGAGACATGCTTGACCAGTCCATCACCTTTACCCTCAGCTTCTTTAGCAAGGCAGTGGTCGTCTTGGAGGTGTGTTTGGGGTCGTTATCATGTTGGAATACTGCCCTGTGGCCCAGTCTCTGAAGGAAGGGGATCGTGCTCTGCTTCAGTATGTCACAGTACATGTTGGCATTCATGGTTCCCTCAATGATCTGTAGCTCCCCAGTGACTGTAGGCAAGACACACTTGTCTTTGTACTCCTCACCTGGTTGCCGCCACACACGCTTGTTTATCTTGGTCTCATCAGACCACAGGATATTAAAACATAAGGTGCTGCGCTGATACCAACAATTGCTACGGTGAATACAAATAGTTCTAATGATACCTCGTACATAACCTTCTCAGGAGGTATCAATATATGCAAATAGAAGAATGCATGCAATGAAAAATGTGCAAATTGGCAGATATGTGCAAATATACAATTAAATACCTAACCAATAGGATGGAACAGCGTCCCTCCTAACTCAACCTTGTGCAAGTGCATAAACCAAACCAAAGAATAATGGCACATTAAAACATGGAAGTCCTAAATCAGTCTATGGACAATGCACACACAGACAGGTTGAATTGAACCGAAGGGATCAGTCCCAGATTAGCTTGATGGTACTATGATGTGATACAACAAGTGGTCATCCATTCATCCATCCAGATTGGCAGCTCATGTAAAATAAAGGAAACAAAACATAGTGCAAGACTGTATGCGATAAAGGTCGCATACAGTCTTGCACAGATTGGCCCCAGGGGTGGCTGTTTCAGTTTCATTCCAGGACACTATTGTCCTGGCATAAAGGTACCTGGGACAGACCTGCAAAATGCGGGACTGTCCCGGGCAATCCGAGACACATGGTCACCCTATTTTGTGCTTTTTTCACATGCACTCACGGACTTCTTCTTTTATATGGACTTGATTCTGTAACAGCATTATTATCAATATCATTTCTTACCAATGATCGACAGGTGTCGGTGAACATCCAGTGCCCAGCACCTGCAGATCAGCTTCTGCTGCAAGTCATTACAGCAGAAGCGGCCCACAGGTGGCACATGCCCCCTAGGCAGAAGTGCAGAATCCGTTATATACAGTATAAGTGATTCTGCACAGGAGGGCCTCCCTGTAGAAGTATATCTCCTATAAGGCAGTGATGGCAAACCTTGGCACCCCAGATGTTTTGGAACTACATTTCCCATGATGCTCATACACTCTGTAGTGTAGATGAGCATCATGGGAAATGTAGTTCCAAAACATCTGGGGTGCCAAGGTTCGCCATCACTGCCTTAGAGGATAAACTGGAGGGCCTATGTCTGAAAAAAAACATCAACCGCATTGCGTCTGTGCTTATTTTACCATGTGGTGGCCAAGTATTAAATACAGTGGCCCGGATTCACAAAGCACTTGCGCCGACGTATCTCAAGATACGCCGCGTAAGTGCAAATATGCGCCGTCGTATCTGTGCGCCGGACCCACAAACTAAGATACGCCTAAAAATAGGCTTCATCCCGCCGACGTAACTTGCCTACGCCGGCGTAGAATGGGCGCATATTTAGGCTGGACGCATGGTGGCGCTCCCATTGATCAGCCATTCAAATATGCAAATGAGAAAAATACGGCGATTCAAGAACGTACGTGCGCCCGACGCAGGCTACGAGTGGTGCGCGTAAGTTGTACGTCCGGCGTAAAGTTAAGCCCCATATAGGAGGTGTAACCCAGCAGCAGACATGCAAAGGTCTGCACCAAGGAATACAAGCCAGCGTATTTTACGTTGGACGTGAGTCTGGCTGGGCGTAGGATACGTTCATGGCATAGGCAGTGATCCGGCGTATCTTAGGCAGTTGTTCCGACGTGGTTGTGAGCATGCGCAGGGGGATGCGTCCACGGCACGACGCATGCGCAGTTCATTAAATGTACTTGTCTGGCGCTCGGACCATCATTTGCATGGGGTCACGCCTCATTTGCATGGTCAAGCCCACTTCCACCTACGCCGGCCTGCGTCTTCGAAATCTACGCCACGCCGACGCAGCGTTGGGAGCAATAGCTTGCTGAATGCAGTGCTTGCCTCTCTGCGCTGCGTTGACGTAGTGCACGGGGGGATGCGCTGCGGCGGCGTAATGTGCGTCTGCTGTCTGTGATTCCGGGCCAGTCTCTTTAATTAGTTTAATTTGCTGGGGAGTGTTTATTTTATTGTGCTGAACGTTTCTTGATCACACCAATAGTTAATGGAAATTTTTGATGGTAATTTCGATTTTTGCTTTCAATGTGTTTCCGTTCTTAGACAGTAATGAAAAATGACATTGTGATCGTAGGCAGGATACTTGGTGTCTTGTTCACTTTCCCTCTTGGTACAGAACATGCTGAAAGGAAAGACAGTCAGGAAATGTTCCTTTACTCACTGCAACACATGCCATAAATCCTCACCAAGCCGGTCACTTTACAGCTACCTATGTTCCTACTGTGCTTCGAGTGTTCCAGTTAAATGCAAAAAAGTCATTTCCTACGCTTGTAATAAAATCCTTTTAAAAACTGTGAATGGATTTGGGCAGAAGTCCGATATTTGGATCTTCCTTAGTGTGGAAAGAAGAATGGGCCTATTTGTGGTCGAAGGATAGGTTTCTCCGTCCATGCCGCAACGCTGCCAAGGACCAGACGATATTTCCTACAAAGGTTTCTTTGGGACTTTCTCGAGCTTTCCCTGAAACAAAATGAAACGTGAATTCATCCCGAAAACTACATCCTTTTTTTTTTTTATGTCAAAGAACAATTCACCAAAATGGCATCAGACTTGTTAAAGACATTCCAACACCTTCCAGAAGCCTGATTGTTTCCCAGAAATCCCTGAAATAGGCAAGTAGGGAATTGTGGGTGATGAACGCTTGATGGACTGAATTAAAGGGAAACTATAGCCTACTTCCTGTGGGTTTGTGTTTTGAATTATTAATGCAATATTTACACTTTACAGATTTTTTATGTGACTTTCACATTTTTATTTGCTTGATATTACAAGCTATTGTGATGGTATTTCATAAATTCAGTTCAGGGCAATGCAAAAAAATGGATAGACTTGCACAGAAGAATAATAACCACTGCACTGTTAAAGCGGAGTTCCACCTAAAAATGGAACTTCCGCTTAACCCACTCCTCGTCCCCTTGCATGCCACATTTGGCATGTAATTTTTTTGGGGGGGGGAGTGGGGGCTTCAGGAGAAGGGGACTTCCTGTCCCACTTCCTCCTTCCACCGAGGGGCTGGAAAGGTGATTAGCTTAATCGCCTTCTTGCAGCCCCTCCCTGTAGGCGAGCGCCTGTCCAATAGGACGGCGCCGCGCCGCTCGCGCATGCGCAGTGCCACTCGCGCATGCGCAGTGCCGCTCGCGCATGCGCAGTGGATGCCTGGCCGTGAAGCCGAAAGCTGTCACTGCCGGGTGCCCACACTAGGAATGAAGACGCTGGCCGGCAAGGGGGGGCGAGGAGCGGAGCCCCGGCCGGCGCGCCGCTGGAGCCGCGTGGAGCAGGTAAGTGTCTGTTTATTAAAAGCCAGCAGCTACACTTTTTGTAGCTGCTGACTTTTAATAAACTTAAAAAAAAGGCTGGAACTCCCCTTTAAGCAAGAAGCTCAGTTTGTTTAGACCAGGCTTTTTCAACCTTTTTACCATAGAGTAAGGTGACCAGATTTTTAACATGAAATCCGGGGACATATTTTTTTTCTAGTAATGGCGGCAATCAGCGACTCTCTGCCCGTCGCCACCACCGCCCTCCTCACAGCCAGTCAAGTCTTACTATCCAGGCCCCAGCTACTACTGGGTGGGGAGCGGAGGAAGATCACTCCGCCAGGGAAAGCAAGGAGATAAGCAGGCAGGTGGCTGGCCGGGACTTGAGCCAAGGCAGAAGAACATGCGAGCGGAGCTGAATGGGCATGCGCCCGAAACTGAAGAACTATTCTCTCTGATCTGACCAGCACATGATCATCAGAAAAGGGCACAGATAATGGGAAGAAAATACACCCCCATAAGCTAGTAGGAGCGGCAGAGCAGGGGTGGGTACCGTATTTATCGGCCTATACCGCGCACTTTTTTGCCCTGAAAATCTGGGAAAAATTGTGGGTGAGCGGTATACGCAGTACACTCGGGTATAGTCGGGCAGTCTCGGCTCCTTCCGCGCTCACGTCCTGGACGTACAGGATGTCAGCGCGAGAGTTGCCGAGCATTGCCGACAATACACGAGTGTACTGCGCTCTGTATATGTCGGCGCAGTATTCAAACTCGGCGCGGGAAACGAGCGGGGAGGACGCGAGGACGCCGCAGAAGGACGCCGGACCCACCGAAGAGGACACCCGAAGCCGCAGACGGACGCCGGACCCGACGAAGAGGACACCCGAAGCCGCAGAAGGACGCCGGACCCGACGAAGAGGACACCCGAAGCCATAGACGGACGCCGGACCCGACGAGGCCGCCGCGCAAGACACCAAAACTGTAAGTACAAAAAAAAGTTTTTTCCACAGGATTCGGGGCAACTTTAGGGGTGCACGGTATACGCGTTATACCGCGATAAATACGGTAATTCAGATTTATTTATTTTTTATTCTGCACTGACTGTCTTTGAAATTGCCCCAGCCCCTGTTCAAATCCAATCCGGGACAAAACCAGGGATAGACTTGGTCCGGGGACATTGTCCTCAATCCGGGGACTGTCCCCGGGAAACCGGGGATGTCTGGTCAGCCTACTATAGAGGAACCCTTCAAAATATTTTCAGGTCTCGGGGAACCCCTACAAAAATAATTATAACTATAGCTTAAAGGGGTTGTAAACCCTCATGGTTTTTCACCTTAACCACTTAAGCCCCAGACTATTTGGCTGGCCAAAGACCAGGCCATTTTTTGTGATTCGGCACTGCGTCGCTTTAACTGACAATTGCGCCGTCGTGCAACGTGGCTCCCAAACAAAATGAAGACAAATCTCCTGCGCTCTGGTATTTTTTGGAAAAGTGTTTTAAAAGATGGTAAAACTCAATTACAACTCAATTAAAAGGTATCTTCCAAAGTCTTGCAGCCCTCCTCAGAATCGTTGGAATTCATAGAACTAAAATAGACAAAAAGAAGAAAACGGAGGGCGCACCGACCTAGTGTGATACTGATTGATGGGTTTTATTAAAATAGTAAAAACAAAACATTATACTCACAAAGGGAGTGTTAAAAACAGGCCTTGCGTAACAATGCAGCAAAGAACCAACACCATCGGCATAACACGATATTGTTTCGATCCGTGACCGTGGTTAGGTCCCAAACAAAATGGACGTCCTTTTTTTCCCACAATTAGAGCTTTCTTTTGGTGGTATTTGATCACCTCTGCGTTTTTTATTTTTTGTGCTATAAACAAAAATAGAGCGACAATTTTGTAAAAAAAAACAATATTTTTTACTTTTTGCTATAATAAATATCCCCCAAAAATATATAAAAAAAAATGTTTCCTCAGTTTAGACCGATACGTATTCTTCTACATATTTTTGGTAAAACAATCACAATAAGCGTTTATTGATTGGTTTGCGCAAAAGTTATAGCGCCTACAAAATAGAGAATAGTTTTATGGCATTTTTATTAATATTTTTTTTACTAGTAATGGCGGCGATCAGCTATTTTTATCATGACTGCGACATTATGGTGGACGCATCGGACACTTTGACACCATTTTGGGACCATTGTCATTTTTACAGGCGATCAGTGAATTACTGTAAAAATGATTCTGGCAGTGAATGGGGTTAACCTGTAGGGGGCGCTGAAGGGGTTAAGTGTGTCCTAGGGAGTGATTCAAACTGTTAGGGGGCATGGCTACGAGCGTCACGTCACTGATCGCTGCTCCGATGACAGGGAGCATTTGATCAGTGACATGTCACTATGAAGAACGGGAAGATATGTTTACATTGACATCTCCCCATTCTTCAGCTTCGTGACACGTTTGCGGGACACTGGTGGACATTGAGTCCATGGGTCCCGCGGGCACGATCACAGTGCTTGTGTCAGGGTCGCGCGCGCCACCACACGGCGGCAAATTAAAGGGGACGTACCTGTACGCCCATCTGCCTGTCTGTGCCATTCTGTAGACGTATAAGTGGTTAAGGCATTCTATGCATTAAGGTGAAAAACCTTTTGTGCTGCAGTACCACCACAGACTCCCTTTTTTTTTTTACCTGAGCCTGATCGTTTCGACGGGGACGAACACAGCAGCTCCAACCACTGTTTCGGATCCTCATTGGATAGATTGATACCAGCAGGAGCCATTGGTTCCCGCTGCTGTCAATCAAATCCAGTGACACAGGGGCAGGGCCAAGTCCTGCTTTCTGTGCCAATGGCCACAGCAGCAAGACTCAGGTCAGGAGTACGCCAGCACGAGTGCCCCCATGCTCTCTGTGGGCGCATTAGAGAAGAGGAGGAGGAGCCAGGAGTGCCACAGGTGGACCCAAGAAAAGTACGATTGAGGCCACTCTGTGCAAAACCCTTGCACAGAGGAGGTAAGTATAACGGGCCAGATTCACGTACCTGGGCGTATCTTTAGTTGGGCGTAGCGTATCCTATTTACGCTACGCCGCCGCAACTTAGACAGGCAAGTGCAGTATTCACAAAGCACTTGCTCCGTAAGTTGCGGCGGCGTAGCGTAAATGGGCCGGCGTAAGCCCGCGTAATTCAAAGTAGGCTGGTAGGGGGCGTGTTGTATGGAAATGAATCGGCGAACGAACGGCGCATGCGCGCGCATGCTCAGTATCACGTCTAATTTACTCCATAATAAACGCCGGCTCAATACCTGTGACGTGAACATAACCTACGCACAGCCCCATTCACGTACGACTTAAGTAAACAACGTAAAAAGATACGCTTGTTCCGACGTCCATACTTTGCATTACCTACGCCTCATATAGCAGGGGTAACTTTACGCCGTACGTAAGCCTTACGTAAACGGCGTAACGGGCGCAAGTACGTTTGTGAATCGACGTATCTAGCTCATTTACATATTCAACGTGTAAATCGATGGAAGCGCCCCTAGCGGCCAGCGTAAATATGCACCCAAGATACGACGGAGTACTAAGACTTACGTCGGACGGCTGAAGCCATATTTCAGGCGTATCTTGTTCCCAGAATACCGCGCAGAGATACGACGGCGCAACTTTTAAATTACGCGGCGTATCAATAGATACGCCAGCGTAACTCGTTCGTGAATCTGGCCCAACATGTTTGTTATGTAAAAAAAAAAAAAAAAAGCTTTACAATCACTTTAAGGTACAGTAGTACGATCCGTAATTTGGAGATGTGAATGGTTATAAATAACGAATAATGTGGTATACTTGGCATATTGGACACCGAGCGACAATCAGTACCACTCTTCGGCCCCCTTTGATTTGGAGGAGGACCTCTTTACATTGGTAGTCAATGGGAGAAGTGTTCCCTTACATGGGTAGTTTGTGGAGAAGTGGCTCCCTACATCAGGTGTCAGTTTATTCCTCCTTACATACACAGATAGTGGTAAGAATGCTCCTTAAAAACAAATAAAAAGATCACTTTTTCCAGTAGATACTTAAAGGAAAACATATTTTTTGCTAAAATGACTGTTTACAGGGTATAGAGACATAATAGTTAACTGATTCCTTTTAAAAATGATTAAAAACAGATAACAATCAATCATATAATGTACCTGTAGTTTCAGTTTCGTTTATGCATCTAGTTTCATGCTTCTGTGAAGTACAGAGACACAGAGCCAATAGAGGGCAGTCATGGTTTGTAAAACGAAAGTGATTGGTTCTGAGGGGTTTAAGACACACAGGGCCAGATTCTCAAAAGAGATACGACGGCGTATCTCCAGATACGCCGTCGTATCTCTGAGTCTGGCCGGTCGTATCTATGCGCCTGATTCTTAGAATCAGTTACGCATAGATTTCTATTAGATCCGACCGGCGTAAGCCTGTTACGCCGTCGGGTCTTAACTGCATATTTATGCCGGCCGCTAGGGTCGCGTACGCTGATTTACGCCTAGAATACGCAAATTCACAAACGTACGCTCGGCCGACGCAGTACAGATACGCCGTTTACGTTAGGCTAAAGTTACCCCTGCTATATGGTGGTGTACATGCGGCGTACCAATGTTAAGTATGGACGTCGTTCCAGCGTCGAATTTTAAATATTTTTCGTCGTTTGCGTAAGTCGTCCGTGAATGGGGCTGGACGGCATTTACATTCACGTCGAAACCAATACGTCCTTGCGGCGTACTTTGGAGCAATGCACACTGGGATATTCCACGGACGGCGCATGCGCGGTTCGTGAAAAACGTCAATCGCGTCGGGTCACAAGTTATTTACATAAAACACGCCCCCCTGTTCCAAATTTGAATTAGGCGGGTTTACACCGGCCTATTTACCCTACGCCGCCGCAACTTACGGAGCAAGTGCTTTGAGAATACAGCACTTGCCCCTCTAAGTTGCGGAGCCGTAGCGTAAATAGGATATGCTACGCCCGAACAAAGATACGCTCTTCTACGAGAATCTGGCCCATAATAGTTAACTGATTCCTTTTAAAAATGATTAAAAATAGATAAAAATCAATCATATAATGTACCTGTAGTTTCAGTTTCGTTTATGCATCTAGGTTCATGCTTCTGTGAAGTACAGAGTCACAGAGCCAATAGAGGGCAGTGGTGGTTTGTAAAACGAAAGTGATTGGTTCTGAGGGGTTTGAGACACACAGTAATCACACCTCCTTGATTAGTGCCACAGAGAGAAAGCTCCCATGACTTTTTTCATCAGGAAACAGACTGTTAAGAACAGAGAAGAATTACAGCAACATCATAGCAAAAACGAACAATGAGGACATGAAACTAGGACTGCAGTAAGGTAAAGGAAGCTATTTAGCTAAAAAAAAAAAATCCTTTAGTGACCCTTTAAGATATGAGAAGAGAGGCTCCTAGTCTCATGTTTAGTAGTTACATATTTACATAGTCAGGTTGAAAAAAGACACAAGTCCATCTAGTTCAACCACAAAAAAAATAGTTGGTGAACACTTACCCTTTGAGGGAAAAGAAAAGCACTTCAACCTAGGGGAAGGCGTTTTGTGGATTTGGGGAGTGGGCCCTGTGTAAAGAAGGTCCAGCTCTTCTCATGGAGTAAAGATCATCTGCACCACCATGTTATCTACAAGATGGTAAACCCTTTTCTCTTTAAGGCACAGGTGGCAAACACAAGGCCCGCGGGCCGAATGCGGCCCTCCTGGCCATTTCATGCGGCCCTTGCACCTCTCCAGTCCTCCTCCAGACCCTTACTTTCTGCTTTCAAGCAATGCATCCAGCTTCTTCCCAGCAGCAGCAGCAGCAGCATAAGGTAAGGGGGGGGGTGCACTGTGATGTAAGGGAGAGTGGAGGACTCAACTTCTGATGGTGGGGTGGCCCTTGACATCTAAATGTAAGGGGAGGGGATGCGCTGGATATCTAATCTTACAAATACAACCGGCCCTTTTGAGGGCAATCATAATGCTGATGCGGCCCACAATGAAATTGAGTTTGACACCCCTGCTTTAAGGGAAAGCAAGGGACGCCTGCCTTTGGAAATGCGATACAGAAGGGGATGTATATATTGTTTGCCAGTATACTGGACTTTTTGTTGGATGCCGAATGTGGGATCTCCTCCCAGTAACTTGCACCACGAAGAATTCTTTGTTGTTTACAGTGTGAAAAAAGGATATCCTGTAACACTGTTAATTTTTTCTAAAGAAACAAACCACTTTGTTGGATTCGTACCAAAATCTATGTAAAAGCACAATGTTCACTGTTATTTCGTCTGGACATTCTGGTTATTGAGAACATGTTCCCTATGCAAGAACCTGCAAAAAGGTGGAGGGTGGGGTTGTTAGTTATAGAGTGGACTGTTGGCGGTGGCGTAGACTAGTCTGATTTTGTCAGGCTGAAGACTCATCATGCCCCTATGCTATTTTAGTGCCCTACATTGAGAAGTATGTGGGACATTTAATGCCTGGCGTCATAGGCGTGCACACAGGGTGTGCGGGATGTGCCCAGGCACACCCTAATGACCCCATGCGCATTAGTGTTATTGCTCTGTGTAGCCGTAGAGGCATGGGAAAGATCTCCCTCTTACTTGCTCTGCCATAAGAGAAGTGTTTATGCTCTTCTCTTTCACTGTGCCGGGCAGGGAGATGAATTTGCCGGGGATCATATATATGTAGACACACTCACACAAACACACGTGTTTGAGCTTAATGGTGCACACCCTAATCCAATAGGCTGCGCACACCTATGCCTGGCGTGGGACATGGAGAGCTCCAGCTCCACTGGTCAGGAGGCCACTAATGGTCCTGGGGTTTGAGCGTCCCCCAGGAAACAGAAGTAAGAAAAGAGTTCCGAGTTCAGGGAAATTATTTTTGATAGCCCTGGAGTTCTGAGTTTGGACAAACAATTTTAGATAGCCCTGGAGTTCTGTTTGAGGACATGATTTAGAATATGCCTGGAGTGCCGAGTTCAGGGAAACAATTTTGATATCCCTTGACTCCCGAGTTTAGGGAAATGATTTGAGATAGCCCTGGAGATCTGAGTTTGGAGAAATTATTTCATATATCCCTGGAGATCTGAGTTCGAAAAAAACTATTTTAGACATATCTGGAGCTCTGTGTTTGGGGAAAGGATTTTGTATAGCCCTGGCGTTCTGTGTTCAAGCAAATGATTTTAGATAACCCTGGAGTTGTTTAAGGAAACAATTTTGGATAGTCCTTGAGCTCTCTGAGCTGAAGGAAATAATTGTGTATAGCCCTGGAGTTCTAAATTTGGGGAAAACTGTTTTGGATAGCCCTAGAAGTTCTGAGTTCAGGGAAATGATTTCAGATAGCCCTGGAGATCTGAGTTTGGGAAACAAATTTTGAATAGTTCTGGCGTTCTGTATTAGGGGAAACTATTTTGGAGTTCTTAGTTTATGAAAACAATTTCACATAGTCCTGGAGTTCTGAGTTTGGGGAAACAATTTTGGAAAGGCCTTGGAGTTCTGAGTTTGGGGAAACAATTTTGGAAAGGCCTTGGAGTTCTGTGTTTGGGGAAATTATTTTGGATATTGCTGGAGTTATGGGCTTGGGGAAACAAATTCAGACATCCCTGGATTTCTTTGTTCAAGGAAATTAGCCCTGGTGTTCTGAGTTCAGAGGGACATTTTTAGAAATCCCTGTAATTCTGTGTTCGGGGAAATGATTTTGGATAGCCCTGTAGTTCAGAGTTTGGGGAAATGATTTCAGATAGCCCTGGAGTTCTGAGTTTAGGAAAACAATTTTGAATAGTGCTAGAGTTCTAAATTCAGGGTAATGACTTGGATAGCCTTGGAGTTCTGAGTTCAGAAGAAACGATTTCAGACATGCCTGGAGTTCTGATTTCAGGGGAAACAATTTCATATAACCCTGAAGTTCTGATTTCAGTGTAACAATTCTGGATAGATCTAGAGAACTATGTTTGGGGAAACAATTACAGATAGCCCTGTTGAGGGACCCTATTTTGGATAGCCCTGGAATTCTGCATCCGGGGAAACAATTTCTAAAGCCCTGGAGATTTGTGTTTGGAAAACAAATTCAGATAGCCCTGGAGTTCTGAATTCAGGGAAACAATTTTGCATTCTAATCTGGAATATACAGGTGCACCATGTAATGTCTGTCCTGTAAAAAAAAAATTCACAGCCACTGTGCCAATCAAACACAGCCACTGTGCCATCAAACGCAGATACTGTACCCATCAATTGCTGACACTGTGCCCATCAATTGCTGCTACTGTGCCCATCAACTGCTGCTACTGTGCCCATCAACTGCTGCCAGTGTGCCCATCTACTGCCGCTACTGTGCCCATCAACTGCTGCCAGTGTGCCCATCAACTGCCGCCACTGTGCCCATCAACTGCTGCCAGTGTGCCCTTCAACTGCCGCTACTGCTGTTCCCATCAACTGCTGCTACTGTGCCCATCAACTGCTGCCAGTATGCCCATCTATTGCCACTACTGTGCCCATCAAATACTGCCAGCGTGAATCATCCCCTCGCCCGGAAGTTACCTTGTCTCGGTGGGGCAGCGGGTCACGGCGGCGATGTCCACCATGCTCCTCGAATTTTCTCGTACGCCCTCTCTTCCGGTCCTCTGCTATGATTGGACGCCTGATAGGCGGCGTCCAATCATAGCGCCTGTCGTTTTTTTAGCCAATCAGGTGACAGGTAACAGACCCGAGCACCTGATTGGTTGAGAGGTGGTCAGTGTTAGGAAAGCAATTCATTCACTTTCCTAATGCAACACTGAGTGAATATCAAACGCACAGCATGGCGCCCGCTGTTCACTGTTTTGGACGCCTATTAGAGCCTATAGCTTCCAAAAAATTCCCCGCCGCTGTAATTCAGGTGCCCGGCGCCCGACAAAGGGCCGGACACCTGAATAGGGGGTGGCAGCGGCGACCATAGATAGATACATGCAATGCATGAATCTATCTATTGGTGATAGAGCAGTGCCAGGAGAGAGGGGGCGGCGCACATGCGCCCCTTATGGATGCACCGCCACTGGGACTGATTTCAGATCTGTAGTAATGTTTCTCAGATAGCGGTCATTGATTTTGTTTACTGGTTGCCTGATTGCTGCGTAGTGCTGTATTTTGTTCGTAACTAAATTAAATTATTTAGTTATCTTTTTTTATTTCCTGTGAACACATTGGAGGAACTGGTCAGTGTGACAGCGCGCAGCATCTAGCTCCGCCGCAGCCGCCGCTCTGCCTCCGGTATAATATAACATCTTTTTCTTCACTCGTTTCCAATCACGGATTTTCTGCCACATCTATAAGTGGCTGACATAAATCACCAAGCCTGCATCGTGTGTACTGTCTATGAATGCCTAGTACCTGGGGGAAATTATTTACAACAGGAAAATGCATGATTTAAACATCCCTGCATACCTGGGGACTGCACTTTTTTTTATAAGTAGGAAAAAACATATTAAATTGCAATATTTGAGATAGTGGAAATCAAAAGGACTCAGAATTATTTTACTGAACAATTTATCACGTCGATGCACTCAACAGGGTCATTTACAAGACAATATAGCCTTTAATTTTGTAAGAGCAGTTTTTTTTAGCTTTTTTTCCTTTCAATGCTGCTGTTCTCCTGAAGCCTCTTTTAACCACTTCCTACATGCACTCGATCCACAGTCAAATGCACACTATTGTTTGTTTGACTAGCTTCCCGGTAGTGACTACAGTGGGTCATGCCTTTGCAATGTGTGTTCGCATTGCTGCATGTCCACCAGGGGAGAATATAACAGGAGGACAATGCAGGAACAGGGAAGATAGGAGGTTGCAGAACTGGAGAGAGTGCAGGAAAGGGTAACTAAATTATTGAGGGACATGGAGAATCTTGGCTATTCGGCTATAGGGAAGGATTAACTGAAATAGATTTATTCTCCCTTAACAAAGAGGTACACTTTGGCCCAGATTCTCGTAGATCGCTGCATCTCTGCGGCGTAACGTATCTCATTTACGTTACGCCGCTGCAAGTTTTACGGGCAAGTGCTTGATTCACAAAGCACTTGCCTGTAAAGTTGCGGCGGCGTAGCGTAAATCCCCCGGCGCAAGCCCGCCTAATTCAAATGATCCGGGTAGGGGGCGTGGATAATTTAAATTAGGCGCGTTCCCGACGTGCATTGCGCTAAATGACGTCGCAAGGACGTCATTGGTTTCGACGTGAACGTAAATGGCGTCCAGCCCCATTCATGATCGACTTACGCAAACGACGTAAATTTTTAAATTTCGACGCGGGAACGACGGCCATACTTAACATTGGTTGCCCCTCATATAGCAGGGGCAACTTTACACGTCACAAATCTAACGTAAACGTTGTATCTTCACTGCGTCGACCGCGCGTACGTTCGGGAATTCGCGTATTTTAAGAGCCTTACGCCTGTCGGATCTAATGGTTATCTATGCATAACTGATTCTAAGAATCAGTCACATAGATACGACAGCCCAGATTAGGACTTACAACGGCGCACATGGCGTTGCGCCGTCATAAGCCCTTTCAGAATCTGGGCCTATATTGCTAAAATAGGTCAAAATTGAGTTGGCCCACCCTTTGCAGCTTCAACTCTTCTGGGAAGGCTGTCCACAAGGTTAAGGAGTGTGTCTATGGGAATGTTTGACCGTTCTTCTAGAAGTGCATTTGTGAGGTCAGGCACTGATGTTGGACGGGAAGTCCCGTCTCGCAGTCTCCGCTCTAATTCATCCAAAAGGTGTTCTATCGGGTTGAGGTCAGGACCAGTCAAGGAAGGTCCTCCGCCCCAAACTCGCTCATCCATCCATGTCTTTATGGACCTTGCTTCATGCACTAGCGCGCAGTCATGTTGGAACAGGAAGAGGCCATCCCCAAACTGCCCCCACAATGTCTTGTTATTTTGACGCCTTTAGAGGTCCATCTCTTCTGAGGTCAAGGGGTTCCTTACTCATGAAATGGATACAGCGCCCAGAGGCGATTCAGTTCGCAAGTGTTGCGCTTTACAAGTCTCTCACTCACTCACTCACTCACTTCACTGGAACTAAGGGTCCAAGCCCAATCCCCCTAAAAACCAACCCCACATCATAATCCCCCCTCGAGTTAATGATTTGGAGGGGTGGCCCAATACTTTTGGCAATATGGTGTGGATGAGTGAGTTTGGGGTGGACTGGCCTGCACGGATTCCTGACCTCAACCCGATAGAACACCCTTGAGATGAATTAGAGCAGAGACTGCGAGCCATGCCTTCTCGTCCACATCAGTGCCTGACCTCACAAATGCTCTTCTGGAAGAATGGTAAAACATTCCCATAGACACACTCCTAAACCTTGTGGACAGCCTTCCCACAAGAGTTGAAGCTGTTATAGCTGCAAAGGGGGGGGCCAACTCAATATTGAACCCTACGGACTAAGACTGGGATGCAATGAAAGTTCATGTGCGTGTAAAGGCAGGTGTCCCAATACCTTTGGCAATATAGTGTATATGATCATCTTGTATAAATATATATTAAAGCTGGAATGTCTAAAATGGAGTGTTTATTTTTCCTCTGAAATTTCTGTTAAAATTGAGTTCTGCCAATTTGGTGAAATGCATTGGAGTCAATAGGGAAGTCAAAATACAAGGATACGTTCACCTTTTGAACACGTTACATGGTCCACCCGTATTTAGACGTGTCACTCATTCACAGATCCCTGTGAATAAATAAACTACAAGTACCATCTTGCACAGCATCCACAGCAGATGGCTTGTAGTTCTTAATGAGCCGTGGTGGCGCTAGTGAGAGCTCTTGTAGTTCACTGACATGTCCTCCAGCTTTCAAACAGAAAGCCCGTACAGAGTTATGGGCTGAAGGCCAGAGGACATGTCTGCAGGAGCCCACATTGCACCCCTGATCTACCGATCACGGCTGCAATGCTCTCCAGGCTCCTGAAGGGAAAACTTATAAATGCACATTGTTTTTTCTGCAAAAAGTATGTGCATTTATTATTTTTTTCTGTAGAAGGTGAACTTTAAGGTGGCTGTTGGTGGCTTTTAAAGGGCACAAAAGAGTTTAAATGGCAGCCAAAAAATGGGGGATGTTTTAAGATGGAGAGCGGGGGGAAGGGGCCGGTAAATATTAAATTTACCGGCCCTTCCTTTTCTGAAAGAACACAGGGCCAGATTCTCAGTGGAGATACGACGGCGTATCTCCAGATACGCCGTCGTATCTCTGCGTTGCGCCGTTGTATCTATGTGCCTGATTCTTAGAATCAGTTACGCATAGATATCTGTTAGATCCGACAGGCGTAAGTCTCTTACGCCGTCGGATCGTAACTGCATATTTACGCTGGCCGCTAGGTGGCGCTTCCGTCGAATTCCGCGTTGAGTATGCAAATTAGCTAGATACGCGAATTCCCGAACGTACGCCCGGCCGACGCATCAAAGATACGCCGTTTACGTTAGGCTTTCCCCGGCGTATAGTTACCCCTGCTATATGGTGGCGTAAGTGCGGCGTAACAATGTTAAGTATGGCCGTCGTTCCCGCGTCAAAATGTGAAAAAGTTACGTCGTTTGCGTAAGTCGTCCGTGAATGGGGCTGGACGTCATTTACGTTCACGTCGAAACCAATGACGTCCTTGCGGCGTACTTTGGAGCAGTGCACACTGGGAAATTCCACGGACGGCGCGTGCGCCGTTCGGAAAAAACGGCAATCACGTCAGGTCACAGTACATTTACATAAAACACGCCTCCCTGATCCAAATTTGAATTAGGCGGGCTTACGCCGGCCGATTTACGCTACGCCGCCGCAACTTACGGAGCAAGTGCTTTGAGAATACAGCACTTTCCCGTCTAAGTTGCGGAGGCGTAACTTAAATCGGATACGTTACGCCGCCGCAAAGATACGCGGTTCTATGTGAATCTAGCCCACAGAGTCGTAATCTCTACCGATCACTCCTGTGTTCATTCTTAACGGAAGCATAGTAAACTAAATGTATTATGCTTCAGTTTGGGAATGAACAGGTAGCCTCTCAGCACAGAGAACTTCCCATTCGTTCACTGTCCAGTGCAGCTCAGGCTGCAGAGAAAGGGACTGGGGAATCTGTGTCCTCAGTGAGACATCATGGGTCTGTTTAGACTCTTGACCTTTCACCAAAGCCCTCCCAAAGGGGCTCCTAGAAAACTGTAGAAAAATACAAAAAAAAATGTAACAAAATTAAATTTTAAAAAATTATTAAATTATTTTTTTCAAAAATAATAAAAAAATTAAATAAAACAAACATAAAAAATAAAATAAAAATTATAAAAATAAAAAAATGCTGACGCCATCCACTGCCCTGCTGACACCAATTTCTGCTCTACGGACACGTCCATTGCTTTGCTATTGCACTGCTAATGCAATAGGCTGCGCACACCAATGCCCACCGGAGAGGTGAGGATAACAGCTCTTCTTTTACAAGGACCTTTCATCTTGATTTTTTTAATAATCTGACAGGGTCACTTTAAAAATGTTGTCACTATCACGGATTTCAAAATGTAAAAACAAGTTGGTAAAATTAAATATTTCCGCAATATTTACTTAAGACACCCCCCCCCCCCCCCAAAAAAAAACTGCCTTTTATTTGTTCTTACCCAGACAATGAATGCAACAGTTATTTTTGGGGGGAGAGGATATCCAGTCTCCGCTGTGTATATTCCTTGGCATTTTTGCTCTATGCACTGTTTGTTGATGTTGGATCATTTTATTGGACATTGTTATTGAGATCTGGCATAATTTAGTGTAGGCCGCCGGGACTGACTCTTTTACTTCTGCCTCACGCTGACAGACGCTAGAGATAAGAGCGCTAAATATATTTACACTATGTTGCCACCCTTCCCATAATCACCAATCTGTCTTAAAGCTGAATATAGGAGATAGTACATACAAAAATGCCAAGAAAATTATGCGTGTCATCTGTGAACCTCAAGTGGAAGCTGTAAGACAGATAGAGAGACAGATAGAAGACTCAGTGGCGGTGCGTCCATAAAGGGCGCACGGGTACCGCCCCCTCTCTCCTGCCTCCTCCCTCTCACCATAGATAGATTCATGCATTGCATAATTCTATTTATGTGCCTGCTCCCTTTTTGCGGGCGCCGGTCGCCTGAATTACAGTGGCGAGGTATTTTTTGGTAGTATGTGATTAGAGCCGTAGGCGCTTGCTGTTCACTCAGCGTTGTGATAGGAAAGCGATGTTCGCTTTCCTTTTTTTTTTCTCTCTTTTTTTTTTTTTAATATCTTTCTTAGTTTTCCATTTACACATATCTAATTTGTTTAATACATAACAATATCAAAACGATTATTAATATAAATATATCGTATAAAATATAAAATTACCCACAACCCCCCCCCCCCCTCCCTCCCTCTCCGACCTCTCCATTCTAATATGTCTCCGACTTCCAAACTCTTACTTTGTTATATACTTCTCACCTCCTCCGCTTTCCTAACACTGAACCGCCTCTCAGCCAATCAGGTGCTAGGTTCTGTTACCTGTCACCTGATTGGCTGAAACGTCAGGAGCTGTGATTGGACGCCGCCTATCAGGCATCCAATCGTAGCAAAGGATGGAAAGAGAGGTCGGGAGAAGACATTGAGGAGAGTGGAGAACATCCCTGTGACCCGCTGCCCCACCGAGACAAGGTAAGTGCTGGGCTTGATGCACAGTGGCAGCATTTAATGGGCACAGTAGCGACAGTTGATGGGCACACTGGCAGAAGTTGATGGGCACAGTAGCAGCAATTGATGGGCACACTGGCAGAAATTGATGGGCATAGGTATGCTTCCATTCCTTTTGAGAGCCTAAATTCATCCCATTTTTGCCATATTACTGGCATTTGACTGTTAATATATCCTTCTTCTCTTATCTGTTTTTCCATATATTGTATTTCGTTCATTTCACATATGCAGTCTTCGACGTTTGGGCTCTTATTTTCTCTCCATTTACATGCTGTTATGGTTCTAGCTGCAGATGTCATATGGTGAAAAATATATTTCTTAATGTTCTTTATTGATTCTAGCATCAAAGATAATAGTGAGGTATCCAAATTTAGATTCCTCTCTATTCCCGATACCTTCTGATATATTTCATGAACTATCTTCCAAGAAAGAGAGGTTTCTGGAGGGGGCTCAAGAAAACTGTAGAGGATGGCGTTTCTGTAGGGGCTAGGGTTCTCTCCAAGAGTCTGGGGAAATTGCAGGGGCACTTTGGGAACTGAAAGTTTCGACAGGGACTCAAAAGTGAGTACACCCATAAGTGAAAATGTCCAAATTGGGCCCAAAGTGTAAATATTTTGTGTGGCCACCATTATTTTTCAGCATTGCCTTAACCCTCTTGGGTATGGAGTTCACCAGAGCTTCACAGGTTGTCACTGGAGTCCTCTTCCACTCCTCCATGATGACATTACAGAGCTGGTGGATGTTAAACCCTGCGGAATCCTTAGTAAAACATGGATACCCCTTGCCCTCTACTACCACAAATGCAGGGAGGCCAAACAACACCTGCCTACAAGGGGGATTTACTGAACCTGGAGAGTACAAAATTTGGTGCAGTTCTGCATATAAAGCTGAACTTAGAAGAAGATTGGCTACCATGCACAGCTGGACCAGATTCTGAGTGCTCCAGTTCTAGTAAATCTCCCCCATTATAGCACAAAGTACATAGGCAAAGGGCACGCCCCTGCCATGCCTTTAGTAACGTGGACCATAAAGATTAATGTTGAAAAAAACGATTTGATTACCCCCCCCCCCAAAAAAAACATGAATGGAATGTTTTAAAGAATAGATAAAATGTTTAGTGAAGTAAAAACACTTTAAATATTAAAAAAGTACACTTATGCCGATTACACACTATCGGAAATTCCGACAGGAAACCGTGGATTTTTTACGACAGAATGTTGGCTCAAACTTGTGTTGCATACAGACGGTCAACCAAAATTACGAACGTCCAGAACGCGGTGACGTACAACACTACAACGAGCCGAGAAAAATTAAGTTCAATGCTTCCGAGCATTCTTTTTCCCCATTGCCCTTTCACTTTCCCTTCCCTTTTACACGGTTTCATCCCTTTCTCTTTCCTTGCCTTCACCTTCTCCTTTTTTTTCCCCCCCCGAGCTCGCATGGTGGAAAGCTCTTGCGGGCTCGCTCCTGTGATACAGCGCCAGCCAAAGCCGATGACTGTATCACTCGGCCCCGCCCCCTGCGTCATTGGATGTGATTGACAGCAGCACCAGCCAATGGCTGCGCTGCTTTCAATCCATCCAGTGTAGCCAATCAATGGCCAGGCTGGGAACCGAAGAGGATGACGGGGACAAGCACGGGACTTTCGAGGGGTGAGGTAAGTAAAATGGGTGCTTGGGGGGGGGACGGGGGACGGTGCATTAAGGTGAAAAAACATTTACCTTTACAACCCCTTTAAACAATGGCTGCAGCAAGAGGTGGAGGTCGTCCAATCAGAGCTCCACCCATAACAGACCAGTCTGAAGGATAGCGGTCATCGAATGCTTAAACTTGTTCTTTATCGTTTTTTTTTTTAACTTCCATATATATATATAAGGTTTGGTATCGTTCTCATCTGCCCAACTTATATATCTTATCAGAGCTAATCCTGTTTTTAATCATTTCCAACCAGTAAATTAGAAGCAGCTGTTGGCCATGCCATTTTTTATGAATTTATTTATTTTGCTTGGTTTATAGAGCAAATCCCGGCATTCAGAGGGGAGTGTGTTTCCATTTGTTCAATCATTTTCTGTTTGGCTGCTGCAACGCGATGAAAAGTGAACATTTTATGGGCAATGATGCAGTTTGGCTTGGTATTGGTACTTTTTCATATATCCTGTTCTGTGCAGCTGTGTGAACGCGGGAGATACTATGCAGATTGCAAAATGATTGATGGAATCTGATTGATGACTGAGAGCAACATTGTCACCCGCTTGTTAAAGGTGCTTCTCTACTTGAGATGCTACATCGTTTTCTATCCATAGCATAGAAGGGTGGAAAATTACTGTAGTGAGCCTATATTATTACCGCTGTAATTCCAGTGATCAGGAAAACCAGCCGCTGCCAAACAATCCGAAAACGAGAGGAAGAAATAAGCCTTTTTGGCCCCAACATTTGCAGGCAGATTAATTCCCTGGATCAAAAACTCTGCTGGTGAATTCTACTAATTTAGCTTTTAAAATGTAACCCAAGCCATTTTTTTTTATTTCGTTTTGGAGAGGGTAAGGAAGCAATTTTATTGCTGTCTGTGTCCCCGCTGTCACCTTTAAAAGTAAGAATTCCAGCTATAGATATTCCTATATAGTTATATTGTTCAAGCTTAGACCATGGGATTCCTCTGGAACTTGAACATCACAGTAGGAGACGCCTCTACTACAGTGATCTCCACTTCCTATGCCTACTGCTACTACAGTAATCTCTACTCCCAGTGCTAGTGCTACTACAGCTATCTCCGTTCCCAGTGTCTACTTCTACTACAGTGATCTCCACTCCCAGTGCCTACAACCAGGGGAGGGCTGGCAGGGGGGGGCAGGGTGGAAATCTCCCCCCGGGCTGGTGACACTATGCACAGCCACCGGCCGCCACTACCAAATGCTGTTTTTGCAGAGCAGGAATATGCCTGCTGGAGCTCTGTTAACACAGGTCAAGGCTGCTACTCACCTCCCACTGTGCAGCCGTGCCTGTGTCAGCTCAGAGGTAGATGGCTGCAGAGCTGAGCTATGTCCCGTCTCACACATAGCTCAGCCTCAGCGCACACCAGCGCTGACATGCCCTTCTCTCTCTGCACAGACACGAGGAGAGATAGAGCTCATCTGCTCCTCCTCCTTCTGAGTCTGCCCTGCCCACACTCCCTGGGCATGTGTGGGCACTGGACAGGAAGTTTGAACCCAAAAAAGCATCAGACAGCCTGCCTGTGCCTCAGCCTCCATCCTGGTAAGCTCCACCTCTCTAGTCTCTCCTGCCTCCCAGTGTATAAAAAGGGGTGCTCTGTGAACTTCGTTAAAGGGGAGGAGGGCAGGCTTTGGTGAGCAGATACCCTCTTTACACAAGTCCACAGCATGTACCCTTAAATCAAGTTTCCCAGAACACCCCTTACATCAGATCTGATGTATATGGGGTCTGTGCGGACTATGATGTATATGGTGTCTGTGCCGACTCTGATGTATATGGTGTCTGTGCGGACTCTGATTTAAGGGGAGGCTCTGTGCGGACTCTGATGTAAGGGGAGCCTCTGTGCGGACTCTGATGTAAGGGGAGCCTCTGTGCGGACTCTGATGTAAGGGGAGCCTCTGTGCGGACTCTGATGTAAGGGGGGCCTCTGTGCGGACTCTGATGTAAGGGGAGCCTCTGTGCGGACTCTTGTGATCATGAAAAATCGTAGACAGTTTTCCTCGATCCATCACTTTTCCACGCTCTATGGGCCACTTGACTGGACTTGTCCCCCAGGCCTAAGGCTGTCAGCCCTCCCCTGCCTACAACTACTACAGTGATCTCAATTCTCTACTCCTGGTGCCTACTACTACAGTTATCTCCACTCCCAGTGTCTACTGCTACTACATTTATCTCCACTCCCAGTGTCTACTGCTACCACAGTTATCTCCATTCCCAGTGCCTACAACTACTAATACTACTACTACAGTGATCTCCACTCCCAGTGCCTAAAACGACTACTACAGTGATCTCTACTCCTGGTGCCTACTACTACAGTTATCTCCACTCCCAGTGTCTACTTCTACTACAGTTATCTCCACTACCGGTGCCTACAACTACTACTACAGTGATCTCTACTCCTGGTGCCTACTACTACAGTTATCTCCACTCCCAGTGTCTACTTCTACTACAGTGATCTCCACTACCGGTGCCTACAACTACTACTACAGTGATCTCTACTCCTGGTGCCTACTACTACAGTTATCTCCACTCCCAGTGTCTACTTCTACTACAGTGATCTCCACTCCCAGTGCCTAAAACTACTACTACAGTGATCTCTACTCCTGGTGCCTACTACTACAGTTATCTCCACTCCCAGTGTCTACTTCTACTACAGTTATCTCCACTACCGGTGCCTACAACTACTACTACAGTGATCTCTACTCCTGGTGCCTATTACTACTACAGTGATCCCTACTCCTAGTGCCTACTGCTACTACAGTGATTTCCACTCCCAGTGTCTACTTCTGCTACAGTGATCTCCACTCCCAGTGCAAACTACTACTACAGCGATCTCCACTCCCGGTGCGTACTGCTACCACAGTGTTCTCCACTCCCAGTGTCTACTGCTACTACAGTTATCTCCACACCCAGTGCCTACAACTACAATGTAAAGTAGTGAGTGTACAGCTTGTATGACAGTGTAAATTTGCTGTCCCCTAAAAATAACTCAACACACAGCCATTAATGTCTAAACCACTGGCAACAAAGTGAAAATGTCCAAATTGGGCCCAAAGTGTCAATATTTTGTGTGGCCACCATTGTTTTCCAGCACTGCCATAACCCTCTTGGGCATGGAGGTCACCAGATCTTCACAGGTTGCCACTGGAGTCCTCTTCCCCTCTTTCATGATGACATCACAGAGCTGGTGGATGTTAGAGACCTTGCGCTCCTCCACCTTCCGCTTGAGGATGCCCCACAGATGCTCAATAGGGTTTAGGTCTGGAGACATGCTTGGCCAGTCCATCACCTTTACCCTCAGCTTCTTTAGCAAGGCAGTGGTCATCTTGGAGGTGTGTTTGGGGTCGTTATGTTGGAATACTGCCCTGCGGCCCGGTCTCTGAAGGGAGGGGATCATGCTCTGCTTCAGTATGTCACAGTACATGTTGGCATTCATGGTTCCCTCAATGATCTGTAGCTCCCCAGTGCCGGCAGCCCTCATGCAGCCCCAGACCATGACGCTCCCACCACCATGCTTGACTGTAGACAAGACACACTTGTCTTTGTACTCCTCACCTGGGTGCCGCCACAAATGCTTGACACCATCTGACACCAAATGAGTTTATCTTGGTCTCATCAGACCACAGGACATGGTTCCAGTAATCCATGTCCTTAGTCTGCTTGTCTTCAGCAAACTGTTTGTGGGATTTCTTGTGCATCATCTTTAGAAGAGATTTCCTTCTGGAGCGACCAATTTATCTATCTATCTATCTATCTATCTATCTATCTATCTATCTATCTATCTATCTATCTATCTATCTATCTATCTATCTATCTATCTATCTATCTATCTATCTATCTATCCCTCTCTATCTATATAATATTTAATATATATATATATATATATATATATATATATATATATTTTTTTTTTTAATATAGTGTGTGTGTATATATATATATATATAAAACCAGAGTATCTATATATTACGTGAACTAGTGTTCAATATATAAAACAGCGCTGTGAGTTGGTGTGTGTCCAGCTCAAATAAAACTGTCCTGGAGATCAGTGATGATATGAGAGGTGATCAAAGAAGGTGTAAGTGCACCATACACCTAAAAGATTCACCCCTAAAGAGTGGATTACTCCCCCAATTGGGGTGCAGGCTTACAACAGCAAAAAGATTAACTTTGCAATCAAACCATCAGATCATCCGGGTATTGCTACGGTTTTAACTCTCAGCCGAGGTACATGAAAGGCAAACAAACAGACCAGACATAGTGTGAAAATGCCTAGATGTAAACCCAGCTAAGTTAGGTGTAAACCAAAGGTTAATGCCCGTACAATGTAACACTAGAGAATGAACATATAACAAAAAGATTTCACCGATGTCACCGCCGTCTTCCTACCCACAGGGGCCGCGCGCGTGCTGTGCGGTTGCTGTAATGTTCCAAGCTGTGGTTGGTGGTCCGTAGAGCGCAAGTTGTCTTCCTTGTAGCGCCGTTGTAGCCACGCCCTGAAGCGTTTTGTCACTTCCGACTTCGACAGAGGGCGAGTTAAAACCGTAGCAATACCCGGATGATCTGATGGTTTGATTGCAAAGTTAATCTTTTTGCTGTGGTAAGCCTGCACCCCAATTGGGGGAGTAATCCACTCTTTAGGGGTGAATCTTTTAGGTGTATGGTGCACTTACACCTTCTTTGATCACCTCTCATATCATCACTGATCTCCAGGACAGTTTTATTTGAGCTGGACACACACCAACTCACAGCGCTGTTTTATCTTTTGAACACTAGTTCACGTAATATATAGATACTCTGGTTTTATTCTTTTAAATGGTTTCTTCCATTTTACTTAAATAGCTGCTTTTAAGATTATTACCACTTTGATTACTGGTATTTTCTTCATATTTTTTATTTAGTATACACCACTTCACTTTCACTTTGGGTAAAGGTGTTACATTGTCATCTGGCGCCGGAAGTGCAATACTAGGCCACGTTTATTGCACCCTTTTCTATATATATATATATATATATATATATATATATACACATTTTAAATATATATATGTATATATATATATATATATATATATATATATATATATACACACATTTTAAATATATGTATGTGTATATATATATATATATATATATATATATATATATATATATATATATATATATATATATATATAATATTATTATTATTTTAAAAATAAAATAAAGATATTTACAAAACCACTATGGTTGACATTTAAAATTTATAACGATAACTTAAAATTTGTGCTCACTAAAATGCCCTACAGTCTACTTTGAAGAAGGGAATGTTTGGAAGCCTGGAGGAATGATACGTCTCCGGAGCAGCTCGGTGATGCTCTCCATTACAAATGAGTGCGGAGGGTACAATGACGAGAACATCTCAGCTTCCTGCTTTGCACTACACAATGCATTGCCTGATGTCAGCATTCCTACAGGCAGGGATGGAATTTATCAATAAACACCACAACGTTACTTGGAGCCCCTCCAACATTTCGCACTGGCCATCTTTCCCACAGGACCCAAATGAAATAAAATCCAGGAAAATGGCGGTTATATATGGGCTGTCATGGTGAGGTTTTTCTGTATACTAAAAACATTTTATGACAGCCTGGTAATATCATGTATCACACACATCAGATGTCAGAAATATCTGCTATTGGGAAAATTAGAGAAATGTAGAGTTTAAGGGTCATTCCACCCTAAAGTGATGTTATTTTGAGTGGAGCGGTCAGCAGGGTTGCACTAATACATTCTGCCCACCTACTGTATACTCCAGGCCAGATTCTGGGGGGGGGGGGGGGGGGCCCGGTATTTTTTTTTTCAAGGGCCTAAACCTAATATCCATAGTCTAGGACAGGGTTTCTCAACTCCAGTCCTTGAGGCGCCCCAACAGGTCATGTTTTCAGGCTTTCCATTTTTTTTGCACAGGTGATTTGATCAGTTTCACTGCCTTAGTAATTACCACAGCCAATTCATCTATGGGAAATCCTGAAAACATGACCTGTTGGGGCGCCTCGAGGACTGGAGTTGAGAAACACTGGTCTAGGAGATTGACATACAATAAATGCTCTTAAATGTTTCAAGTGTATGTACAGTGAAACCTCGGATTGCGAGTAACGCAGTTAACGAGCGTTTCGCAATACAAGCATTTTTTTTAAAGGGGTTGTAAAGGTATATATGTATATTTTTAAAAAAATAACAAACATGCCATTCTTACCTCCACTGTGCAGTTCGTTTTACACAGGGTGGCCCCGATCCACGTCTTCTGGGGTCCCTCGGCGCCTGTCTAGGCTCCTCCCCGCAAGAGCTAACCCCCTTCTTGGGAAGCGCTCTCCTAAAGGGTTTAGCTTGTGGGCGCGCTCCCGTGACATTGATTTGATTGACAGCAGTGGGAGCCAATGGCTGCGCTGCTATCAATCTCCAATGACGAGCCGCCACAAGCTGAGGGAAACCATCGCGGGAACGTGCCGACAGAGTTCTGTGGCTTAGCTAAGTAAAACGGTGGGGCTGGGGGGCCCGAGAGTGCAAGGTGTTTTTTCTCCTTAAAGGGGTTGTAAAGGTAAAACATGTTTTTCCTAAATATCTTCCTTTACCTTAGTGCAGTCCTCCTTCACTTACCTCATCCTTCCATTCGATTCGATTCCGTTCGCATGTGTTGCGCTATATAAGTTTCTCACTCACTCACTCACTCACTCACCAGTACTTGTTTTGCATCACATGATGTCCTCAGCCTTCTAGGCTGAATGAACCCCATTGAAGCTCAACCTGGAAGACCTCAGCTCCCTTCATATACAGCCCTCAGTGCTCTCTACATCATACAGGGCCACCCACCACTGGGGGAAGATCTGAAGAAGCATAGGACCCAGAATCAGATGACCTGCCTGAAAAAAAAATCAATAAAGGGTAAGTAAAAAAAAACAACTACTGCAATGGGGTGCATCTACAGATGAGGGAGGTTGATTGGGGGGTTGATTCCAGAATACTCATGCATTCTCTTCCTTCAATCTTGGCATGCTTTGTGTATTTCTTCCAGATCTGTGTAGTAATCCAGTGTGAGACTTTCTCTCTGTGCAGGAGCTTTCTGCTCTCTCCTTATGCAGGGTGACTGGTCTTGTCTCCACCCCCCTGTAGGTTTCTGCAGGCAGCCCGTAGTGGGTGGAGCCTGATGGGCTCCTCCCACATCTCTGCTCTTTTTACAGGCTATGTACGGCACAATGATAATGTCACTGCTACGCTTGGAAGGTAATATCTGGGTTGGAAAGGCATCTGGTGGTCATGAAGTTGATCGGAATACTTGTGGCTATTGAGGAACTCATTTTAGTGACAGTTTTTAGGCCCAGAGTTCAGCTTTAACAGTTTGTAATATATTTAATAAATAAAAGGTGAAATTTGTACTGCATTGTTTTTGCCGTGATTCGAGCCGTGATGTACGGCTTTTATTTTCTGTTTATAAGACTTGATAAAATGTGTTATTTTCCAAAACGTCTCTTGGTGCTGATTATCTGTGGAAATCAGGATGGCCTTATGGAAACGATTACTCAAACTGTCTGCAAATCTGTCTTTCTTACAAGATAAACTAAAAATTACGGGTGAGTTAAAAAAGGTCAAGAAAGGAATTTGTTGATAACAATAAACTTGTGTGATATCACTCTTGTCTTTATTTTTACATCAGTCAATACACATGTGATATAGAGTTCAAACTGTGACCGACGGGGGAGATTTTCCTGCACTTTGTGCATGGAAACCCAACTGGAAAAGAAAGGAACTCTCTAAAACTCTTAGGCCAGGTTCACACCTATGCGAATTGAGTGCGGCTTAAACCGCATCCAATTCGCAGAACATTTTAAAATACATTGTTTTCAATGAGGCTGGTTCACATATGTGCGATGCATTCGCACTGCGCATTGCCGCCAAACCGTGTGCGTCTTTTTGGCATTGCGGTGCGGCTCAGGTGCGAATTCAAGCCCATTATCTTCTATGGGTACGCAACTGATTCGCAGATGTGTTCAGTTCTCTTCAGGAATTTCTCTCATTCAGCTCAATACACTTCTCCCCCACTCTCCTCTCACCCGTAACTTCTCCCAGGTCTCCAAATTTGCATCTAAAATGTTGCTAATCTGCTGAACACTCCTCTTATCTCTCTGCAGAGATAAGAGAGCTGAAATTCGCACCGCACTAGTGTGATTCCGGCCTTAGACAGTTGTCACCAGAACAGGTGTCCCAACTGGGGGCCTGGTTCCCCTTCTGGGAACAACCACAAATGTTGTATTTCTAATTGTGGTGGACTGCCTGGCACCCTGCCAGAGTGCATCTGCCAAGATACAGCTTCCTCCACTCTGGAACCAGGAACAAGGTATTATAGCTGGGAATTGCACCCAAGAACTAGACTACACTAGCTTAGGTGCAAACAGGAACTCTCTTTATTGTAAATTCCCACAGAATATATACTGTACAACAAAAAAACAGGTAAGAACTTGATCACATTATCCTAAACAATGCAAACTGTAAACAGTAATATCATTAGTACATCTAATTAAAAGCCAACAGCTAACAGCGATCTAATTAACTAGTAAGCTAATCAACAGCCAGGCATCCAGACAATGCTTTGATTAATAAGGGAGTCCACCGCAGACAGTCTGGCAACAAGCCCACCCCTGAATACACAAAGTACATTACACATGCTGTCTTTGAGGTACTTGTGTAATCTGTCCACTGAAAAGTCATTATAAGAAAAAGGTGGAATCAATTTATCCTCATAGGTTTCTTGAGGGATATTGTTGATAAACATTCCTGTCCCAAGTGGAGGAGCTTCTCCAACCCAGTCTGCAGGAGGGCCACCATATTCCCTCTGACCATTAACCTGTACAAGATTAATATTACACTTTTCCATCCACTCCAGAAGGGAAGCTTTATTGTCCTTATTCAGAGAATTAATCCAAGCCTCGCTCTCATCGTTCATCATGTTGTTGTCCATCATTAGAGAATGATCTACTCTCTCCATGGGATCAGAGGCTGAACTGAGCTCTTTTCCATGCTTTGACTGGGAGAAGCAGACAATGGGCCTCCATGGGCCATAATCAGTGGGTAGAAGGCCAGCCCCTAGTCCCCTCCAAAAGCCACTGCCCCGGTTGGGTCTGTCGACCCAAAACAGGAAGCAACCTCCATTCGTGTAGCACTTGAGACAAGAGCTTGGAACAGGGGTGTCAAACTCAATTGCATTGCAGGGGGCATCAGCATTATTGTAGCCCTCAAAGAGCCGTTTGTATGTAAGACTAGATGTCCAGAGCACTACCCCCTTACATTAGATGTCAAGAGCCCCCCCCAAACCATCAGAAGTCAAGAGTCCCCCACCCTACCTTACATCAGTGACTGATCACTCTGGTAGCCAATCAGAGGCCACCACAGCAATCAGGTGACCCAGAATCAGGAGTTTTGGGAACTGTTAGCTAGTACAGGAAGCGGGGCTCTCGGTGAAACCCCGCCCTCTGTGTTGGGAGCGCGCGGTGCGCTCCCAGCACAAAGACAAATACGCATACATGCAGCTCCACGGCAAAGAGCCCAGTCCAGTGAGGTCACATATATGTGTTATGTTGTCGTGAAGGGGTTAATATAGCACTACTATTGGGTGCTAAGTATTAATTTCAATGAATTCATCATAGGTGTGCGCAGCCGATTGCATTAGGGTGTGCACCCCAAAGTTTAAACACACATGCGTACATACATATAGGTCAGTAGGGCAATGGACAGTGTCGGTAGAGCAGTGAACGATGTCAGTAAGGCAGAGGTTGGTGTCAGTAGTTTATTTTTTTATATATTTTTGATATTACGTTATCATTTTTTACAATATTTTTTTTTATTATTGTTTTTTTTTTTACTATTTTATTGTCCCATTGGTGGGCTTTGGTGAAATATCAGGGGTCAAAACAGACCCCCGATGTCTCACATTTCAGATAGAGAAAGGGACTGAAGACAGAGATTCCCCATTCCCTTCCTCTGCAGTCAAGCGGAAGGGTGGCTTTGCTTAGTACAGGGTCATTAGGGTGTGCCCAGGCACACCTGGCACACCCTGTGCGCACACCTATGCCTGTTATCTTGAATGTTTGTACACCCAGCCTGGTGTCCCAGAAGGGCTGAGGTTCTTGAGAAGTCAAGTCAAATAACAAAAGACCCATCCTATCCAGCGGCTCCGACATACAGAAATATATAAAAATTACGCATGTCACTGATTGCCACCTGCTGGTGAAATCCGGCATGATGATATAATCTAAAAATACAAATTCTCGCAAAATCACTGCTTTTGGTCCTTGGTCTTCATTTCACCAAAAAGTTCAATTACTGCTTGGGGGAGGAGTCACATGTTTAACGTTCGGAAACTGACCTTCGTAATTAGAAGTAGGTAACTAGAATTGCCTGTCCATACCTCCTTTTATCCCCCAGTGCAGCTTGGAAACTGCATAATGGTCAGGGTTCTTACTGTATATCTACCTCCAGCCTTGAGTCAAATCCCTGGTATGTCCTCTAGTAGCGTGCGCCTCTTTTTAGGTCACAAAGGCCCAGGGTATTGCATTCATGGATGCAGAGGGTGTACTTAGGGTTGCCACCTGTCCTGGATTCACCTGGACAGTCTGGGTTTTGAATCTTGTGTCCGGGTTTCGGTCCACCTAAAATCTGGACACATTATTCAGACAGGGATGTGGCTCGGAACAGTGCCTGACAGGAGGGTGAGGGGGCACTAAGTGTGCCGCATAACTTTTCTTTTTGGAGTGCCCAAAGGTGTCCCAGGTCTGTTACAATCCTATAGGGCTAGATTCACAGAGAGTTACGCCGGCGTATCAGTAGATACGCCGTCGTAACTCTGAATCTACGCCGTCGTAAATTTAAGCGTATTCTGGAAAACAGATACGCTTAAATTAGGCTAAGATACGAGCGGTGTAAGTCTCCTACGCCGTCGTATCTTAGGGTGCATATTTACGCTGGCCGCTAGGTGGCGCTTCCGTTGATTTCGGCGTAGAATATGCAAATGAGCTAGATACGCCGATTCAGAAACGTACGTGCGCCCAGCGGATTTTTTTACGTCTTTACGTAAGGCTTTTTCCGGCGTAAGGTTACTCCTGCTATATGAGGAGTAACCAATGTTAAGTATGGACGTCGGGATTGCGTCGTAGTTTGCGTAAGTCGTTCGCGAATAGGGCTTTGCGTAAATTACGTTCACGTCGAAAGCATTGACTATTTGCGACGTGATTAGGAGCATGCGCACTGGGATACCTTCACGAACGGCGCATGCGCCGTTCGTTAGAGACGTCATTTGCGTGGGGTCATGTTTTATTGTCATCATTTGGGACATTTTGATCACATCCCCTCTTACTATCATAGTGATTGCTTGCTATGAACTTTGCCACATTTGGGTATTCACTTCCTCTTATCATAGAGGATTGTTGATTTATATTTGGACGTTTTATTGATTTATCATTTGGGTATCATTCATTAATCATCACAGGGATTAACTTATGAATGTATTACCTTGGTGTATTTTTCTCTTCATATAAGAGATCTTTTTCACATTGGACGCTTCAAATTTATATAATTTTTATTTATGTGCACCATTCATAAATTTTTTGCGCTCATCATTCACCCTATTCATATCGTTTGTTTGTTGTTATTACAATTTAGATTCGAGCAGCATTAATTTTTCACTTTAACTTTGTTGTTTAATTTTCCACCCCTCACTTTGCAGTATTGGCTAGTGCTTTAGTTCCCCCCCTTTGCATGTTTTATTTACATAAAACACGCCCACCTCTTCAGAATTTGAATTTGGCGCGCTTACGCCGGCAGATTTACGCTACGCCGCCGTAACTTAGGGCGCAGGTTCTTTGTGAATCCAGCCCCAGCCTCACTCATCTCCAGCCTCTGAGATACGCTACGCCCGCACAAACTTACGGCGGGCTTTCTGAATCTAGCCCATTGTGTATACAAAAAAAAGAAAAGCGAAAAAAAAAATGACTATGCACCGCTAAACTGTTCAGGTTTGGGACTGCAGCCTTCCATAGAGCATTTTAGCTATCATAATAACATCTCTGGGCCAGTGACAGCAGGATTACAGGAGGAAGCACCAAGCCACCCGGCCATCGACTATTGACGGCCACAAGGTGGCTCTACAATGCCGGGAGGTCGTCAATATATGGCCTCTGGCCTCCCGCCGCTGGGGGGCGCGCGTGCCTGCCGCGTCACTCAGGCGCCAAAGTGCGTGCCTGGCGGCCGCGATGTCCGCCAGGCACCCTCGATCGGCAGTCACAGAGCCCGGGACGTGGATTTCTGTGTGTAAACACAGAGATCCACGTCCTGTCAGGGAGAGAAGACCAATGCTCTGTGTCCCTTGTACATAGGGACAACCATCGGTCACCTCCCCCAGTCAGTCCCCTTCCCCCACAGTAAGAATCACCTAGCCTAGGGAACACATTTAACCCCTTGATCGCCCCCTAGTGTTAACCCCTTCCCTGCCAGTCACATTTATACAGTAATCAGTGCATTTCTATAGCACAGTTCGCTGTATAAATGTGAATGGTCCCAAAAGTGTCCAATGTGTCCGCCGCAATATCACGGTTTTGACAAAAATCGCAGATCGCCGCCATTTCTAGTAAAAAAATAAAATAAAAAAAATGTCATAATTCTATCCCCTATTTTGTAGGCGCTATAACGTTTGCGCAAACCAATCACTGTACGCTTATTGCGATTTTTTTTTTTTACCAAAAATATGTAGAAGAATACGTATCGGCCTAAACTGTGGAAATTTTTTTTTTTTTTTTTTTAAATTGGGATATTTATTATAGCAAAAAGTAAAAAATATTGTGTTTTTTTTTTCAAAATTGTCTCTCTATTTTTGTTTATAGCACAAAAAATAAAAACCGCAGAGGTGATCAAATACCACCAAAAGAAAGCTCTATTTGTGGGAAAAAAAGGACGCCAATTTTGTTTGGGAGCCAAGTCGCACGACCCCGCAATTGTCAGTTAAATCGACGCAGTGCCGATTTTGGTCTGGGTCTTAAGTGGTTAAAAGAAAAAAATGTAAATGTAAAAACATAATAATAATAACAATAATAAATAAATTGAAATTTTAAAAATAAAAAAAATATAGAAAAAAAATAATAAAACAAATAAAAAATAATAAACTTGAAATTTTTCAACATTATAGGAATGACCAAAAAACCCAAATTTTCCTCTATGCTAGCAGGAGATTTGGAGCCTACCTTCCCTAGTTTACCTTTAGGCATTCATCTAAATAAATAAATAAATATAAATATAACTAAAAGGAAAACTTTTTTTTCAGTTTTGGATAGAGTGGAGGGGGATTAGAACACCTTTTTAAGGTGTGCCCCCCCCCCAAGTCTGTTGTTTGTATATTGTATGAATCCTGACCAGGGGTCCCTTGGGTCGGAGCACCCCACCCCCACTTCATTAGATATGATTAGTGTCCATCTGATTATAGGAATAGTCCTTTTTAGTTCTCCCATAAAGAGGAGTTTGTCTCCCATGGTTGAGACGATTCATTCTATTATTAGGGTAGGACCCACTGATAACGGGGTACTTTGACACAGTAAGTGGGCTTAGCACTATGTGACCATATAGTGTGACCAAATCCTGTATTTTTAAATATTTTCAGGTGATTTTAAATAGCCTTGCAGGATTTAAATGCCATTTTTGTATGTGTGCGCTATAATCTATTTTGTTCTGTTTGTGGTTGTCTAAGGCCCCTTTCACACGGGCAGACCGTTTAGGTAAAAGGGTCTTTATAGCAGCACCATGTTGAATGTAAATGCAATAGGGGTACTAGTTCTGGTGACCTCCGGGTCCCCATGGAATTCCCTTAATTTGCAGGAATTTCCTCTCACTTCCTGTTTAGCTATGAAGGAAGGATGTGAAGGAAAATCTCCCCAATGGGACACAGATAGCAAAAAATAAATAAAAAATCTGACAGGGGTTATAATTTGTAACCATCCCATGCACTTTCCGAAATGGCGGAGGGGGAGTACCAATGGGGGAATCTAGGATGGAAAAGGACCTGGGGGACCTAGTAGATGATAGGCTCAGCAATGGCATGCAATGCCAAGCTCCTGCAAGCAAAGCCAACCGAATATTGGCATTAAAAAGAGGAATTAACTCCAGAGATAAAAAGATAATTTTCCCGCTCTACAAGACTCTGGTCCGGCTGCACCTGGAGTATGCTGTCCAGCAGGGGTGGACTGACAACTCATGGGGCCCCTGGACAATTGGCAATTATGGGGCCTCCAGGCAATAGGCAATTATGGGGGCCCCATGCAATAGATTATGGGGCCAAACAGTATACACACACATACAGTATACATACACAGTATACACAAACAGACACACAATATACACACACAGTATACATACACACAGAATACACATACACACACTGAAAAAGTACCGGAGAGGCGGGGCAGCTATAATCTTGGGATTTTTTTAAAAACACAGATTTTTACATACTGTCCCTGGTTTTACTGAGGTTGGCAATCCTGATGGGGCCCCCTAGTGGCATGGGGCCCTCGGGCAGTGCCCGAATGGTCAGTTCACCACCCCTGCCATCCAGTTCTGGGCACCAGTCCTCAGGAAGGATGTGTTGGAGCTAGAGAGAGTCAACAGAAGGGTAAAAAAGCTAATAAAGGGTCTGGAGGATCTCAGCTACGGGGAAAGACTGCAAGCACTGAACTTATCCTCTCTGGAGAAGAGACGTTGGAGAGGGGATATGATTTCAATGTACAAATGCCGTACTGCTGACCCCGCAATAGGGATAAATCTCTTCCACACAAGGGAATTTAACCACTTCCTGACGGCCGTACGACTTTATACGGCCGCAGGGTGGATGCGAATTTCCGGGAGGCTGTCTATATACGGCCTCCAGCCACTGGGGGGCGCACGAGCGCCGCCGACAGCAGACAGCGCGTGCCTGCCGCATCAATGACATGCCGATGCGCCTGCTTGTCGGCCGCGATGTCTGCCAGGCACCCGCGATCGGCGGTTACACAGACAAGTACGTGGATCTGTGTGTGTAAAGACACAGATCCACGTCCTGTCAGGAAGAGAGGAGACCGATCTGTGTCCCTTGTACATAGGGACACAGATCGGTCACCTCCCCCAGTCGGTCCCCTCCCCCCACAGTTAGAAACACTATGCAGGGTACACATTTAACCCCTTCCTCGTCCCCTAGTGTTAACCCCTTTCCTGCCAGTCACATTTATACAGTAATTAGTGCATTTTTATAGCACTGATCGCAGTATAAATGTGAATGGTGCCAAAAATGTGTCAAAAGTGTCCGATGTGTCCGCCATAATGTCGCAGTCCCAATAAAAAAATTGCAGATCGCCGCCATTACTAGTAAAAAAAAATTAATAATAATTCTGTCCCCTATTTTGTAGGCGCTATAACTTATGTGCAAACCAGTCGCTTATTGTGATTTTTTTTTTTACCAAAAATATGTAGAAGAATACATATCGGCCTAGACTGGGCTAAAAAAAATGGGCTATTTATTACAGCAAGTAAAAAATATTGATTTTTTTTTCAAAATTTTCGCTCTTTTTTTGTTTATAGCGCAAAAAATAAAAACCGCAGAGGTGATCAAATACCACCAAAAGAAAGCTCTACTTGTGGGGAAAAAAGGGACGTCAATTTTGTTTAAAGCGACGCAGTGCGGAAGCTGAAATTTCACCTGGGCAGGAGGGGGGTATATGTGCCCAGTAAGCAAGTGGTTAAAAAGATGCACGGCCATTTACTTAAATTAGAAGAGAAGCGTTTAACCTTAACAGCTTACTCATCGCCCTATAGACGATATACGTCTACAAGGCGGTTCCTTAACTCTGGGAGGACGTCCATGCGGCGCGCACACGGGAATGTCTGTGACCCGGCGCATCACGGATCACGGTAAATCCCCGCTGATAGCGGCGGTTTACCACGTGATCGCTCCGTCTAATGACGGAGCGATCACTTGTAAACAAACCGGCGTCATGTGATGACGCCGGTTCCTCCCTCCCCTCTCTGTACCGAACGGTACAGTGTGAGAGGAGAGGGGAGAGAGCGGATCCAGCACGAGTGCTGTGGGCTGGATCTGTGACAAATGCAGTCATCCATCCCTGCTCAGCCATCCCTGCCCCATACTAAGACTACTCTACTGTGCAATACTCTGCAATACCCCACACTACTCTGCAATACCCCACAATACTCTGCAATACCCCACAATACTCTGCAATACCCCGCAATACTCTGCAATACCCCGCAATACTCTGCAATACCCCGCAATACTCTGCAATACCCCGCAATACTCTGCAATACCCCGCAATACTCTGCAATACTCTGCAATACCCCACAATACCCTGCAACGTCACCTATGGGGATTTTTAAGTAGTGAAGTTTGGCGCCATTCCACGAGCGTGTGCAATTTTGAAGGGTGACATGTTGTGTATCTATTTACTCGGCGTAACTTCATCTTTCACATTATGCAAAAGAATGAAGAAAAAATACAAAATTTGCTAAATTTTATAACAGAAACAAAGAAAAATTCATTTTTTTTTTACAGAATTGTCAGTCTTTTTTCTCTTATAGCACAAAAAATAAAAAACCCAACGGTGATTAAATACCACCAAAAGAAAGCTCTATTCGTGTGAAAAAAAGGACGAAAATTTCATTTGGGTACAATGTTGTATGACTGAGTAATTGTCATTCAAATTGTGAGAGCACCGAAAGCTGAAAATCGGTCTGGTTATTAAGGGGGTTTACGTGCCTGGTGGTCAAGTGGTTAAACTACATAGAGGGTTCTTTACTGTTAGAGGGGTAAGGATGTGGAATTCCCTTCCACAGGCGGTGGTCTCAGCGAGGGGCATCGATAGTTTAAAAAAACTATTAGATAAGCACCTGAACGACCACAACATACAGGGATATACAATGTAATACTGACATATAATCACACACAAAGGTTGTGTCTTCTGTCTGACCTTCCTGAGTATCATTTGCAGTTCACCGATTTCATTGGAAATAAAAATACACAAGATGTAAATTTCCGAGGCGAGACCTACTCAACCTCATATTAGTTTTAACACTAGCAAGTCTTCCTTATTTTTCCTCTAAATAATCTCCTGTTCTCTGAATTAGCCAGAAAATCCCAGATGACCGCCCAATTATAGAATTAATTCCTATCTCTGCCCCATTACATTGTACAAATATACAGTTTAAGGACGGAAAAGCCTTTTTAATTGAGTGAGTAAATCTTGTGCTCTGTATTTATTTGGAAAGTGCCAAAACAACTCCGACATTCTGGAACGGGAGAGACGCATTACAAAATATCTGTGTCAAATAAAAACCGCGGCAATCAGTGAGATAATAAACCGTGCGCAAATATATCCCTAAACACATTGTTTATGAAGCGAGGTCTTTGAAAGAATTAATCAATGCGGCCGCCATTAACCATGGGAAGAACGAGAGCTGAACTCCAGGCGGATAGAAAGATACAACTTAATTTAATGCAGCTCTGTATTCACTCATCATTAACCACTTCAGCCCCGGGAAGAATTTACCACCTTCCTGACCAGAGCGCTTTTTGCGATTCGGTACTGCGTCGCTTTAACTGCCCAACCCACATCACATTCAAAAATGGGCCCCTATATGCCAGAGGGCCTCAGTCAGGGCTGGTGATAGAAATCGCGGGCCCGATACAGACTACCTGACAAGTCCCCCCCAAGAAAATATTAAAGCTATATTTCACTAAAAATACAATAAAATCCTTATTAGCAGACACAAATACAACATAACTCACAGAATTCCTGCTAAATCTAAGATAAAACCAGGGGCGGACTGACCATTCGAGCACTCGGGCACTGCCCGAGGGCCCCATCAGGGTTGCCAGGTTCAGTAAAACCAGGGACAGTATGTAAAAATCTGTGTTTTTTTACAACTGTCCCCGATATGTCCAATACTGACATGCTTTTGATGTGAAAATCCCAAGATTTTAGCTGCCCCGTCTCTGCACTGTCTCCTGGCGTGGCCCCATAATCTTCTATTGCTCGGGGGCCCCATGAGTTGTCAGTCTGCCCCTGACTAAAACTTAGGTAATAAATAAGAGTGAAAATGAAAAAGATATACAGGCTGGGCAGTTGGAGCTCCGGGATTAGAGAGACAAGAGGGATAGAAACAAAGTTACAAAGATAACAAACTCAGGAGCAGAGTTAACATTAGAGCCAGTGCTGGGAGGGGGGCCCACACAGGGGGGGGGGGGGGATAGTGAGCAATGACTGTCTCCTTCTCAGCAGATACAAGTTGGCATTGGGGAGAGCGGAGAAACCAGCTTTCAGCTGCTGGATATAAGAGTTCTGCAATTGCCATCCATCACTAACCCCCCTCCCTGTGTGCTCAGGCCCCCTACAAGAGGACTGGTGGTCCCCTCCTATCAGTGGCCCTGGCCCCAGTGCAAAAAACATTTTTGCCGCTAATTCCATACCTCCCAACCGTCCCGGATTTCGCGGGACTGTCCCGCGATTCGTGTTAAATCCCACGGTCCCACGTTCAACTATAGAGTCCCGCGCTTCAGCGGCACCCCCACTCCCCCGCGTTTACCGCGGTCCCGCGATTCGCGGTAAATCGTGCGGGACTTCCCCCGCTCAACAACTTTGATCCACGGAACCCCCCCGGCTCAACAACAACTCTGATCCACGTATCCCCCCCCGTGCTCAACAAGTCCGATCCATGGAATTCCCCCCCCCCCCCGCTCACCAAGGTATGGTCATTTGTCCCTCATTCTGATGTTGAAAAGTTGGGAGGTATGCCAATTCAATTAGGGGGACTGAGAGGGAATACGTATAATGCCCCCTGCTTCTGAGTACCGTCTAAGCGTGCAATGCTCTGGTCTACATAGCAGCAGTACGAGGTATCAGCACCTGCCCAACCCCCATCTCATACAACAAGGGCCCCCCATACCCCAGAGGCCCCATTGCATTCACAAAGTCTGAATCATAGGCGTGCGCACAGGGTGTGCCAGGTGTGCCCAGGCACACCCTAATAACCCTGTGCTACACAGATTCCGTCGCTGCCTGGCTGCAGAGAAAGGGACTCAGAAATCTCTATCCTCAGCCCCTTTCTCTGTCTCAAAAGTGAGATATCAGGGGTCTGTTTAGGCCACTGATATCTCACCAAAGCTCCCCAATGGTGCTTCTAAAAAAAAATCTAAAATCTAATAAAAAATTATTGTAAAAAAAAATTTGTAAAAAATAATATAAAATTTTTTTTTTGTAAAAAGTAATAATAAAAAAAATAATAAAAATAAACTACTGACAAGAGTCCTTGTCCACTGACACCATCCACTGTTCTACTGACACCGTCCATTGCCCTACTGCCATATACACACATATATATATATATATATATATATATATGTATATAATACATACATGTGTGTTTGAGCTTTGGGGTGCACACCCTAATGCAATAGGCTGCGCACACCTATGCCTGGCAGTGAGGACATTCTGAGACTTCCAATCCTCCCGTGGCTCCGCCAGCCGCCGGGGACAAACAATGTAAAACCTGCACTGCAGGTAGTAAATTAAAGCCAGGCCTGAAATTTGTTGCAGATAATCTATCGATGACCCGGCTGCATCCACAAACATCACACTTTCTTAAATGCGGGCGTTTTAGTGCCTGAAATCTCTGCTTTTTATAACGTGTCACTGTAATTCTTTACAACTTAAAAAACAGATGTCTGAGAGGCGAGGTTTTATTGGGCACTTCCAGCTCCATTGTGTAAAACACACACAAGACAAGCAGATGACTGATGCGAGCAATTCCCCTGAAACGGCAAACGCTTCGGCTTGTATAACCCCGACGGGAAGCCAGGCAGAACACAATGGATTCCTAGAGAATTCTGCCTGCCCTGGAGACCGGTCAGAGGAACGAGAAGACAACACCACCTAAACACAACACAGAGACTAAACAGCACATGGATCCTTCTTAAAGCGGGGGTTCACCCTATCGACAGGAAAAAAAAAAAATGTTTTTCTTTTACCTTTAAATCAGGCACTGTAGCGCGAGCTACAGTATGCCTGTCCCGAATTTTTTCCCCCCATACTCACCTTGTAGTCGTCCATCGAAGATACCGGGGAATGGGCGTGCCTCTGGAGACGGAGGATGATTGACGGCCGGCTCTGGCGCGTCACGCTTCTCCGGAAATAGCCGAAATAGGCTTGGTCTTCACGACGCGTGCGCATAGCCTGTGCGCACGCGCCGTGAAGAGCCGAGACCTACTCCGGCTGTCTTCGGGGAGAGTGACGTGCCAGGGCCGGCCGTCAATCATCCTCCCTCTCCATAGGCACGCCCATTCCCCGCGGGAGCCGGAATCTACGATGGACGACTACGAGGTGAGTACGGGGTTAAAAAAATCGGGACAGGCATACTGTAGCTCGCGCTACAATGCCTGTCTCGATGGTAACATCATGTGGGTCAGGGTGAACTACCGCTTTAAAGAGAAACTAAAATACGAGTAATGCAAAAGTGGCCATAACTTTTATTTTTTTTGCGGAAAATTGTTGGCATTGAAATTTCACATGTTGGTAGCGTAACTCTTCTTCTATAGCAGGCGTGTCAAACTCCATTTCATTGTGGGCCGAACCAGCATTATGGTTGTCCTCAAAGAACCTTTTGTGTCTGCAAGACCATATAAATGTATGCTGGCCTTTTTTTTTCTCAGAGAATAGGTGTAGGAACTCAACCACGTCTCCTCGCCGAACCACATCGAATGGTGGGTGTGTCCAAATTGCACTTAAAAGTAGGCAGGTCTTAAAGGGGCAATAAATAGTATTTGGAGTGCATTACGTGTGGAGTTCGGGATGCACTGTGTGCAGAGTGCAGAATTCAGGGGTGCGCTATGTGCAGAATTCAGGGGGTGCACTACATGCAGAGTGCAGGGGTTGAGGAGTGAGCTACACGTAGAGTGCAGGTTTGAGGAGTGAGCTACATGCAGAGTGCAAGGTTGAGAAGTGAGCTACATACAGAGTGCGGGGTTGAGGAGTAAGCTACATACAGAGTGCGGGGTTGAGGAGTGAGCTACATACAGAGTGCGGGGTTGAGGAGTGAGCTACATACAGAGTGCGGTGTTGAGGAGTGAGCTACATACAGAGTGCGGTGTTGAGATGCGAGCTACATACAGAGTGCAGGGGTTGAGGAGTGAGCTACATACAGAGTGCGGTGTTGAGGAGCGAGCTACATACAGAGTGCAGGGGTTGAGGAGTGAGCTACATACAGAGTGCGGTGTTGAGGAGCGAGCTACATACAGAGTGCAGGGGTTGAGGAGTGAGCTACATACAGAGTGCAGGGGTTGAGGAGTGAGCTACATACAGAGTGCAGGGGTTGAGGAGTGAGCTACATACAGAGTGCAGGGTTGAGGAGCGAGCTACATACAGAGTGCGGGGTTGAGGTGCGAGCTACATACAGAGTGCAGGGGTTGAGGAGTGAGCTACATACAGAGTGCAGGGGTTGAGGGGTGTGTTATGCACAGTGTGCAGGGTTCAGCTCTCTTTTACAGGCTGTTCACAACTCACTTCCTCCCCTCCCCCTGGGTGCGAGGGCCACATGAAATGGCCTGGAGGGCCAGATTCGGGCCACAGGCCTTGTGTTTGACACCCGTGCTCTATGGTAACTTTTCTTCATCTTTTTTTTTTTCATTGCAGTTAAATAATGGATTTCAAGGAGAAGCAACATGCCGTCATTGAGTTCTTGATGAAGGAGAGGTCCAAAATATCCAACATCCACAGACGGCTACAGAATGTTACTATAGAGCAGTGGTTCTGCAACCTGGGAGCTGGATGCGGCCCTACGCTTGCTTTTGTCCTGCCATTGGGGCACTATTCCATCCGCTGACATCAACAATGGGGTAAAATTCTTTCCATTGATACCAACGATGGGCCACTAAGCCTACCACTGGAAAATAAGTAAATTACAGCTCTCACAGAACTGCAAAAGTATCAAATGGATAAGTGAAATTAAACAATTGATAAACGAGTGAATGTCCATAAAATGGTGAACAAAAAGATTATCCCTTTACCCAATCATTCCCTCACATCATCCGTTACTGCGGCCCTATATATCTCCACCTCAGCTCCCGTGACAGGGTTTGTACCTTCGGCTCACCTTGTATCAGTTACCATATGCTACATTTGCTGCCCATTTTGGTAAGTGTGTTTGGTCAACCATCTATAGAATAACATTACAGAATAAGATCACATACTTTACCTTTACCCTCTATACTTATAGTGTGGTTCATTATACTATTATATGTTTATATCCTTTAGGATTTTGTCGCATCTGCTCCTGATGAATGGAGATATCCACGAAACGCGTCAAACTATATTTGATGCCACAGCTATACTAGATACAATCTGATATCCATCTGCCTATATAACATAATGTATTCATATGTCCTGTGAACACAGACACAGCTATCGGGCAGGCCACCTTGGCATTTATTAGACCAGTTCATCGGTCATGTTTGTATATGCATAGCATTGACCTTACGATTTTGTGTCACCTTCACTTATTTGTGTCACGTCAGGAATTTTCTGGTATCACATCAGAATTTCTATACACTAGAATTTGCGCTGTACCTCTTCTTTTCTTTATAATTACATCAACTACTATTTATCCCTATGATTATGTTTTATATCTGAATTTACATGTACCGTTTTATCCATCATATTGTTACCTTGTGCAATCAAATATGTATGTATATGAAATTATTGGTCTACTACAATTTTGTTACTAATAAAAGAATTTTAATTACTCTTACCTCCGCATTTCATATTGCTTCATCTAAAGTCCCAACTCCCCTTTTTTGCGCATCTGAACCAGGGATGGAGGCACTGGCCTGTGCCTCATTTAAAGTCCCACATTCCCCCCTTCTATAAAATGGTGAACAATGCGCTCCAATCAATAAAGTGTAATAGTGCTCCAAAATTCGAGGTGCGCCACACCCCCTCCTGTGTCCCCACTCACCGGATGGAATGGACCCCTAGCTTTTTGGACCTTGACCTAAAAGGACAGTTGGTACCAAGGGTACAGAATATCTTTTTTTTAAGGAAAGTTTTATCCTGCAGGTCTGAACATGAATAATGCTGCCATGGAATAATAAGAATTTTGATCACCTCTCCTCTTCCCTATAGGGAAACTATAATGGTGTGAAGTTTTGTTCTATCTTTTGACCAAATATTAAAGTGTCACTAAGCCAACATCATAAAAAATTGTTGTAGCGCCTGTGTACTTTCGTACAGGTGCTATGTTTAAATTTAGTGGGGGAATGAGAGAGTTATGTTGCTCTTATTATTTGATTTGTTAAATTTGGCTGTCGCCAATTCTGGATTGTCCTGTGGGTCAGTCTGTGCTCCAGAGATGCAGTCTCATCTCTGGGCGGCAGGTGGCGCCAGAGGGGTCCAGGCGGAGAAGCTTCTTCCCAGCAGCCAATTGGAGGAGTTTTTCACTCGCAGGGCATGCTGGGGGGGGGGGGGTATTTCTGTGGCGAAGGCCGTTGTTCGGGGTTCTTCGCGGGTTCCAGGTGCGGCACCCACCTTTAGGGTGTGCGCACATCACGGGCCCCACCACTATGGCCTACCAGGCCGGGGCCACGTGCTACACGGAGTTCCAGACTCTGGGCTCTCATAGCCCGGAGCAACTGATGCTGCCAGGGGACCCCAGTGACTTACTGGGTTCCCATACCTACTGAGAAGATCCCAAGCTGGGTGCTGTTCGGTGGGGTATCGGTCTGAGGAGAACCTGGAGGCAGGTGATCCAACAGGGCTTGAACGAACCATCGGGGATCTGGGTGACCGGACACTGACAGGTCACATTTAAACTGTCAGTCGGTAACCCCAAAAGACATACTGGGAGGATTCACTCTATCATTCACAATTTCAGCACTAGGTCTGTGGCAGAGCTCTTATCTAACATCTTGATTTAATCAGAGCCAAGTCGGTGGCAGAGACTTGTTCCTCCCAGAAGCTCTAAGTGGCGCTCTGGCTGCCAGGCCTGTGAGAGAGGTCTGTCCGGGGGCACTTTACCCACTCCGGCTGGAGTGGCGACGTAGACGAATACAACTACAGAGGGCAGGACTGCCTTTACTATCCATAGCCTGATTCTGTGAAATTGCTCTTCCTTCACCAACCTATCATGTCTACCTTAAGTTTACATGTTGGTCGTGTTTGACCAGAGAATAAAGCATTAAAAACGTCAACCAACGGTCCTGGACATTCTATTATTGCTCTCAACACTACCATCACCCCTAGACAGAGTATAGAGGTAACCTAAATACGCAGATCCCAAATCTAATCAGCGGCTCCTCCGGTGGTAGCGCTACATTGTCAATAAATATTGTATAACATGCTGTTCATACGTACTCAGCCACTATGAGATTTCGTTTTCTGTATTCTGCAAAAAAGCCTGGTTGATCCTGCTGCTCTCTATCTCCCCCTTCTGTCCATGTCTCCAATTCAGCTAGGGATTTTGCAGCTGTGGTGACAACTCTGCACATGCTCAGTTTTCAGTGAGTTTCTATGCTGAGCATTTCCTCCCTATCACATCTGAGCAGCCCATGTGACTATATAATCATACATGGGTGTGAATATATGCAGTGGTAAATGAGAGGGGGGGATGAGAGAGAGAGGCAGGGTAAGAGAGAGAGAGGGGTTAGTATCTTTGCTACTCACAATTATGGCCGCTATCTTGTAGGCTCCGGCAGCCAGGATCTAGAGCTGCAGGTGTGCGCTGTATATTTTAGACATGTGCAATTCGTTTAGTTCCGAATTAATTTTTTAACGAATTTCAACAAATTAGTTAATTCGGAAATATCAGAATTAACGAAAACCCGTTTAAGGAATTTTTCCGAATATTCGTAAATTTGAATTTTCAAAAAATCGTAAATTCGTAAATTCGAAAATTTGGAAATTTCACAATTCGGAAATCCAGAAATTCAAAAACCCAAAATACCATATATACTTGAGTATAAGCCGACTCGCATATAAGCCGAGGCACCTAATTTTACCACAAATAAATGAGATAACTTATTGACTCTAGTATAAGCCTAGGGTGTCCATCTGCATGCCTCACTGTGCCCATGCCTCACTGTACCCATGACTAGACTGACGTTTAACATGGGAGTCTATGGAAGGGGGGCCCGGATTTGAAAAATCGGTGCTCCCCAGCCAGAGAGTCCCACAGACAACAAACTTTTCACTTTTCCTTGTAGAGGAGAAATGGGCTACATGTGTGCCTATAGCCGGCCGGTACCAGGTCCCCAAAGTCCGGGAGATCAGGCGCAAAAAAGTGACTCGAGTATAAGCCGAGGGGGGCATGTTCAGCACAAAAAAATGTGCTGAAAAACACGGCTTATACTTTTTTAAAAAAACTTTTTTTTATTAAGTACAAAATAATGGTACAAAACATTATATCATGGGTCAAGAGAAATGAAGTTTTTCCAAATAAAGAGAAAAATTATTAGGATTTATGACAAAATAATACATTGTGTGATAAAATGATTTCTTATATAGTTAGAACAAGCGGTAATCAAGTGATCAGGTAATATTTTGGTGTATGGTCTTATTTTCTTACCTAAGTGATTAACTATTACCAGGGCTTTTTTTCAGGGGGAACTCAGTTCCACCACCTCTGGCTCAGACCCTTTGGTGCCTTCTCACCACAATCACTTGTAAACGCAGAAGTCTGGTTTCTGTGTTGATAAGTGACAGCTCTGCATTCTGTGTGTAACCACCTGAACTCTGCACTCTGTATGTAATGCAATCCTGGTATTTAATGCCCCTTTAAGACCCTTCTACTGTTTTTGAAATCTGAATGGGGTCGTGGTTGAGTTCCTGCACCTATTTTCTGAGAAAAAAAGCTCTGACTATTACTAACTATTAAATTATAGTTATTGGAATTTCCTTTCAAATTTAGCTGTTAATGAACGCAACGAATACGAATTTATCCAAAGTTATGAATTATCTCAAATAACGAATGCCGCATTTAAACAAATGGTACTCAATGAATTAAAAATAAATAACAATAATAATAATAATAATAAAGCAATGAATTAATAATAATAAATAACAATAATAATAATAATAAAAACTTTTTATTATTATTATTATTTATTAACCACTTCCTTACTGGGCACATATCCCCCTTCCTGACCAGGTGAAATTTCAGCTTCTGGCACTGCGTCGCTTTAACTGACAATTGCGCGGTCGTGCGACGTGGCTCCCAAACAAAATTGGCGTCCTTTTTTCCCCACAAATAGAGCTTTCTTTTGGTGGCATTTGATCACCTCTGCGGTTTTTATTTTTTGCGCCATTAAACAAAAAAAGAGCGACAATTTTGAAAAAAAGTCAATATTTTTTACTTGTTACTATAATAAATAGCCCATTTAAAAAAAACAAAAAAAAAAACATTTTTTTTCTCAGTTTAGGCCGATACGTATTCTTCTACATATTTTTGGTAAAAAAAAAAAAAAAAAATCGCAATAAGCGACTGGTTTGCGCAAAAGTTATAGCGCTTACAAAATAGGGGACAGAATTATTATTCATTTTTATTATTTTTTTTTTTTTACTAGTAATGGCGGCGAGCTGCGATTTTTATTGGGACTGCGACGTTATGGCGGACACATCGGACACTTTTGACACATTTTTGGCGCCATTCACATTTATACTGCGATCAGTGCTATAAAAATGCACCGATTACTGTATAAATGTGACTGGCAGTGAAGGGGTTAACACTGGGGGGGCATGGAAGGGGTTAAATGTATTCCCTGGGTGTGTTCTAACTGTGGGGGAGGGGGGGAGGGGGTGACTGGGGGAGGTGACCGATGCTGTGTCCCTATGTACAAGGGTCACAGATCGGTCTCCTGTCTCCCTGACAGGACGTGGATCTCTGTGTTTACACACAGAGCTCCACGTCTTGTCCCTGTAGCCGCCGATCGCGAGTGCCTGGCGGACATCGCAGCCGCCAGGCACGCACATCGGTATCTTAGGAATGCGGCGGGCACGCGCGCGCCGCCAGCGGCGCTCGCGCGCCCTCTAGTGGCCTAGAAGAACAGAGGACGCATATATGCGTCCTGTCAGAGATTTAGAACCACCCTGTGGCCGCACATATTCTTACGGCCTGTCGGGAAGTGGTTAATAATTCACTCTGTTCCATTGGTTTAGATGCGGCATTCGTTATTTCGGATAATTCATAACTTTGGATAAATTCATATTCGTTGGATTCACTAACAGACACATTTAAAGAAAATTCCAATACCTATAATTTAATAGTTGGTTATTATTAGTTAGTTAGTTATTATTTAGAGTTTTTGGATTTTCGTTCTATCAACTTTTCGGGTTTTCCTTCTCATTTTCGGATTAATGAATTTTCAAATTTTCGATCATAACGAATGACCAAAAAATGAAAAAAACAAAAACAAATGATTGGAAAACAAACACGTTTTTCAGCAGTGCACATGTCTAGTATATTTAAATCTGTCTCCCAGATGCAGATTTTGTGAAGATCATCCTCCATCCAGTTGGGGCAGTGATCCTGGTGGCCGATGAGTGGCCGCTGGGTGGGCTGCAGAGGAAAGGAGGGGCTTGTCACGTATGGCTCTCTTGGAGGGGGTGTTCCCTTCTCTGTGGCCGGACACAGGGATCTTTGCTGTCTCCGTCCTGTTCTCATGTAAGGGGGTCAAATCGTATGTCACGATCTAGGAAATTGGACAGCTGAGGAGAGCATTGTGACCAGAGACCAAAGTATGATCGGATTTAGAAAAGAGAGCCTCAAATTGAACGACTAGGTAGTTGCCAACACCCCAAATAAGTAGATTATTCAAAATAAAATAACCCCCATGGGTGTGGGGCTTTTAGGGCAACTTGAGAAAACAACCACAGATTAATTTGGAAAAAAATATTACATAAATTTATTAGAATAATCATTAAAATCTATGGGAACACATTTCACCATATAGGGGCAGATTCACGTACATTTGCATGGGCGCAGCGTATGTGAGATACGCTACGCCGCCATAACTTACTTTTAAAAGCTTTGAATCCAGAAAGAATTTGTGCCGTAAGTTACGGCGGTGTAGTGTATCTTTTGCGGCGTAACGGCGCGTAATTCAAATCGGCAAGTAGGGGGCGTGTTTCATTTAAATGAAGCGCGTCCCCGCGCCGAACGAACTGTGCATGCGCCGTCCCTAAATTTCCCGCCGTGCATTGCGCTAAATGACGCCGCAAGGACGTCATTGTTTTGACGTGGACGTAAATTACGTCCAGCACGATTCACGGACGACTTACGCAAACAAAATAAAAAAAATTCAAATTCGACGCGGGAACGACGGCCATACTTAACATTGCGTACGCCACCAAATAGCAGCTTTAACTATACGCCGAAAAAAAGCCAAACGGAAACGACGTAAAAGAATGCGACGGCCGCTCGTACGTTCGTGGATCGTCGGAAATAGCTAATTTGCATACTCAACGCGGATTACGACGGGAACGCCACCCAGCGGACGCCGAAGAATTGCATCTAAGATCCGAAAGCGTAAGAAGACGTACGCCTGTCGGATCTAACCCAGAAGCCGTCGTATCTTGTTTTGAGGATTCAAAACAAAGATACGACGCGGGAAATTTGAAAGTACGCCGGCGTATCACTAGATACGCCGGCGTACTTCCTTTGTAAATCTGCCCCATAGTGTCCAAAAGGAACAATAAAAAACAATGAAGTTAGTACAGTTCACAGAAGTGTGTCTCCTTGTTCTTAGGTCTCACGCGTTTCAGGATAACGATCCCTTCATCAGGGGCACTTCTTTCTTTGGGAGGAGATCAATATAAAAAACAATCTATAACATAACACAAAAAATGAACAAGTAGGGATGCAGTGACAGAGAATCTCATGGTGCCCCCTACTGACCCAACCCTTGGGCAATGCTGGTCAGCCTCCCCCCGTTAATAGATGGTGCCTGGGCCCCCTACAGGAGGCCCAGTGGTACCCCCTTCTCTGCGACATATGGCATACGGCGGTGGCGGTTAAAAGGGTTAATGGCAGGATCACCGGGTGAAAATGTAAAGGAAAAATGTCTGGAAAAAGAAAACGAATGGACCCACCACATCTAGGGACAGGTAATCTGCAATATATTACATTTTTGTTCTTGGGTTTAGATATGTTTTTATGCCAGGCTTGGCAGATCACAGCTCCAGAAGGGGTTGGAGGAGATATCCCTTCTGTGGGCACTTGTAGACAGTACAGAATACTAAAACCCTGCACCACTCTGCTTTAAAGAAAAACACAATTTCGGGCCAAGATCGTCACATTGACTGACCACTGCCAGTACATATGCATTGGCAGAATGCCTGGCACAGCTGCGTAAAGCAACGTACAGGGATGTTGCTTTGAATTTGCCACCGTGCGGGCAGGCACACTCCCCTGCCGCAAGCTCCATGACCATGCCCGCAGGGCCCGACGACTCGATGTCCGCCCGTGCCCCTTGATCGTGTCACGGAGCGGCAGAATGGGGAGATGTCTATGTAAACAAGGCATTTCCCTGTTCTGTCTTGTGATAGGACACTGATCTACTGCTCCCTGTCATTGGGAGCAGTGATCAGTGTCATGTCACTGGTAGCCCAGCCCCCTCACATTTAGAATCACTCCCTAGGACACACTTAAACCTTTCCTCGCCCCCTAGTGGTTAACCCCTTCCCTGCCAGTGTCATTTACACAGTAATCAGTGCATTTTTATAGCACTGATCGCTGTATAAATGACAATGGTCCCAAAATAGCATCAAAAGTGTCCGCCATGATGTCGCAGTCACGATAAAAATCGCAGATCGCCGACTTTACTACAAAAAAAATAACAATAAAAATGCCATAAAACTATCCCCTATTTTGTAGATGCTATAACTTTTGCGCAAACCAATCAATATACACTTATTGGGATTTGTTTTACCAAAAATATGTAGAAGAATAAGTATCGGCCTAAACTGAGGAAAAATATTTTTTTTTAATATCTTTTTTGGGGATATTTATTATATAAAAAAGTTAAAAATATTGTTTTTTTTTCAAAATTTACGCTCTTTTTTTGCTTATAGCGCAAAAAATAAAAACCGCAGAGGTGATCATATACCACCCAAAGAAATCTCTATTTGTGGGAAAAAAAAAGAACGTCAATTTTGTTTGGGAGTCACGTCGCACGACCGCGCAATTGTCAGTTAAAGCGGCGCAGTGCCGAATCTCAAAAAATGGCCCGGTCATTGGGCAGCCAAATCCTCCAGGGCTGAAGTGGTTAATTGAGTGGAAGCTGAGAAGTTCCCTAGTCGGGTCTAAACTGCATCGGATTGATCTGTTCACTTCTAGAAAGGAACGGCCGGGTTCAGAACTTTCTGCATTTGTGAACCAATTAACCTTTCACATCAGGAAACAGCCATGCATATAATACATTTTAAACAGTGTAAAATAATGATTTAAACTCGAGACAGCAGAGAAGAGATCCAGGCCGTCTGTTAATCACCGAAGTGAAGTGTTAGACTTGCCTGTATATTCCTCTGGGCAATAGAGAAGACAGAAAATCAGCGCTCAGAGATAAAAATTTGAAGCGTAGAGACAGATAGGAGGACTGTTTGTGCCGCAAGGGACCATAATCATCATCCGCGAATTAAAAAATCCTACGAGGGGTGGAAAGGGGCAATTAGAAGATCTCAAAATTGAAAATGAAAACGGAACTGCAGAGGAAAATATGAGCCGCCATAACATACTTCTCACAACCAAACACAGAAAAGTAATGATTGCTTGGAGACTAAAAGGTGTAAAGTCTGAAATACGGAAAGAATATGAATGTAATTGGTTCAGTCAGTATTTTGTGAGGGGTCTCAATGTTATAGTTCATTAACGTCAAGATATTCGTTACACTGGGGATAATCGATTTGCTACTGTATTTTATTTAGAATATTAACATGGAACTCCAGTTTTCAGCTTAAGGGTCCTGTACACACATCTGACACCCCAAAGGGAGGATAGCACCCCCAGAGGCCAGGGGTGGACTAGAATTTCACTCAATGTCTAAAATAGAGCGACTATCACGGGCAGACTAGTACTTACCAAGGCCGAGATGCAGCTGAGTGTTTCTCTGACAGCTTCTCACTGTCAACTTTGCTGCCATCTTCTGTTCAATGGATGTATAACATGTCTCTTTATAATATGTGTAGCGCTCACCCCCGAAGGAGCCGCTGGTTGATTTTGGGATCTACTCTCTATGGCTCAGTTCACTCCTGTTTAATTAACTCGAACCCGCCCTTGACACATCAGAAACCTGGTAGCGAGATATTGTGACCCCTGCTGGGCTGGAATCACAATAGCAGGCACACAGCATGCATAGACATTATGACAAAGAATTACCTGCCATAATGGAACGGTTCCTCCAGACAAGAAATATACTCCACACAACGAATATGATTGAATATGAGGGGTAAGTGTACTTTATAGGAACTTAGAAACGACAGACATAAGGTTCAAATACAATCAATAAGTAATAACTCAATCTGATTCGCAAGGGCCCTTGCAAGAATCAGCAATTAATGTGAATCAATGTGATGTTCTGAACCTAGGAATGGTACCATCCGTTTAAACTAAAAAAAAAAGAAAAAAGTCAGTCTATGCTCGCGAGCGCCCCTAGCGGGAGGTTCTGTAGATTAGTCAATATTCGCGTTGCGGCCGGGTGGTGCACGGGTAATCCACGGGTGATAGTTAAAGAAGAAACCCACACAACAGAATGTCTAGTGTAGCAGAACGTTGGTGAATTGATCGCTTGCCAGCGTCAGTCACTTTTGTGAAATACTGTAACAGTTAACTAGGCCTCTAAACTCCGGCATTGAACCGAACATGTGCCCATGGCCTGTGAAATGAAACTGGGTGTCTATGATAACCAGAGAGTCAGAAGTTGAGCATGTGCTCTCTCACCCAACAGGCCGACCCACCTGATTTCTCCTCAGCAAGGGATGCGTTGGTAAGACACTGTTCCACAGCACACAGAATCCCGGACGAGGGTGCTCCACTGTTTCGGTTGTCAGCTCGGCTGCCTCTTCGATCTCGGGAACACAGGCTGGTACGTTGGGGTCTTGCTTCCGTCTGGATAGTTGGTCTCTCGTGGTTAGGCCCAGGCTTCTGGCCTAACAGCACGACGGTAAGTATCACCAGCTCCGCAGAGGAGAAAGTGCAGATCCCGAGAGTGCGAAGTTGGCCCCTCCCTTTCTTTAAATAACTTCCCATGTCCATTATGACTGGCTGAGTGGAGTTGTCACATGCTCCAAAGGTACGGGGCATTGCAAGGGGGCGTAGTCTGTTTTCTCCTCAGAGTCAATGGAGTGCATATCTCCTGCTACTCACAACCCCGCAATGCATAACTTCATAATAAGGTCTAACATATTAACAATGTGAACGCAAGTCCAGGGGGGATGACCTGTCATGAAGCTCTGACAGGATGACCCCGCTACACATGTTTCTCTGACAGGGACTGAGAAAGGATATTGGGCGTCAGTCATTTTTGTCTTTTTAAAATTTTATGGCAGAACAGTTAAGGAGGCGAGGATTAAGGGTCAAATATACCATAGCAGATCGCTTATAGACTCTCCAGATCCAGATCTATGTACGGCTTCACAGTGTCAGAACCTTTAAGCCGACCCGGCAACACTATAAGCACATTCTCAAATTTCTCTGCATCCTCCAAGTGAGTCACCAGGCCATTCCAAAAGATCAGCCTTTTTCCTAGCTCTCTTGAGTAAGGGGCCTCCCCTGGGTCTTCTCCTTGGCACAGCTTCCTCCAGACCAAGCATTACAGCTTTAGGGCCACTTCAGCACATGTTAGACACCCAAAATAGTCTATTGGGTCTAATATCAGAGCTCTATCCAGCAGCTCTTCCCTAGGCCTCAGCCCAGGGGAAGAGAGCGAGCACATACTTATATCTTCCCCCAGCATGCACCAGTGGCATAAACCTCCTACTAGATTGGCTGAAGGAATTATAAGTATTCATAACTTACTTTTGTTTGTGAAATTTTATACTAGGACCAGTGATACCAGTGACATCTACTGGCGTCAGTAAGGAATCACAAGCCAACTTAACCACTTTAAAGCGGATGTGCCACGGGGAAAAAATATTAAAAGCTGCTGACTTTTAATATTAGGACACTTACCTGTCCTGGAGTCCAGCGCCGATCGCAGCAGAGCACGAGCGATCGCTCGTCTCTCTGCTGCTCCCCCCTCCATCCACGCTGAGGGAACCAGGAAGTGAAGCGCTGCGGCTTCACTGCCCGGTTCCCTACGGCGCATGCGCGAGTCGCGCTGCGCCCGCCGATTGGCTCACACGCTGTGTGCTGGGAGCCGAGTGTTCCCAGCACACAACGGGCGACAGACGGGAAGTCAGAAAAACCCGTCTTTCGCCCGTAGCGTGTGGCCGGAAGTGGGTGCAAATACCTGTCTTTAGGCAGGTGTCTGCACCCCCCTCCCCCCTGAAAGGTGTCAAATGTGACACCGGAGGGGGGAGGGTTCCGATCAGCAGGACTCCACTTTAGGGTGGAGAACCGCTTTAAGACGACCCCCCACATATATACTGCGGCAGGGCAGCTCTATTGTGCAAAAAGATGTACCTGTATGTCGCTTCATGCAATAGATACTGTGGGCAATTTCTGCGGAGAGAGGCAGAACGGGGATCTTATTGACCCCGCATCTCTCAATAAAGAGGACCTGTCACACACTATTCCTATTACAAGGGATGTTTACATTCCTTTTAATAGGAATAAAAGTGATCCAAAAAAAATGTAAAAAAAAGTTCAAAAATAAAAAGAATTAAGTAAAATAAAAAATGTTATCCAAATTTTTTTTTTAAACTCACTCAAAAGCGAAAGCGCACGTAAGTCACGCCCACATGTAACCGCCGTTCAAACCACACATGTGAGGTATCGCCGCGTGCGTTAGAGCGAGAGCAATAATTCTAGCACTAGACCTCCTCTGTAACTCTAAACTGGTAACCTGTAAAAAAAATTAAAGTGTCGCCTATGGAGATTTTTAAGTCCCGAAGTTTAGCGCCATTCCATGAGTGTGTGCAATTTTAAAGCGTGACAAGTTAGGTATCTATTTACTCGGGGGAACATAATCTTTCACATTATACAAAAAAAATTGGGCTAACTTTACTGTTTTGTTATTTTTTAATTCATGAAACTGTTTTTTTTTTTTAAAAGGCGTTCGAAAAATTATTGCGAAAATACAGTGCTAGATAAAAAGTGGCAATGACCGCCACTTTATTCCCTAGGGTGCCTGCTAAAGAAAATATATAATGTTTGGTGGTTCTGAGTAATTTTCTAGTGAAAAAATTATAGAATAGGCGCGGTATGGAAGTGGTTAAAGGGGACATGACCCCCCCAAATTTTTTAATTAAATCCACAAGTGCTTTTTTACCATTAATATTCCTTCAAATTGGCTTTTAACATTGAAAAAATACAACAATTTAGAAATTGGATGAAACGTTTAGCTCTGGGAAACACTTTTTCAAAGATAAAAAGTGCAGTTTATATACAACTATATAGATCAGACCAAAATGAGGGACAAATGAGGAGGAATGAGGGACAGAGGGACATTGCTCCAAATCAGGGACAGTCCCTCGAAATCAGGGACAGTTGGGAGCTATGGGGACAGTCCCTCGAAATCAGGGACAGTTGGGAGCTATGGGGACAGTCCCTCGAAATCAGGGACAGTTGGGAGCTATGGGGACAGTCCCTCGAAATCAGGGACAGTTGGGAGCTATGGGGACAGTCCCTCTAAATCAGGGACAATTGGGAGCTATGGGAATTGCTTTTTTTGTAGATTCTTATTTCACAAACCCATCATACGTTGTCTTGCATTTCAGATTTACAGGGCCAGATTCAGGTACTTGCGCTGCGGCGTAACGTATCTCATTTACGTTACACCGCCGCAAGTTTTACGGGCAAGTGCTTGATTTACAAAGCACTTGCCTGTAAACTTGCGGCGGCGTACCTTAAATCCATCTGGCGCAAGCCCGCCTAATTCAAATGGGGCGTGTGTCATTTAAATTAGGCGCGGAACCAACTGCGCATGCTCCGTTTTGAAAGTTCCCGCTGTGCTTTGCGCGAAATTACGGCGCCCCGACGTGTTTTTTTGAACGGCGACGTGCGTTACGTCCTTTCCTATTCCCGAACGACTTACACACACAAAAAAAAAAAATTTAATTTGACGCGGGAACGACGGCCATACTTTAACATGGATGGTCTAATTTTACACCACCTAAATAGCACTCGTAACTTTACGACGGGAAAAGCCGACTAGCGACGACGTAAGAGAATGCGACGAACGCGCGTGCGTTCGTGGATCGCCGTAAACAGCTAATTAGCATTCCCGACGCGGAAAACGATGCGAACTCCACCCAGCGGGCGCCGAAGTATTACATCTAAGATCCGAAGGCGTACGAAGCCGTACGCCTGTCGGATCTTACCCAAATGCCGTCGTATCTTGGTTTGAGAATACAAACTAAAGATACGACGCGGGTAATTTGAAAGTACGCCAGCGTATCAGTAGATACGCCGGCGTACTCTCGCTGTGAATCTGGCCCCCAGTGATTACCGGTTTGAGTATTTAAGGTGGGAAATTGTTTATTTGGATCCTCACAGCTATAATGTGGAGCATCTGCTGTATAATGTGGAACTTGCTGCCTCAATACAACAATTTGTGTATTTCTTTAAAAAAAAGGAGAAAGATCTGAAGCTGGTTCATGTTTTAATACAGAAAATCTGGTTTGAACATTTTCCAGAACTGAAGGCTCTCTTATGTATAGAGTTACATCGGCTACCAGTGAAATGATATTGTGTTATTTATTACCTGTTCAGCTTAATAACGTCGAGGAGCCTTTGAGGGATGGATGTTATGTGTTTCAGCATTATACAAAATGTAAAAAATTTGGAATTTATTGTTTAAACTATTGAGTCATGCGATTCTTTAAATCATGGCCTTGGAAAGTTAAAGCAGACCTACGCTCCAAACTCAAAGTCTAATGCCGCGTACACACGATCGGAAATTCCGATGGAGTAAAAATTCGATGGAATTTCCCGTCGGAATTCCGATGAAGCTGACTTCCATCAGTCTTGCTTACACGCTGTCAGACTAATTTCCGACTGTCCAAGACTCGGTGACGTAAAACACTACGACGAGCCGAGAAAAATTAAGTTCAATGCTTCCGAGCATGCGTCAACTTGATTCTGAGCATGGGATCGTAATTTCCCATCAGATTTTTTTCCATCGGAAGAATTTAAAACATGGTGGGCTAGATTCAGCAAAGAATTACGCCGGCGTATCCATAGATACGCCGCGTAAATTCAAAGCTGCGCCGGCGTATCTACTTTCTGTATTCAGAAAGCTAGACACGCCGACATTAGCCTAAGATCCGACTGGCGTAATTCTATTACGCCGTCGTATCTTAGGGTGCATTCTCACGCTGGCCGATAGGTGGCGCTTCCGTTGTTTTCGGCGTAGAATATCCAAATTACCTAGTTACATCGATTCACAAACGTACGTGCGCCTGGCATTAGTTTTTTTACGTCATTTGCGTAAGGCTTTTTCGGTGTAACGTTGTGCCTGCTTCTATGAGGCGCACTCAATGTTAAGTATGGACGTCGTTCCCGCTTCGATTTTTTTATTTTTTACGTCGTTTGCGTAAGTCGTTCGCGAAAAGGGCTGGACGTAATTTACTTTCAAGTCAAAACCAATGACGTCATTTGGAGCAATGCACACTGGGATATGTACACGGACGGCGCATGCGCCGTTCGTACAAAATGTCAATCACGTCAGGTCAACACACATTAACATAAAACACGCCCCCCCTTACACATTTAAATTACACACGCTTACGCCGGCCCCATTTACGCTACGCCGCCGCAACTTACGGAGCAAGTGCTTTGTGAATACTGCACTTGCTCCTGTAAATTGCCGCGGCGTTGCGTAAATACGATACGCTGCGCCGCCGTAAGATCAGGCGCAGATACCTGAATCTAGCCCGTTCTATTTTTTTTTAAACGATGGGAAAAAGTCATATTGCAATATTTTATGTCACACTATATTTGCGCAGAGGTTTTTCAAACGCAATTTTTTGGGAATAAAAGATAAACTTTCATGAATAAAAAAAAAAAAAAACGAATCAGTAAAGTTAGCCCACTTTTTTTGTACAATGTCAAAGATGATGTTATGCCGAGTAAATAGATACCTAACGTGTCATGCCAGGGCAGCCATCACAAATTTTAGGGGCCCCTTACACAGCTTTAGGCAGGGCACCCCCGGAGCAGAGCCCCCTCCTCTCTCCTGCCGCGAGATGATAAGCGAGGGGAGGGGGGGGTTGTGGTAATGAAAGTGTCATCCCTTCTCTCTCCTGCCGCAAGATGATAAGCAGGACAGGGGAGTTGGTGCTGACGAAAAAACAAAGTCAAGTCAAGTCTTCTCTTCTCTCTCCTGCCGTGAGTTGCTAAATTCAGAGGAAAAAAAGAGGGGGGGGTGGGTTCCCATCGGGCCCCTTACAGGTGTAATACCAGAATGAGCGCTCCCATCTCATAACTTGCTTCTGAGCATGCGTGGGTTTTTAACATCGTTTTAGCCCACACACGATCATTTTTTACAACCCTAAAAACGACATAGTTTAAAATAAAGTTAAAAAATGCAGCATGTTCGAAAAAAATATGTTTTTGTCGTTTTTCAGAACCTCAAAAATGATGTGAAGCCCACACACCATCATTTAAAATTAAAATTTTTTAAAACAACGTTTTTTTTCATGCCAAAAAATGATCGTGTGTACGCGGCATTAGAGCCCACTTAGTGCATGCCTAGGAGAAATTGCAAATCCAATTGGGACTTTCCTCCAAAGTGGAACTGATGACTCTCCTGTTTGTCAATCCCCCATTCCCTCCAGCAGTGGTCTATTTTGTAGACACTATGGGCCAGATTCACAGAAGAAATACGCCGGAGTATCTACTGATACTCCGGCGTACTTTCAAATTTGCCGCGTCGTATCTTTAGTTTGAATCCTCAAACCAAGATACGACGGCTTTTGGCTTCGATCCGACAGGCGTACGGCTTCGTACGCCTTTGGATCGTAGGTGTAATACTTTGGCGCCCGCTGGGTGGAGTTTGCGTAGTTTTCCGCGTCGGGTATGCTAATTAGCTTTTTCCGGCGATTCACGAAGGTACACGCGGCGTCGCATTCTCTTACGTTGTCGCTAGTCGGCTTTTCCCGGCGTGTAGTTAAAGCTGCTATTTTGTGGCCTATATTTAGACTTGCCATGTTAAAGTATGGCCGTCGTTCCCGCGTCGAATTTTAATTATTTATATTTTTTGTGTACGTCGTCCGTGAATAGGAAAGGACGTAACTCACGTCGACGTTCAAAAAATGTTGTCGGTGCGACGTCATTTCGCGCAAAGCACAGCGGGAAATTTCAAAACGGAGCATGCGCAGTACGTTCGGCGCGGGAACGCGCCTAATTTAAATGATCCACGCCCCCTACCCAGATCATTTGAATTAGGCGGGCTTGCGCCGGAGGGATTTATGCTACGCCGCCGCAACTTTACAGGCAAGTGCTTTGTGAATCAAGCACTTGCCCGTAAAACTTGCGGCGGTGTAATGTAAATGCGATACGTTACGCCGCCGTAAATGTACCTGAATCTGGCCCTATAACTTTTGAGCAAACCAATCAATAAACGCTTACTGCGTTTCTTTATTACCAAAAATATCTATAAGAATACGGCCTAAACTGAGGATTTTTTATATATATATATATATATATATATATATATATATATATATATATATATTTTTTTTGGGGATATTTATTATAGCAAAAAGTAAAAAATATTGCATTTTTTTTCAAAATTGTCGTTCTTTTTTTGTTTATGGCGCAAAAAATAAAAACCACAGAGGTGATTAAATACCACCAAAAAAAGCTCTATTTGTGGGGGAAAAAGGACAGCAATTTTGTTTGGGAGCCACGTCGCACGACCGCGCAATTGTCAGTTAAAGCGACGCAGTGCCGAATCGCAAAAAGTTCTCTTGGTCTTTGGGCAGCCGAATGGTCCGGGGCTAAAGTGGTTAAAGTTCATGTGCATGTAAAGGCAGGTGTCTCAATACTTTTGACAATATAGGCCCGGATTCACGTAGAAGCGCGCATCTTTGTGCGGACGTAACGTATCCTATTTACGTTACGCCTCCGCAACTTTGACAGGCAAGTGCAGTATTCTCAAACCAAAGTTGCGGCGGCGTAACGTAAATAGGCCGTCGTAAGCCCGCCTAATTCAAATGTGGAAGATGTGGGCGTGTGTTATGTAAATTTAATGTGACCCCACGTAAATGACGCTTTTTATGAACGGCGCATGCGCCGTCCGTGAAAATATCCCAGTGCGCATGCTCCAAATTAACCCGCAAGAGGCCAATGCTTTTGACGTGAATCGTAAATGACGCACAGCCCTATTCGCGAACGACTTACGCAAACGACGTAAAACATGGAAAATTTGACGCTGTTTCGACATCCATACTTAACATTGCTACGCCTCATCTACGCCTCATATAGCAGGGGTAACTCTACGCCGGGAAAAGCCTAACGTAAACGGCGTATCTGTACTGCGTCGGCCGAGCGTACGTTCGTGAATTGGCGTATCTAGCTGATTTACATATTTCTAGGAGTAAATCAGCGTACACGCCCCTAGCGGCCAGCGTAAATATGCAGTTAAGATACGACGGCGTTGGAGACTTACGCTGGTCGTATCTTATACAAATTCTGTCGTATCTGATTCTTTGAATCAGGCGCCAAGATACGACGGCTCAGACTCAGAGATACGCCGTCGTATCTCCTACGTGAATCTGGACCATAGTGTGTATATATATATATACAGGCATACCCCACTTTTAAGTACACAATGGGGTTTTATTGACTAAAGCTGGAAAGCACAAAATCAGGCTCACTTCTGCATGGAAACCAATGAGCTTCTAACCCCAGCTTATTCAATTAAGCCTGGTAATAAAACCTGGAAGCTCATTGGTTTCTATGCAGAAATTAGCCTGATTTTGCACTTTCCAGCGATAGTAAATAAACCCCATTGTGTACTTAAAAGTGGGGTATGCCTGTATATATATATACACACATAGGCCCAGATTCAGAAAGGACTTACGACGGCGTATCTCCAGATACGCCGTCGTAAGTCCAAATGTGCGCCGTCGTATCTTTAAGCATATTCTGGAAACCAGATACGCTTAAATTTGGCCAAGATACGACCGACGTAAGTCTCCTACGCCGTCCTATCTTGGGTGCATCTTTACACTGGCCGCAAGGGGCGCTTCCGTACATTTACATGTCGAATATGCAAATGACCTAGAAACGCCGATTCACGAACGTACTTGCGCCCGCTACGCCGTTTACGTAAGGCTCACGTCCGGCGTAAAGTTACCCCTGCTATATGAGGCGTAGGTAATGCAAAGTATGGACGTCAGAACAAGTGTATATTTTTACGTCATTTACGTAAGTCGTACGTAAATGGGGCTGTGCGTAGGTTACGTTCATGTCACAGGCATTGAGCCGGCGTATCTTAGGGGGTCACGATTCATTTCCATACAACACGCCCCCTAACGGCCTACTTTGAATTAGGCGGGCTTACACGGGCCCATTTTCGCTACGCCGACGTAACTTAGGGAGCAAGTGCTTTGAGAATACTGGGGTGGATTCAGGTACGACTTGCGCCCTCTTACGGAGGCGCAGTGTACCGTTTTAACGCTGCGCCTCCGTAAATTACCATTCATGAAGCAGTAGCTCCGTAATTTGCGCGGGCGCTCCCTAAAACTGCCCGGCGTAAGGGCGCGTAATTTAAATGATCCCGTAAGGGGCGTGGATCATTTAAATTAGGCGCGTTCCCGCGCCGAACGTAGTGCGCATGCTCCGTCGGGAAACTTTCCCGACGTGCATTGCGGCAAATGACGTCGCAAGGACGTCATTTGCTTCAACGTGAACGTAAATGGCGTCCAGCGCCATTCACGATTCACTTACGCAAACGACGTAATTTTCAAACATCGCGACGTGGGAACGACGGGTATACTTAGCATTGGCTGCCCCTGCTAATAGCAGGAGCAGCCTTATGCGGAACCCGACGAACGTAAACGACGTAAAAAGGAATACGCAGGGCGCGCGTAGGATTGTGTATGCAATTTGCAGACTCTACGCTGACCACTACGGGAACGCCACCTAGCGGCCATCGTAAGAATGCAGCCTACGATACGACGGCATAAGAGCCTTATGCCAGTCATATCTTAAGCTGCAGTCGGCGTAACGAGCTTTCTGAATACAGAAAAGTCGTTATGCCGGCGCAACTAAGCAATTGCGCTGCGTAACTATGGTTACGCAGACGCAATTGCTTACTGAATCCACCCCATTGTACTTGCCTCACTATGTTACGTCGGCGTAGTGCAAATGGGATGTGCTACGCCGGCCAAAAGATACGCCATTGTATCTGAATCTGGCCCATAGTTTTATTTTGTTATTGAAGTGAACAGGATTTGGTGGTTCCTTTCTTTCTTTATTCACTTTCATGTAAATGTTAAGATAATAACTTAAATTGTGAGCTCATTGAAAACATCTCATATTTCCCTTTGAAATACAATTTTGCATAGTAGACTCTGCATCTGTAATAGATGAATAAACTGATACAATTAATCCCACAAATAATGTTTATACATAATAATCCACAAGCATTCAAAGCTTCAATTGTTTGTCAGTCTCAATGGTACCATGCCTGATCTCAGCAAGGTGAGAATGGTTATTGGCATAATTAGCATTTCATGTGTATTCCGCTGTGAGTTCAATATAAAACAGAGCAGCTAATTAAAGCCTGGAAGCTCTCCAATTCGTATTTAGATGACCCAGTGCTGTCGGTTCTATTCCCCCGTGTACACTGCACACAGAGATCTCTCTCCAATCAAGACGTACAGAATGTTCCGAGGTGTCTAAGTGGATATAACACAATCCAGCGTCCTTGGGGCCAACCCGCCATTCTTATCAGCCAGGGGAGCCAAAGAAAATACCTCTTATGATTTTATTATTGGATCCACAAATGTACTTTAGATACAGATAATAATACACAGGCAAGGGTGTGTGATTATGACTGATAGATAGATAGATACAGTGCCGGCCCAAGACATTGTGCTGCCTGGGACCAAGAATGAAATGCTGCCCCCCCCCCCCCCAGAAAAAAAATCACGCCAACCAAAAGGCCCCCACATTCATTATTTGATATCATGATAACTAAAGGGGACCCGTCATGGCTCTATACATGTATAAAGGAGTATAAAGAGGACCTGTCATTACTCTATACATGTATAGGAGTATAAAGAGGACCTGTCATGGCTCTATACATGTATATAGAGGACCTGTCATTACTCTTTACATGTAAAGGAATATCAAGAGGACCTGCCATGGCTCTATAAATGTATATAGGACTATAAAGAGTACTTGATATGTCTCTATACATGTATAAAGGAGTATAACGAGGGCCTGTCATGGCTCTATAGATGTATAAAGAGGGCCTGTCATGGCTCTATACATGCATATAGGCGTATAAAAGGACCTGCCATGGCTCTATACATGTATCCAGGAGTATAAAGGGACCTGTGAATTGCCGGCGGCCACAATGTCTTTTAATTGTGTTTTTTTTTTTTTTGGTACCAAAAATATGTAGAAGAATACATATTAGCCTAAACTGAAGAAAATAGTTTATTTTTCTAAATTTTGGGGATATTTATTATAGCAAAAAGTAAAAAAATATATATATTTATAGCACAAACAACAAAAACCGCAGAGATGTGATCAAATATCACCAAAAGAAAGCTCTATTTGTGGGAAAAAAAGGACATCAATTTTATTTGGGTGGCGGAACGGGCTGGCGGGCATCAGTATGCTGCCCCCCCTAAAAGTGCTGCCTGGTACCCATGGTACCACCCGGTCCCATCATAGGGCCGGCCCTGGATAGATAGATAGATAGATAGATAGATAGATAGATAGATAGATAGATAGATAGATAGATAGATAGATAGATAGATAGATAGATAGATAGATAGATAGATGATGCATTGATAGAAATGTATCGCTACCCCCGTAGGAGCTGCTGGGTAGGATGGGTCCTCTGTTCTTTGCTACAACCTTCTCAAGAATCTCAGCCCCTCTGACACACCGGGTTGAGTGTACAAACATACAACATCACAGGAAATCACTGAAAGTAATGCTTAGTACACAATAGTAGGGACACCTCAAGTGTAGCAGTGAGCAATAGACACGTGCATTCATTTTAGTCGGAATGCATTTTCGTCTGAATTTCGGGTATTTTCGTTTTTTTAACAAACGAAAACGAACGCGCAGAATCTGAAATCCGAAAGATCTGACATAAAAAAATTAGGGCTGGGGAAATTAAAGATCAATTCAATTATTATTCAATTATTTTGATCGATCAAAATTTTTGACATCACCGGACAGCCTGGACAGTGAGACTTACCCTGCTGGATGCGAGCAAACTGCACCCATTGGATTGAGGTACCTCTGCATCTGTGGAGCAGGAGGATGCATCAGGCTCCATCAGGGGAAGGGGGCAAAAATAACCATCGTTTTCCTGTCCTAAGCAGTTTTGTGCAGACAATTCTTTGTGTATCGGCAACATCTGTTCCGTGCGAAAGACTGTTCAGTTCTTCAGGGTATATTGTCAATAAAATGTGATCATGTCTACTTCCAGAAAATTTAAACTCTGGTATGTCTGTGTGACGGGCTAAAGTGATGCCTACTTGTCTACTATAAAGTGACAGTCAGTCAATATACTAGATACGTTTTATAATTAAAGTTAAACTAACTTTCTACGTTTTTCTTAAAGTTCAATAAAAAAAAATTACTTACGTCAGTGCTACATTTTGAATTTAAAACGTATTTGTGTGAACTGTGAAGATAAGTCATGGATTCTGGAAACTAACTAGTGTCGGGTGATTGTATATAGTGTATACCACATTTACCACTGACTAATGCAGAGTTGCAATGCAAGGAGATCAGGTAAAAGTACTTGGATCTGTATGTGCGTTATAACTTATAATTAATCGAAATTAGTCGATTAATCGATTAATCGAACACGAAAATTTTAATCAGTAACAGCCCTTAAAAAAATGCTTTATTTTCGTTTTCATTGCTACAACAGTTCGATATAGATGGTAGATTCGACATGACGCTGACAATAGCGATTTGTGTCGATCGAACCTGAGGTCAAATGTGCCTAACCTTAACTCAATTAGTCCAAGATTATTCTACATAGAGAGGAAAGATTCGACATTATAGAGACAGTGTTGGGGTAGACCATATGACGTGAACGACGAAGATTCGACAAACCGGCGAAAAACATACAAACGTCAAATCTGTCATTGAAGGCTTTTGGTGTCTGTCGAAAGTTGTCAGGATGAGTACAGTATGCATGGGACCACTGTTGGGGACGTGTCCACTGCCATCAATAGGGCTAAGAGTTTGCCATTTTTATCTCCTTTTTCAAAAACCTGTGCCGCACTCTTTTGCAGTTGACAAGTAGTTATATCTTGATAATGGAGAGACACATTCCTCCTTGCGGACTGCAACTGAGCCAACGTGTATGGGGAAGGTGAGTCCGCATGTGCCCTAGCACATTCCTGCTCCTTGTCCTGAAGTTGTTTTTCTACACTGTTCCTCTCTGTTCTAAGAGCTTTAATGGCTGATATGCAGGGGAGGGCTGGCAGCCTTAGGCCTGGGAGGCAAGTCCAGTCAAGTGGCCCATTGAACCACTGAATCAGCTCATCATTCATGACCCATCTGGTTTTCCAATGCAGCCTCACCAGTGCCCATCAGGGCAGCCAACTCCAGTGCCCATCAATGAAGCCTGATCACTGGAGCAGGTTGCATGGGGTGTATGGGGGGGAGATGGGGGTCAGGGTCTCTTACCCCAGTGATCTCAGCTCAGCAGGTCCTTGCACGCTTCACAGTCTCCTGGGGGGGGGGGGGTAATGCTCCTGTTCCTGGGGTCAAGTTGCAGCCAGTGCCCAGCCCTGAAGCCCTGCATCCCGACTCCCTGGCATGCCCTGCCTCTGCCTACTCCCAAGAATCCAGTCCCAGGGAGTTGTAGTTTCCTCTGCGCTGCTCTGTTTTCCACCCACCGGGAGCTTGAGCGTGGACTACAACTCCTGGAATGCAACAGCTAGTGGTCGGCCCAACTTCCAAGACCAGAATAAAAAATAAAATGTTAGCGGGCATTTTAAACATAAGTTAGGGCGGCCTGGGAGGCAATTGCCACCCTGCTCCCCAGCCCAGCCCTCCCCTGCTGATATGTATACCCCCCTAGTGGTGGCCTTGAAGGCATCCCATTCGGTTTGCAACGTTGCTGATCCCTCGTTGATCTGCCAGTATGTATCAATATGCGGTTTGAATATCTCTGCCTCTGAGAGTTCCCCCACCCATCCAGGGGATAGATGCCAGACCCTCCTAGTTCCCTGGGGATCTAATTCCAGAGTAATCTGAAGTGGGGTGTGATCTGAGATGCCTCAGTTATCAGGGGCAACAATGTCCCATTGGTGAAAGCCAGGTCTATTCTGGAGGACGAAGCATGTACCGAGGACAGATATGAATAGCATCTATCTGTGGGATTCTTCTACCTTCAGACCTCATTAAGACCCACAGCTTCCGCCCAATGCGATAAGTCGTGGTTGGGAGCTCTGTATGGGTTGGATGTGTCCAATGTATAGTTTAACCTCCCTGGCGGTATGATTCTGTCTGGAATTACGTACCAAAAGCGGTACAATTATTTTGCAAGGAAATTTGGCGTTTTATACTGTAGGTCTGTAATTTTTAGAAATAACTCACTTAAATCTGACCAAACAAGAGTCTTGTAGGCATCCCGGGTATGATTTTTTTTTTAAAACAAAATTATAAATTATAATATAATAAATAATTATAAATAATTATAACAAATAATAATATAATTATAATAAAAATTATTCAATAATGTAATCAACTCAAAATCACTGAAATTTGCTCAGTTGCAGAATTGTCGCTGTCATTATTTTTTTTTTTTTATGATGAATTTCCCCACAAATCGCTTTCGCACAATTCTGCAAGTGATTATAATTAATTATCGCTGTTTTCTAGCTGCTCTAAAACCATTTTTGACATAAAGGGACACTTTTGGACAATCTACAGTTTGCAGTCAGAAAGAACAGTTTTTATTATATAAAAGTACATGTAGGGCACTGGACAGACCACTAGGGACAAGGGGGGTGTGTAATTTTTACATACAGTACTGTAATCTATAAGATTACAGTATACTGTATGTAAAGTGTTTGTTTACTTTTTTGAATTTGGCGCCGTTCTCCGCTCCCGTGCGTCGTAACGTCGCAGGGAACGGAGATCGGCGGCACACGGGGAGACTGTGAATCGAGCAAGGAGGTCCCGCTCGCTCACACAGCGGGGTGGCATCGCTGGATCCAGGGACAAGGTGAGTAACTTGCCTGTGGATCCAGCGAGAAGGTAAGCCGCGCCGCTGCACACTCTGCACGTCCACCCCGAGCGTGACTCGGGGTTACCGAACCTAGCATAAAAAATCAACCCCGAGTCACGCTCGGGTTTACCGCCAGGGGGGTTAAAACGTTAATAATCTCCCCGGCCACCAACAACAGAAATGGGGCGTGGGGAGCCAGTTTCTCCAGTACCTTGTATAGGATATTCCCTGAAAAAGGAGTGGGAATACAGTGGAACCTCGGATTGAGAGTAACACGGTTAACGAGCGTTTCGCAATACAAGCACTGTATTTAAAAACGAGCAGGATTCAAGCCAAAGCGGTGTGCAGTACCGCATTTGGCTTGAGGTGGGGGGGGCACCGAAGACGTTCGGAAATGCTTGGAAAACCTTGGAAATACTCAGTTCTCGAGCCTTTCCGAGGTTTTCCAAGTTCAGCCGAGCTGTCCTTGGGCCTTTCCGGGTGTTTCCGAGGCTCTCCGGCGCCCCCCCCCCACCTCTGGCCACATGCGATATTGCATGCCATTGAAGTCAATGCGGAACAAATTATTTTAGTTTCCATTGACTTCTATGGGCAAACTCGCTTTGATATGCGAGTACTTTGGATTACGAGCATTCTCCTGGAACGCATTATGCTCGTGATCCGAGGTTCCACTGTATATACGTTTACCAGGGCCAGCGTCCCTCACCTTGTTGTGTCACTGCCACATCACCAGCTGTCCCATTAAAGTGAATGGGACTGTTGGTGAGTCAACAGCGGGTCAGAGGAGGAGCCCCTGCAGGACAGAGATGACAGTTGCTCCTTAAAAATTATTAGGGCTGTGGAAATGAACTATTAATTCATCGATTAATCTTAAATTTTTTTTGATCGATCAAAATTCTTTTGATTGGTATTCACCTCTCTCCCGGCTTCAGGGTGTTCCGTCGGAGTTACGGTGACATCACGGACACCGGCGGGGCTTGCCGTGTCCATCTGAAGGGCTCCTTTGCTGTGCCTTCATAACTGTATGCCAGCGGGACCTTACTATCTGCCACACGCAAGGGCTGTTACACGTCCCTCTATCACTTCCTGGGATTCTACAGCCATCCACTGGGAGTTAAGTTTCCTTCATGGGACATCTACATGCCGACAGACTGATGTTAACCCCTCCTCATCTGGATTCAGCAGTGGTATCGTTGTACACATTTTTATACCAGTATCATACTTAGCTACATGTTTTTATGACTGCTTTTGCTACTGTTTGGTATTTTACAATTTATGTAGCTACATCGATTTTATCTCCAGTGCAATATTTATTTTGTTACCTTACTGGAAGACTTTAAAAGTTTTAATGCTATTCCCATCAAGTGCTGCCTTTGTGTGTTTTTTGTATCCTGCTATTCATTTTCCAGTGGTTGGTAGCTGCACTGGGAATCAGCCTGCAAGGAGAACAGCTAAAAGTAGTTGAATCTGTATGTGCGTTATAATTAATCGAAATTAGTCGAACAAAAAAGAAATCGATTAATCGAACACAAAATTTTTTTTTGCAATTTTTGTATTTTGCTCCCCGAGAGGGAAAGCGTCCCCAGTAAGCTCTGCGGGGAATTCCTCCCCCTCCCTGTGCTCGCCGACACTGCATAATGCGAGCACTCACACAACCAGATATTCTAGCCTATACCGTGTTTAAGTGTGTGCACTGCAGACTGCAGTACACTGTAATTACTGAACTATATTATCTCCATCCCTTCTCTCCCCCCCCATCTGTCTCCCTCCCCCTCTCCTGTTATTTCAAAACATTCAAAATTTACTTTCACTTTCAGTTAGGCAGATAATATACGGTGCAAATTTCTTTCCTGCATCCACAGATTGAGTGAAAGAAACTTGCATGATTCCCCCATCAACAGACAGTGGTGACAGGGGAATATCCCTCCTGCCCAGCAATTGTATTCTCCCGACAAACAGTGATTATCACCAGTGGCTATACAGCAACCACTAGTGATAATTATAAGAGAATCTGCTCATTAATGGTTCAAATCTCAGCCAGTTTCTGCTGAACCAGCTGAGATTTAAACTGTCTATGGCTGGTCTTAGCTCTTAGGCAGCCCATACATTGATTAGCACTGTGGAGTGTCGGCTTCCTGGCATGATCGGGCATGTGGGATTTCAAACACACCCGAGCCCATCTCTATTAGTTGTAGACAGTTGAGCTCCCTGCAGGTTGCTTAGCAGCAGTGGACCCTTCTCTGACAAGCTGATCGGGATGCAATCCAGGTGATGCTCTTAGTCAAATCCTAGTCATAAATATCAGTGATTTTATTGATCAAAGCCCACACTTTACAGCCCACATGGCTGCTGATCATACGGTTGATTATATTTATGTGGTTGTACTCTTGATGCTAATAAATACTGTGTTTATTAGATCTGACTGGGAGCATCACCTGGATCACATGCCGATCAGCATGTCAACAGAGAAGGTTATACAGCATTACTGCTGCTAGGTGACAAGCTGGGGGCTCGGCTCTCTATAACCAATAGTGCCAGCCTTCCCCTGCATGCACCCATAATGTCACCAGCACTAGGTCCTAATAGACTGCCGCCGCTGCCAAGGAGACAGATGCCAGACCAGCACTGTAAATAGCAGGGACAGGACAGCTGGGGATCCCCACTGTGGCAGAACACCAGGGCCCGGTGGCAAGACAACCTTTGCAACAATGATAGTTCTCCCACTGCTTTGGACCCTTATATTTTCTTGGTGTGCTGGTGACATATATCTCTTGTTTTCTGCCACCCTGGGGGGCCCCAGTATAGTAGGAAGGGAGCTCACTGCAGAACATGTGAAAGGGCCCATAGTGGGATCGTAGAAAAGGGCCCCAGGATATATATATATATAATTGCATTTTACAGTTGGCCCCCCTACTTTTGTCCCTGTCCCCCCATGTGCCCCCCCTAAATATGAAAGCTGGAGTCGCCACTGAATATTACAGGAATAATTTACCCTTACTCAAGATGGCTGTGCCCAGAAATGCTAGGGAGTAGGCCTTTTTTCAAAGTGATTTTTCAGGAAAATAAAGCTTTGACTATTAAAAATGAATAAAATAGCGTTTTTGGTGCTCTGATGCAGTATAGTTCCGCTTTAACTTTTACTGAGCGTTTTTTTTTTATGGAGTTGGGGGCTGCAAAATAAGCTGACCTCTAATTTTCATGCAAAATTTGCTTAAAAAATAAAATAAAAAAAACCTTATTGTTATGTAATGCACTTGGCACATGAATCCAGTTTGAATTGACCTCTGGTACTTTTGTAACGCTGAATACAGAACAATGTGTTTCTCGTTAGCAAAATTATAAATTCATTCATATTCATTTCTAAATGGAGAGAGAAGGACTTGGCCATCTTTTGGCCATCTTTTGGAAACTTTGATTTCATTACAAAGGTTTTTTTTTTTATGATCTAAACATTGAGCAGACTTTGATAAACCCGCATGCCTTCCAAATAAACAGGACATCACAGCAACGTATGTAAATGTTCTCTGGGTTTTCATGTGTCCTGATTCCCAGATCCGTCCTTCCAACGAAGAATGTTTTCTTCTACCTGTCAGAAGAAGTAGCACCGAGTCATCAGAATTCTGCTCTTCCTTCCCAACTCTGCCAGAGGATTCACTTTTAATTTAAGAAAATAAACAGACAGAAAGATAAGATCTATAACTTGCAATGAAAGGAGATCGGAGTCATTCACACCTACTGCTTGTATAATATATACAACTATCTACTTGTAACAATTAGAGTCTGCTGGTTTATCACTGTGGAGAGATGACCCCAAGGATTTTTACAGATGTTCCTTTATTTTCTTGTTTTAATACAGATACACTTCAAGATGGTGTATACTAGTCGTCGACGAATCTTAACCACTTGACCTCCAGAAGATTTTACCTCTTCATGATCAGACCATTTTTTGCTATTCAGCAGTAGCACTGCACTACTTTAATCACTTGTAGGTCGATTCACAAAGAGTTTGGCCGGCTTATCTACAGATAAGCCGACCTAACTCTGAATCTAAGCCGACCTATGTTTAAGTGTATTCTCTAACAGAGATACACTTAAACATATCTAAGATAGGACGGCTTGCGGCGTCCTATCTTAGATTGCAATGTTTTGGCTTACCGCTAGGTGGCGCTTCCATTGCGGCCGGCGTAGATTATGCAAATGAGCATTTACGACGATTCCCGAACGAACGCGAGCCCACCGCAGTCGATTAACGTTGTTTCCGTAAGCGATAGGCCGCCTAAAGTTATTCCACCTATGAGGTGGAATAAGAATGTTAAGTTTGGCCGACGCTCCTGCCGCGAGGCTCGAATTTTTTACGTCATTTGCGCAAGTCGTCCGCGAATCTGGATTTACGTCGTTTACGTACACGTCGAAATCAATAGGCCCGTACAGCCTACTTAGCCGCAATGCGCACTGGGAAATGTAGTCGCCCGGCGAAATTAGGTCAAGCCTCATTTCCATACAACACGCCCCTCTCCAAGTCATTTGAATTAGGCGCGCTTACGCCCGCTCGTTTTAGGCTACGCCGCCGAAAATTAGCAGGTAAGTGGTTTAAGAATCACTACTAGCCTAACTAATTTACGGCGGTGTAGCCTAAAAAGACTAGGCTAGGCCGCCCTAAAGTTAGGAGCCCCTACGTGAATCTACCTACATATCTCCAGAAGGTTTACCCCTCTTCCTGCCCAGGCAAATTTTCAGTGCTGTCACACTTTCAATGACAATCAAGCGGTCATGCAACACTAAACAGGACGCCCACTAACACACATCTCTTTTCTCTATCTGCAATGTAGAGAGTGTCCTGACTATCCTGTAGTCCAAGGGAGGGCCACTGATTGGCTGGGACCACATAAATATTCAGGCTGCTTGCTTGGCTCACCCACCCACCATATTCTGGAAGCCTCCAGAAGAAAGGGGAAAGCAATCAAACCTTCAGCCTGCAGAGCCCAGAGCATCCCAAAGTAATCACAAGCTGCTCTACTGGTTACAGGAGATTTGCAAGAACTAATTTTACCTAACCTAGCTAGCAACCTAACCGGGAGGGTGCTTCCCATACATTAGTTGTTCAGTATGGCACGTAATCCACCTTCACTCTATTGGGTATGAGGGTACAGGTGACTTGTGCAATAGTGTGTATCAGCTGTTGGATCTCAAACTTTTTCAAATGGAATTCTACGTTTGCCAAGTTGCTAACATTTTTTCCTTTTCTGTCCCTATAACCACAGCAATCCTGAGGTTTTCCCTGCCAATCACAATCAGCTCGTTCACGTCTCATGCGGCTTTCTCGCCGTGTCGGAGAACAGCCCAGAGCCTCCCTCTTCAACATGATAAAATGTATTCCTTTATTTAATTACAGAAAACCCAATCTGCTATCAGCCCCACTTACCTGACTGCAATTAATCAAACGGTTCCACAAACTGCGCAGTGCGCCCGGGGTATTGGAAAATGTATTTCGCAATTAACATAATAATTTGCACTTTAGTAGATTAATTTACTTACAAAGAGAAGGCCGGTTTGAATAAAACCTTTTTATTTGTTTCTTAAGGTGGAGCTCTTTAGATGGCTTTGACCTCATCTTTTTATTTTCAGTGGCCTGGATTCAAGAAGCAATTGCGCCTGTGTAACCATAGGTTACACAGCGCAATTGCTTACTTGCCCCGGCGTAACGAATGCTCCTGATTCAGGAACCTCGTTACGCCGACTGCAGCCTAAGATATTCGCGGCATAAGGCTCTTATGCCCGCATATCTTAGGCTGCATTCTTGCGATGGCCGCTAGGTGGCGTTCCCGTTGAGCTCAGCGTATAGTATGCAAATTGCATACTAACGCCGATTCACAACGTTGCGCAAGCCCTGCGTACGCAATTTACGTCGTTTCCATACGGCGGTTTTTGCGTAAGGCTGCCCCTGCTATTAGCAGGGGCAGCCAATGTTACGTATACCCGTTGTTCCCGCGTCGCGAAATTTGAAATTTATGTAGTTTGCGTAAGTGAATCATGAATGGCGCTGGACGCCATTCACGTTCACTTTGAAGCAAATTACGTCCTTGCGACGTCATTTGCCGCAATGCACGTCGGGAAAGTTTCCCGACATAGCATGCGCTCTACGATCGGAGCTGGAACACGCCTAATTTAAATGATTCCCGCCCCCTACGGGATCATTTAAATTGCGCGCGCTTGCACCGGGCATTTTGCCGGCGCGCCCACGCAATTTACGGAGCTACTACTCCGTGAATCAAGGGCAGCGCAGTAAATTTGCGGGGGTGCAGGGCAAAAACGTTGCCCTGCACCTCCGCAAAAAAAGCGCAATTCTCTTTGAATCCGGGCCAGTGTTTATTTAATGTAGCACTACCCCCGAAGGAGCTGCTGAGTATTTTTGGGTGGCACGTTACCTCTATATTCTCGCTGTCCAGGGTGAAAAGAGAGTCTGATGAATTTCAATGTCCACACAATGCACTTATTTTTTTCAAAATGTATTTGCAGAACTTTAGTAGAAAAGAAGTAAAAGGGTGGAAGGGTAGGTAGGTTCAGGTGTATAATCACAAAACACTCCTGTTTCCAGCAAACAGTTCTCGTTGCCACTCAAGCCAGAGTGGTATTGCTCACCCGGATAGGTCCCTCTCGCTGGCCTAGCAGCCGGGATCAGGGCTCAAGTCTTGCGGGAACGTGTGGGAACGGAGTTCCTGCACTTTTTTCACAGCAGGAACTCAGTTCCCTTTGCAGGACTAGAGCAGCCGAGCCGCCCGAGCCAATCCTTCACTAAGCGGCGATGCCCGGCTCGAGTCACTGTCAGGGGCAGACGAACCTTAGTAATCCTTTATGTTACTGCCCGCTTCCTGTATATGGATTCATCGGGTAGTGTGCGGGTATTCCGTCACTTCCTCGATGCCGCAATGTCTCCTGGGAGCTTTTGTCATTGTTCCCAGGAGACATTGCGGAGGTCTGTCGCGAGTTATCGCGGGATTTAGAAAGAACTTTCGAGAAAGTGACGGAACACTACCAGATGAATCCATATACAGGAAGCAGCCAGTAACATAGAAAATGGAACAGTTCCCCGTGGGGCTTTTAGGCAGCAATGTCAAAAATATGGAAGTACTGGTTACTATATAAAAGTAGTATTTATTAACAAAAAGCTTAAATATCACAATGTATAAAAATTGCAATGCATAAAAGCAAATACAAAAGGTCCCATTCCATGGTGCAGTAGACATGATAATTACACATATTATTATATTACATGATTGTACAATGTTGATCCCCGACGCGTTTCGACCAGTAGAGGTCTCTTCAGGGGGATAATTTGTTTCTAAAAAGGTATATCACAAAAGTATAGAATTAATAAAAGAACTAGCATGTCAACATACATCACATAGATTCGACCATGGGAATATATTTACCGCTAAAACATGGAATAGAGGACATTAGAAGCCGCTGCATAGTCCGATAGGACCTACAAGAAGTCCCCACCTTCCCGAGGGTAAGGGGTCCATCCAAGGAGGTCTTCAAGGAGCCTCATTAATGACACCCTCCCGGCAGCCAGTAACATAAAGGATTACTAAGGTACAGTGGATTGGAAAAAAAACATGCGGTTTAGTAATTATGCATATGAGTGTATCATTTTTTTTTGGTGGGGGAGTGGATCTTGGGTGGGAGTTCCCACACTTTTTTCCCCAGGACTTGACCCCTGGCCCGGGATGGCACATGGAATAAAGTACAGTCTCTGCCACAGACCTTCCTTTATGAGGAGACACTTTTGGTCCGGAATCCCCTGCCACAGGATTCAGCACCCAGATCTCTCCAGCTTAACTTATGTAGAACTTAAAGCGGAGGTTCACCCTCTATATGAACATGACCTTATTCAGTCAAGACCTTCTGCTATCCGCACTTTCTAAAGTTATTTCTGTACCTTGATTCAGATGTTAATAGCAGCCACTTCCTGCTATCCCTCCCGCGGGAGTGGGCGTGTCTCCCTTCACAGCGGCCCAGTGTTTCATGGGACAGCATTGCAGTGTCTCCTGAGAGCAGAGTGTGACGCTTCCCTCGAGACGATTCCAACACGGCCCGACGAGATATCGCAAGATTTTACTCGTCACATGACTATGGACATCAGCATTCACCGTATCCCGGAAGTATTTGCTTGTGGGCTTCAGAGTGCCCACAAGTAAGATGGAACCATCCAGGAAAGATTTTTATAAATTATTGTTTTCGGCCGAATGTCCATGCGGATGGCTAGAAATATCAGACACGTGAGTACAAACATAAATATATTAAAAGCGGCAGATGCACATAAAAAAAAAACGATTTCCTGCGGAACCCCCACTTTAAATCCGACATGCGACCACCATCAAGCCTCTCAGTGTATGGTGCATCCTTCGATGAAGTTTCCAGGCTTTCTCCCAAGGTATCAGCCTCTTGCATAGCCCTCTCCAGGATAGGTCCTCCCCTGGCTTCCTTCATCAAGTGGCTTCCTCCCGCAGGACGGACAGCACAGGATCACCTCTTCAGAAAGCAGGCCCCAGTCTGACTACTGGGCCTACCATGCAAAGCCACGACCCCGGACCAACATGGTCCCGGAGTCAGGATTCAGGACATGCACCTCAGGCCAGGCGGGCCATGAGGCGCGAACAACGGACGGACCCAGCACCAATGGCGTCTGTTCCTTAAGTACCCCTCCCAGCATGCACAGCAGGGTGACCACTCCCACTGAGTTGGTGCCGAGGGGGACACCCAATGCACCTTGACCTTGCTGCTGCCACCCTTGGCCTGGAGTGGTAATGACACCCCCAGGCGAACAATGGTGGGAACTCCCAGCACAGCCATGGCTGGAACAGAGGCTAAATTGCCCTTAATCACATTAGTCTGTGGCAAATAACAGCTCAGACCCCCTCTAAATTTAAAGCAGAGCCTGATCAACAGGAGCAGGGTGCTACATTAACATTGAATTAGAACTTTATTGGGCGTAGAACCATTTATAAAAGTCCTTGTCTCGCTGTCTAGTCATTTTTGGACATACCGTATATACTCGAGTATAAGCCAACCTTTTTCAGCACATTTTTTTATGCTGAAAAAGCCTCCATGGGCCTCCATGCTGTGTCAGTCTTAACGCCGTACGCGCAATCCACTGTAACAAAGCCCCACTTTCTCCTCACCTGTGATAGATGGAACACTGATAACAGTGCTGGGAAACTGAATCAGTGTTCCTTCTATCACGGAAGAGGAGGAGGCGGGGCTTTGTTACAGTGGACGGCACGCACGGCGACGGCGCAGACTTCCTAAAATGTCTGTAATCCTTCATACAGCCCTGCTGAGAATCATCTGAGAGGGGGTGATGTACAAAGCGTAATCAGATGCATATCACTTCCCTCCTCATCAAGACTGACACAGCGGATCAAAGGTACATGGGCAAAGTGAGGCTGCAGATGGGCACAGTAAGGCTGCAAATGGGCAGTGAGGATGCTGATTGGCACAGTGAGGCTGCAGATGGGCACAGGGAGGCTGCAAATGGGCACAGGGAGGCTGCAAATGGGCACAGTGAGGCTGAAGATGGGCATTGTTGACCCTCTTTTCCACATACAGTAGCTGCTGCATTTCCCTACCCTAGGCTTATACTCGAGTATATAAGTTTCCCAGTTTTTGTGGTGAAATTAGGTGCCTCAGCTTATATTTGGGTCGGCTTATACTCAAGTATATATGGTACTTATTTCATATTGTATGCAGCCCTCAAAATTTCCACTCGCCTACTAGCATTTGGCGAGTGGATTTTAGCTGGGGGCGAGTGATGACAGGGCTGCATGACCAATCTCCCTCCAATCTGTGCCTACACTTAGAGTCCCGATGAGATTGGCGGCCGAAGAGGAAAGGCGCATGCTCGGGAAAAGTAGTCTGGTGACCCGCGCACAGGCAGAGCAGTACACAGGTGCTCTCCTTACAATTCTCATTAAGCCAATGGACCCAACAGTATGACCTCTCTGAGCCTGCCCCCCTCCCCCGGGCGCTGACCAATGTAGCTGGAGAGCAGAAAGTAATGAGTGAGGTGGAGGATTGCAAAAATTACCACTCCGGTGCAGCGCTCACTGAAAGTTGCCCTGACATGAGAGCGGCAGCCTTCTAGTTTGTGCAGTTTTCTTCTCCTTGTGCTCTATGTAAGTGTCCAACAGTTTAGCCTGAGCACTGTGAGCAGACTGGTCTCAATGTGTGCTGTGCGCTGTCAGTGTGCGCTGTGTGCTGTGCGCTGTCAGTGTGTGCTGTGCGCTGTCAGTGTGCGCTGTGCTATGGTGTCAATGGCTGTGCAGTTGTGTGGATCTCAGCGCTGGATTGTACTCCCTCCCGCTGTGCTGCAGCTCCTCTCCTCTCTGCCAGCCTGAATAAAAGGGGGAAGTGGGGACATGCAAGCGTGGAGCCGCACACACAGGCTCCTGATGATGAGATAAATAGGAGAGGGAGAGAGAGGATGGATGGGAGTTGCAGAGGAGACAGCAAGAGAATGGGGAAGAGATCCAGTTGTAGTGCCCTGTCCCTCTGGTCTGCCCCCAGTGCCTTGTCCCTCTGGTCTGCCCCCAGTGCCCTGTCCCTCTGGTCTGCCCCCAGTGCCCTGTCCCTCTGGTCTGACCCCAGTGCCCTGTCCCTCTGATCTTCCCCCAGTGCCCTGTCCCATTTTGTTAAAGTTGTTGTTGGTAATATTTAATTTTGTAACTTGATTCTGCATAAAACATTGTCATTCCATGAGATAATCTACGAGGGCGTGTTTACGGGTGCAATTAGGCGCAGGGCAGTGTATGAATTAGGTGGGGCAACTGGTGGCGAGTAACTCTTGAGGCCTGGCTAGTAGCTTAGGACTTGAAATTTTGAGCCCTGCTGTATGCATCTATTTGTTCTGTGTCAAATGCTTATATATGCAATGACATGCCTCCAAGGCTCAGTCTGTGTTGATAGTATGACCACTTGCTGACTTTGCACTATCCACAAGCAGCTTAAAGCATAGAAATACAGAAAGGTGCTGTTAACAACTGCTTTTAAGTTGTTACTCCATGTGGAAAGTACTTAAAGAGGAGCTCCAGTCTACTGTGTAAAAAATAAAACCCATCAGCTACAAAAACTGTATCTTTTAACCACTTGACCCCCTTCATAACCAGGCTATTTTTTACGATACTGCAGTGCAATACTTTAACTGACAATTCACAGCCGTGCAACACTGTACTAAAAAAAAAAAATCTCACAAAACAGTGTCCCGGAATGAAATAGAGGACACAGCTACCCCCCTAATAACTAATAACTACATTTCCAGAACTGGTTGCTAGGGCCGGCGCTGACTGGCACCTTGCAACCAGTGAGGCCCCATACACACGAGAGGATTTATCCGCAGATACGGTCCAGCGGACCGTATCCGCGGATAAATCCTCTCGAGGATTTCAGAGGATTTCTATGCGATGGCGTGTACACACCATCGCATTGAAATCCGCGCTGAAATCCTCTGCCGATGACGTGTCGCGCCGTCGCTGCTATTATGACGCGGCGACGGGCGCGACGCTGTCATATAAGGAATTCCACGCATGCGTCAAATCATTACGACGCGTGCGGGGAATCCCTTTAGACGGATGGATCCGGTAAGTCTGTACAGACGAGCGGATCCATCCGTTGGAATGGATTCCAGCAGATGGATTTGTTGTGCATGTCAGCAAATATCCATCTGCTGGAAATCCATCCCAGGGGAGATTTCTCTGCGGATAAATATCCGTTGGCGTGTACACACCATAGGATCTATCCGCAGAAACCCATTTGATGGGATTTATCTGCGGATAGATTCTATGGTGTGTATGGGGCCTGACAGTTTACTCTCAGACAGTGAGGCCGGGAGCGAGGCCTGCGCCTAGTGCAGCACTGCTGTCCCCACCCACCTCGGCACCTCCTCCTTCTCCGGCACCAAGCGGCAAGCAGCAGGGACTGGTGTGATCTTCACTCTCCAGATAGTGACTCCACTCCTTTCCTTCTACACACGTGGCTCATGCAGAGGGAGTGACAGCAGCACTGCATCTGGTGGCAGGCTATGGGTGACAAGCGGCACTGCATCTGGTGGCAAGTTGCACATTCAACTGACAAATAACCCGCCGCCAAATTCCCCATCAACCCCAAGACTAAATTTCCCCCTGCCCCCCTCATCTTTTTTTGGGGAAGGTGAGAGAGGGGGTGTGTCCCTGAATGGCAGTTTGGAAATGTGGTCACCCTATTGTGAACATGACCCAAGTTAAGTCCAAAAGAAAGAAGACTTTTAGGTAGATTCAGGTAGAATGCCGCAACTTTGCGGCGGCGTAGCTTAAGGAATTTAAGCTACGCCGCCGTAAGTTAGCTAGGCAAGTACATGATTCACTTGCCTGCTAAGTTACGATGGCGTAGCCTAAATCGGCGGGCGTAAGGACACCAAATTCAAATGTGTCTAAGGGGGCGTGTTTTATGTTAATGGGGCTTGACCTTACGTTTTTTTATTTTTTTTCTAACTGCGAATGCGCCGGGCGCCTACATTTCCCAGTGTGCATTGCGGCTAACTACGCCGCACGGGCCTATTGATTTTGACGTGGACATAAACAACGTAAATCCCGATTTGCGGACAACTTACGCAAACGACGTAAAAAATTTGAATCTCGCGGCGGGAACGGCAGCCATACTTAACCACTTCCCGACCGCCCACTGTATATGTACGTCCTGTTTTTAAAGATGGCTGCTGCCACAACTGAGGTATCCATCTTTACAGTGGGCGGCCGTGTAAACGATAACGGCGGTCTCCGCGGCGGATTCTCTGCGAGATCACCGTTATCAGTGGTGGGAGAGGGGCCCCCCCTCCCGCCGCTCTTCCGCGCCCTCCGCCGCTTACCGTAGCCGTCTGTAGCGGCGGAGGAGATCGGATGCTGCCGGCTGGTGTGTGAGGACTCGACTGAGGGCAAGATGGCCCCCACCCGTCCTCATAGCTTTGCTGGGCGGAAGTGACGTCAAAACGTCAGTCCCGCCCAGCCTCTTAAAGAGACAATTTTTTTGTTGTCATTTTTTTAAATGACAATTTTTTTTTTTATTGCATTTAAGTCTAAATATGAGATGTGAGGTCTTTTTGACCCCAGATCTCATATTTAAGAGGACCTGTCATGCTTTTTTCTATTACAAGGGATGTTTACATTCCTTGTAATAGGAATAAAAGTGATACATTTTTTTTATTATTTCAGTGTAAAAAATCAATAATAATAAATAAGAAAACAAAAAAAAAAATATTTTAAAGCGCCCCGTCCCTACGAGCTCGCACGCAGAAGCGAACGCATACGCGAGTGGCGCCCGCATATGAAAACGGTGTTCAAACCACACAAGTGAGGTATCGCCGCGATCGTTAGAGCGAGAGCAATAATTCTAGCCCTAGACCTCCTCTGTAGCTCAAAAAATGCAACCTATAGAATATTTTAAACGTCGCCTATCGAGATTTTTATGGGTAAACGTTTGACGCCATGCCACGAGCGGGCGCAATTTTTAAGCGTGACATGTTGGGTATCATTTTACTCGGCGTAACATTATCTTTCACAATATATAAACAAATTGGGCCAAATTTATTGTTGTCTTATTTTTTAATTCAAAAAAGTGAATTTTTTCCAAAAAAAGTGCGCTTGTAAGACCGCTGCGCAAATACGGTGTGACAAAAAGTATTGCAATGACCGCTATTTTATTCTCTAGGGTGTTAGAAAAAAAAAAGATATAATTTTTGGGGGTTTTAAGTAATTTTCTAGCAAAAAAAAATGTTTTAGTCTTGTAAATGCCGAATCTGAAAAACACCTTCGGTCTGGAAGTGGTTAACATTACTATTCCACTAGGGCCTAGCTCTAACTTTACGCGGCCTATCTCTTACGTAAACGGCGTAAAAGTACTGCGTCGGCCGGGCGTACATTCGTGAATCGGCGTATCTCCTAATTTGCATAATCTACGCCGGCCGCAATGGAAGCGCCACCTAGCGGCCATCTGAAATATTGCAATCTAAGATAGGACGGCGCAAGCTGTCGTATCTTAGATATGTTTAGGCGTATCTCTGTTTGAGCATACACTTAAACATAAGTCGGCGCAGATTCTGAGTTAGGTCGGCTTATCTACTGATAAGCTGGCCTAACTCTTAGTGAATCTACCTAATGGTCCTCTCTTTGTTACATATCCTTCGTACCAAACCAAAAGTAAACACTATGAAGTTAAAAAAACTTAAAATGGTAGTATGTCAGGCTCAGATCTACCTGTACAGATGTGTCCATGGGGAGGCGTCTGCAAGTCAGAACCTAGGTCAGCTCTGTATCACGGGGTAACAACAGAATTCAGGAGCCAGAAGTGGAGAAGACGTTTCTGACACATGCAACGTTTTCGTGGCCCCAAGAGACGCAAATCAATCTTTTTGCGGCCTGTTTTATGGTGTGGACCTGGTGATGGGAAGCCATGTTTTCATCTGAGTCATGGATGTCAGGCCTACATATTTTTCCTCTCAGGAGTAGATATATGTGACCATAGAGAGGAATGAAATATTGTCTTCTTACATGGAGAGGTCTCTGAGGAATAGAGAAGAATTTGGTATATTTTGATTGAGCAAATATTCCACTACGGAGCCAGTTTAGCAAAACCAAGAACGATGACTGAAGTGCGGTTATGTCAACAAGAAAATAAACTCGTTACCACACAACTTAGCTGCGAGGCAGTTCTGCTCCTTTAACCATAATAATACTTTGAGGACTTATACTATCCACAGGAAAGTGGGATTTATTAACCAGTAGAGTACCGGGCCATCGTCAAATGACGGCTCCACGGTGACTCTGAATATTCAACAGGACGTCCTGTATTCCTGCGGCCACTGGGGGGCGCGCGAGCGCGCCGGCGGCGGCGCACGCGCGCCCGGCGCGTCCCCGAAATGCCGGTGCGCGTGCCTGGCGGTCGCGATGTCCGCCAGGTACCCGCGATCGGTAACGACAGAGCAGGGACGTGGAGCTCTGTGTGTAAACACAGAGCTCCACGTCCTGTCAGGGGAGAGGGGAGACCGATCTGTGTCCCTTGTACATAGGGACACAGATCGGTCACCTCCCCCAGTCACCCCCCTTCCCCCACAGTTAGAACACAATACAGGTATACATATTAACCCCTCCCTCACCCCCTAGTGTTAACCCCTTGAATGCCAGTCACAGTTATACAGTAATTAGTGCATTTTTATCGTATTAATCGCTGTATAAATGTGAATGGCGCCAAAAACGTGTCAAAAGTGTCCGATGTGTTCGCCGCAATGTCACGGTGACAGTAAAAAAATCGCAAATCGCCGCCAATACTAGTAAAAAAATTAATAAAATAAAAATGCCATAAATCTATCAGCTATTTTGTAAACGCTATAACTTTTGCGCAAACCAATCAACATATGATCATTGCGATTTTTTTTACCAAAAATATGTAGAAGAATACGTATTGGCCTAAACTGAGGGAAAAAAAAGTTTTTTTAAAAAAAATTGTGATATTTATTAAATAAAAAAGTAAAAAATAGTGTTTTTTTTTTTAAATTGTCACTCTTCTTTTGTTTATAGCGCAAAAAATAAAAACCGCAGAGGTGATCAAATACCACCAAAAGAAAGCTCTATTTGTGGGAACAAAATGATAAAAAAATTGTTTGGGTACAGTGTAGCACGACCGCGCAATTGTCATTCAAAGTGCGACAGTGCTGAAAGCTGAAAATTGGCTTGGGCAGGAAGGGGCGTATGTGCCCGGTATGGAAGTGGTTAATAAATAGGGGCGAGCAGAGTGATTTCGACAAAACTGATCTCACTACAAAAAATTTGAACTGAAATTTGCTTGAAAATTTGAACATTTGCTTGTAGACATGTGCGTTCCCGTTCGTAACGAATGGATTTTCGTACGAATTTGTTAGTATTCGTACATTCGTATCAATTCGAACATCCGAAAAGCTGAAAGAACCAAAATATGAAAATTACGGAATTACGAATAAGCAAAATAACGAACAAGCGAAAATACGAACGTACGATTGGACAATCTTACTAAAATACAAAACACCGAAAAAGCAAAAGAACGAAAATGACATCTATAACGAACGATTTGCATTCCGTATTTTAAATCCTTTGTCTGTTCGTATTTTCATTCGTATGTTCGTATTTTCATTGGTGTGTTTTGTAAATTCGTTTCTTTGTCTGTTCGTAAATTTGTGTACTTGTATCGTTCTTTCGAATGGGCACTGGGCAGTGTAGTTAGTGAGTGATTACTTAGGCTCCATTCACACCTAGGCGTTTTGTCGCCGCAAATCGCGGTACAAATAGCAGCGTTTTGTGCCGCGATTTGCGGCGACAAAACGCCGGTATTGTCTGCCTAGATGTGCCCCAGATTGACCCCCTCTATGGAGATGCTTCCCATCTCCTAGCCGAATGCCGAAAGCCGCCTGAAAAAAAGGTCCGGGACCTTTTTTCAGGCGGCAGGCGGCAGGCGGCAGGCGTGGAGATGTGAACCATCTCCATAGAGGGACATGTGTTCTCATCCCTCTGGCGGCAGCGGCGTAGCACTACAGGCGTTAAAACGCCTAGATGTGAATGGGGGCTTAGGGCCAGATTCTCAGAAGAGTTACGACGGTGTATCTCAGGAAACTCCGTCGTATCTCTGTTTTTGGCCCCGGGTATCTATGCGAGTGATTCCTAGAATCATTTACGCATAGATACGGCGTAGATCCGACAGGTGTAAGTCACTTACACTGTCGGATCTTAGATGTAATTCGATGCTGGCCGCTAGGTGGCGTTTACGTTCAGTTCTCATTTGACTATGCAAATGAGCCTGATACGCCGATTCCCGAACGAATTTGCGCCGCGTCGTCGTCGTTTACGTAGTTTCCGTAAGCGTAAGGTTACCCCTGCTATATGAGGGGTAACCTTACGCCAGTCCGCCGTATGCCATGTTAAGTATGGCGTCGGGTCAGCGTCGTCTTTTTCTGTCGGTTACGTCGTTTTACTTAGTCGTTCGCGAATACGACTTTACGTCAATGACGCTCACGTCGGCGTCATTGACGTTTTCCGTCGTGAGCTGGAGCATGCGCATTGGGCTATTTTTCCGCCCGGCGCATGCGCAGTTCGATCGGCGCGGGGGCGCGCTTAATTTGAATACAATATATATATATATATACTCGCCAGCACACCAGGAATCAAGCAATTTGAATACAAGCCGCCCCCTTTGAATTACGCGGCCATACGCCGGCCCATTTACACTACGCCGCCGCAAATTACAGAGCAAGTGCTTGGAGAATACGGCACTTGCTCCAGTAAGTTGCGGTGGCGTGGTATAAATGGCTTACACTACGCCGCCGCCGATTCTATGAGAATCTGGCACTCTATATCTTAGCCAATCAGCTTATCTCTTTTGTGCTGCGTCACATTGGACAGTGTAAAGCCTCGTACACACGATCGGACTTCAAACAAACTTTTCCGTGGATTTTTGTCTGAAGGGAGTTGGCCGGACTTTTGAAACCCAAAAAGTTTGTCCGGTAGAGCGTACACACGGTCGGATTTTTTGGAAAACGCTAATTTTGACGTTTGTTGTCAAAAAGTCCGACCGTGTGTACGGGGCTTAAGAGAAAGTATATCTTAATATGGATTAGCCGCGTGTTGCCATGTATTTACGAAAGTACAAAATTACAAATCCATTAAACGAAAATTATTATCTAACAAAATTACGAATTTCGAATCAACGAAAATAAATTAGACAGAATTACGAATCATTCAGTATAAACGAAAATAAAACTGTTAAGAAACGGGTCCGAATAGGAAAACTTGCGTCTTACGAAATTTACGAATCCACGGAACGAGACGAAACGGAACAAAAAAATACGAAAATGTTGTTGTGCACATGTCTATTTGCTTGTATTTAGGATCGTGTCGTTTATTCCAATTAGTGGCCTTTGTAGTTATGTGTTTGCTTTTTTTCGTTGTGTACTGTCGCTTGAAATTTTATTTTATTTTTTTACTTTTTTTCCCTACAAAATAGGGGATAGATTTCTGACATTTTTATTATAATTTTTTTCTGCTAGTAATGGCGGTTATCTGCGATTTTTGCCAGGACTGCGATATTACGGCGGACAGATCGGAAACTTTTGACACTTTTTTGGGACCATTGACATTTATACAGCGAACAGTGCTATAAATATGCATTGATTACTGTATAAATGTCATTACCAGGGAAGGGGTTAACACTAGGGGACGATCAAGGGGTTAAATGTGCTCCCAAGGGAGTGATTCTAACTGTGGGGGGAGGGGACTGACTGGGGAAGGTGACCGATCGGTGTCCTTATGTACAAGGGACACACCATCGGTCTCCTCTCCCTGACAGCACGTGGATCTCTGGGCCAGATTCACAAAAGAGATACGACGGCGTATCTCCTGATACGCCGTCGTATCTCTGAGATACGATTGTCGTATCTATGCGCCTGATTCATAGAATCAGTTACGCATAGATAGCCCTAAGATCCGACAGGTGTAACTGTGTTACACCGTCGGATCTTAGGCTGCAATTCTAGGCCGGCCGCTAGGTGGCGATTCCATTGCGGTCGGCGTAGAATATGCAAATGACTAGTTACGGCGATTCACGAACGTCCGCTTTGCCCGTCGATCTAAATTTACGTCGTTTCCGTAGAGATGCGTCACCTAAAACTAAGCATGCCCTCTAGGTGGCCTAACCAATGTCAAGTACGGCTGTCGTTCCCGCGTCAAATTTTTAAATGTCACGTCGTTTGCGTAAGTCGTCCGTGAATGGCGCTGGACGCCATTTACGTTAACGTCGAAACCAATGACGTCCTTGCGACGTCATTTAGCGCAATGCACGTCGGGTAATTGTACGGACGGAGCATGCGCAGTACGCTCGGCGCGGGAACGCGATTAATTTAAATGGTGCCCGCCCCATTTGAATTAGGTGGGCTTGCGCCGAGCGAATTTACGCTACGCCGCCGCAAGTTTACAGGTAAGTGCTTTGTGATTCAGGCACTTACGCTGTAAACCTGCGGCCGTGTAACGTAAATGGGATACGTTACGCCGCCGCAGCGTAACGTAATTCTATGTGAATCTGGCCCTCTGTGTTTACACACATCCCTGGATCTGTAACTGCCGAACGCGGGTACCCGGTGGACATCGCGGCCGTCAGGCACACGCATCGGCCCCTAGCGCACGCCCCCTAGCAGCCAGGAGGCCTGAGGACATCATATGACGGCCGCCCAGGATGGCAGAGCCACCTTGCAGCCGTCATTTCTATCTGTGCCCAGTCTTGCCACAAAGCGTTAATCCAGCTCTGAGCAATCCTCTTTTCTTTTTTTCAGTGAGATAAACGAACAAACAGGAGAAAACTTTGTTCGTTCTTCCCCCTTGCTGTGAGTGACAGGTTATTTACATATCTCATGCACTAGCTTGAGACGGGCATTATTTTTTTATTCCCACCCCCACTCCTTTTCTGAAGTCATGTGGTTATTTTTCTGGATTTTGACTGGATGTTAGTGATCGTAGCAGAATTTAGTGTAAGGAATACACAGGAGAAAATGCATGTTGACAAGGGGAGTGTAGAGGTGGGCGGGGAGCCTACTGACATCACAACTCCACCCACCGAGCTCCAGACAACAGATCCACCCACAGAATCTGCAGTTTTTCAGGTCTCATAACAGACAGAGGGGAGACATGTGACAGGCAAGGACACATGCAGGAGGCATCTATATCCTTATAGATCAGCCCTATGGCAGTAGTTTAGAAAGGATGAGAGCGGCTTTACATCCACTTTAAATTTGCCAACAAGTAGTTCCAGTTGGAGTATCCTACTATTCCCTTCCCCCATCCAAGTTCCAACAATAAATACCCCCCAAAAAAACACCCTGGATTGATTATTGGATAACGAGTGGATGAGAGTTCGGTTGGTCGAGTGAAAGCACCTATCAACTGTCAGCAAGAGGGCCAGGGAAGTCTACACACAGCAAGCCCTACGCGGGCAAGTGCTACATACACAGTCATTTATTTATTTTAATATATTATGTATTTTTAACCACTTCCATACTGGGCACTTATACACCTTCCTGCCCAGACCAATTTTCAGCTTTCAGCGCGGTTGCACTTTGAATGACAATTGCGCGGTCATACTACACTGTACCCAAACTACATTTTTATCATTTTGTTCCCACAAATAGAGCTTTCTTTTGGTGGTATTTGATCACCTCTGGGATTTTTATTTTCTGCTAAAAAAATGACCGAAAATTTAGAAAAAAAAACAAACGTTTTTTTTTTCAGTTACAAAACATTGTAAATAAGTAAATTTTCACCTTCACTGATGGGCACTGATGGTACTGCACTGACGGACACTGATAAGGCGGCACTGATGGGCACCGATGAGGTGGCACCAATGAGGTGGCACTGATGAGGTGGCATTGATGGGCACTGATGATGGGCACTAATATACGGCGCTGATAGGCGGCACGGATGGGAACTGATAGGCGGCATGGATGGGCACTGATAGGCGGCATGGATGGGCACTGATAGGTGGCACGGATGGGCATAGATGGGCACTGATAGGTGGCACTAATGTACTATAATGTGTTGTACTAATGGATGCCAATCAGTGGCGGGACTGATGGGCACCAATGAGGTGGCACCAATGAGGTGGCACTGATGAGGTGGCATTGATGGGCACTAATATACGGCACTGATAGGCGGCACGGATGGGCACTGATAGGCGGCATGGATGGGCACTGATAGGTGGCATGGATGGGCACTGATAGGCGGCATGGATGGGCACTGATAGGTGTCACGGATGGGCATGGATGGGCATTGATAGGTGGCACGGATGGGCATTGATAGGTGGCACGAATGGGCATAGATGGGCACTGATAGGTGGCACTAATGTACTGTAATGTGTTGTACTAATGGATGCCAATCAGTGCCAAACAAAAATGCCTGCCAATCAGTGATGCCCATTGTGTGCATTGATTGGCATCCATTATTAATTTCTGATTGTCATCCCTGGTGGTCTAGGGTGGCATACCTGTGGTGGGCATCCCTGGTGGTCTAGTGGCATCCCTGGTGGTCCAGTGTGGGCATCCTCAGGGGGGGGGGGGTGCGCTGATAATCGATCAGCACAAACCCCCCCTGTCAGAGGAACAGCCGATCGGCTCTCCTCTACGCGCGCCTGACAGACGCGAGTGAGGAAAAACCGATTACCGGCTTTTCCTGTTTACATCATGATCAGCCGTGATTGGACACAGCTGATCACGTGGTAAAGAGTCTCCATCAGAGACTCTTTACCTAGATCGGTGTTGCGGGCTGTCAGACTGACACCCCGCAACAACGATCGCCGCGATGCGCGCCCCCCGAGACGCGCGGCGGCTCAATATCCTGAAGACGTCATATGACGTCCGGTCAGGATATTGAAACCACTTTGCCGCCATCATTTTGTAATAGGGCGGGCGGCAAGTGGTTAATATATATTTATTTATTATATTAAATATTTATTTCTATATAAAATTGCCCCAAAACCATTACAGTCTCTCTTTCACATCCCTTTGTTTGGATTATCTAATAATGCGTCCCATCGAACAAAGATGCCCGGCGCGGCTCTTCCAGCCGCGGATTCGCCGTCGCCGTCATGTGCTCGCGAAGCCTGGCCGAAAGTTTATTGTTTTAACTTGAAGCCGAGTTTATCTCCAAATTCAAATGGTTGTTTTTGCAAACTCCCTGTATCCACAAACGAAATTAGCAATGCACATTGGACGTGTTTAGCTTGTGTAATTTGGACTGTTATGATTGAACTAACACATACGGGACAGAAGTAAACACTCAGGAATGTTTAATAATAAATAGAATAAAGCAGAAGTCAGGATCCTAAAAAGGGGCAGGAGGAGCGGCAAAAAAAAAAAAACCCCGATTTATTTTATCAGGTTCCCCAACACGGCTTTATACTCCACAAATCTGGAATCGTTTATACATTGAAATGTTACAACCAATGCAGTGTATAGGCAATAAACCATCCTTCCACTTATTATGCTTATATGATTCATACGTTGGCATCTTTAACTATAACATTGAGCTATTTTTGGTTCTTTTTTTTTCTTTGAATAAAAAGGGCGCAAAATTAAAATAAAAATCACTGTCACACGTAATCTTTAAATATGATTGAAAAACTTTTAAAAAACTTTTTTTTTTAATCAATTCAAACTTTAGAAATTATTTAAACATGAAACTTTTTACAAGAAAAACCTAATTATAAAGAAGGTTATTGTTTTTTTTAAAGGTGTATTTTTAGTGAGCAAACATTTTGAATTCATATTTTAATGATTTCCTTTTTAGGTATTTTAACCACTTGAGACCCGCGATATTAACAAAAGAGGTCAACAGCGCGGCTCTCAAGTGCCAACTGGACGTCTTTGGACGTCATTTAAAAGCATTACCCGCGCGCCACTGGGGGGCGCGCAGCGGGTAAACACTGTCCCGGCGCATCGATGGGAAGCCGATGTGTGTACCTGGCGGCCGCAATGTCCGCCGGGTACACGCAATCGTCGGTAAGACAGCAGGGACGTGGAGCTCTGTGTGTAAACACAGAGCTCCACGTGCTGTCAGAGGAGAGGAGACCGATCTGTGTCTCTTGTACATAGAGACACAGCATCAGTCATCTCCCCCAGTCACCCCCCTCCCCCCACACAGTTAGAACACACCCAGGGAATACATTTAACCCCTTCCTCACCCCCTAGTGTTAACCCCTTCACTGCCAGTCACATTTATACAGTAATTAGTGCATTTTTATAGCACTGATCGCTGTGTAAATGTGAATGGCGCCAAATTTGTGTCAAAAGTGTCCGATGTGTCCGCCATAACGTCGCAGTCCCAATAAAAATCGCAGATCGCCGCCATTACTAGTAAAAAAAAAAAATAATAAAAAAAAATAATTCTGTCCCCTATTTTGTAGGCGCTATAACTTTTGCGCAAACCAGTCGCTTATTGCGATTTTTTTTTTTTTACAAAAATACGTAGAAAAATACGTATCGGCCTTAACTGAGAAAAAAAATATAAAAAAAAAAAAAAAAAAATTGTGATATTTATTACAGCAACAAGTAAAAAATATATATTTTTTTTAAAATTGTCGCTCTTTTTTTGTTTATAGCACAAAAAATAAAAACCGCAGAGGTGATCAAATACCACCAAAATAAAAAGGACGTCAATTTTGTTTGGGAGCCACGTCGCACGACCGCGCAAATGTCAGTTAAGCGACGCAGTGCCGTAAGCTGAAATTTCGCCTGGGAACAAAGGGGGTTTATGTGCCCAGTAAGCAAGTGGTTAAAGCAACTTTCCAATTACCGTATATACTCGAGTATAAGCCGACCCAAATATAAGCCGGGGCACCTAATTTTACCACAAAAAAATAGGAAAACGTATTGACTCGAGTATAAGCCTAGGTTGTCCATCTGCATGCCTCACTGTGCCTCACTTTGCCTCACTGTGTCCATGTGCATGCCTCACTGTGCCCATGCCTCACTGTGTCCATGCCTCACTGTGTCCATGCCTCAATGTGTCCATGCCTCACTGTGCCCATGCCTCACTGTGCCCATGCCTCACTGTGCCCATGCCTCACTGTGTCCATGCCTCAATGTGTCCATGCCTCACTGTGCCCATGCCTCACTGTGCTCATGCCTCACTGTGCCCATGCCTCAATGTGTCCATGCCTCACTGTGTCCATGCCTCACTGGGCCCATGCCTCAATGGGCCCATGCCTCACTGTGCCCATGCCTCACTGTGCCCATGCCTCAATGTGTCCATGCCTCACTGTGTCCATGCCTCAATGTGCCCATGCCTCAATGTGCCCATGCCTCACTGTGCCCATGCCTCACTGTGCCCATGCCTCACTGTGCCCATGCCTCACTGTGCCCATGCTTCACTGTGCCCATGCCTCAATGTGTCCATGACTCGAGTATAAGCCTAGGTTGTCCATCTGCATGCCTCACTGTGCCTCACTTTGCCTCACTGTGTCCATGTGCATGCCTCACTGTGCCCATGCCTCACTGTGCCCATGCCTCACTGTGCCCATGCCTCAATGTGTCCATGACTAGACTTACGTTTAACATGGGAGTATATAGAAGAGGTGCCTGGCTTTGAAAAATCGGTGCTCCCCGGCCCTAGGTCCCACAGACAGCAAACTTTGCACACGGTGTGCAAAGTTTGGGTTCCAGGGGACCTACGACCGGCCGGTACCGGGTCCCCAAAGTTACCGGAGAAATGGCTGTTTAACATGGGAGTCAATGGAAGAGGTGCCCTACTTTGAAAAATCTGTGCCCCCCGGCTGTAGGTTCCCCGAAACAAACTTTGCACACTTGTTCATCCGTGTTCATCCGCTCCCCCTATAGGGGAGAGCGGAGAAAAGACAGGGCGGTCCCTGCACAGTGTGCAGAGACCGCCCTGTCATCCGCCGGCTCAGCGGGGATCAACAGAGCGATCCCCACTGAGCTTACGGACATACGGAGGCGGATCATTACTGATCCGCCCCGTGTGAAAGGAGCCTTAGGGGTCGTAATCTGTCACTCGGGAGACACAATGTACATCAAAGATGGCCAATCAAATTGCTCAGCCATTCAGTGGAGAGGCAATGTAGTTCTGGAGGTCAGTCTAGTCATTCTCAGAATATTCTCTATGAATATGAAGGCGCAGGTCTAGAATTTATCTAGTCAAATTGGACTTTGAATTATATATACTCTGTGGATTTGTATCATCTGTGGACTTTGGACTTTGTTCTGTGTTGGAAGTCAAATAAATTGCACTCTCTGGAGAACTTGGGTGTTGCTGCGGAACATAACTTATAGTCATCATACTAATACCTGAATATCAATTATCTACTGGACACTATACATTATGGGCCAGATTCACATAGAACTGCGGCGGCGTAACGTATCGTAGATACGTTACACCGCCGCAAGTTTTCATCGCAAGTGCCTGATTCACAAAGCACTTGCGATGAAAACTACACCGGCGGCCTCCGGCGCAAGGCGGGCCAATTCAAATGGGCGTGTGCCATTTAAATTGGGCGCGCTCCCGCGCCGGACCTACTTGCGCATGCTCCGTTTCCTAACTCCCGCCATGCTTTGCGCGCCGTGACGTCATTTTTTCGAACGGTGACGCGTGTAGAGTACTTCCGTATTCCCGGACGTGTTACGCAAACGACGTTAAATTTTAAATTTCGACGCGGGAACGACGGCCATACTTTAGACAGCAATACGATTGCTGACTAAAGTTAGGGCAGGTAAAATAACGACTAAAATTGCGACGGGAAACTTGACTACGGACGACGTAGCGAACGCAAAAATCCGTCGGGGATCCGCCGTAACTGCTAATTTGCATACCCGACGCTGGTTTACGACGCAAACTCCACCCAGCGGCGGCCGCGGTACTGCATCCTAAGATCCGACAGTGTAAAACAATTACACCTGTCGGATCTTATGGATATCTATGGGTAACTGATTCTATGAACCAGTCGCATAGATGGAAACAGAGATACGACGGAGTATCAGGAGAAACGCCGTCGTATCCCTTTTGTGAATCTGGCCCTAAATCACTACAGCAGGAAGAGGAGATCAGTAAATGGACATTCGCTGCTCTCTCTTACTTCTACCAGGTGGCACCCGACATGCGGATCCAGGGCCAACAGAAAGGGGCGGAGGGTAGGAAACACGGCTGGAAGATGCACAGGCTGCAGGAGTGGACTACAACTCATGGGGCCCCCGGGCAATAGTAGATTATGGGGCCCCCGGGCTTACAGATGGCCACCACGCCAAGAGGCAGTGCAGAGGCGGGGCAGCTAAAATCTCAGGATTTTCACATCAAAAGCATGTCGGTATCGGACATATCAGTGACAGATTAAAAAAAACACAGATTTTTACATACTGTCCCTGGTTTTACTGAGCCTGGCAACCCTGATGGGGCCCTCTAGTGGCATGGGGCCCTCGGGCAGTGCCCAAGTGGTCAGTCCGCCCCTGACAGGCGGGGGTGGGGTGAATGGCACTCACGGTTGTATGTGGAAACGATTGCTTCCAACTAACAGCTGATAGTCGGATTGCCAGATTTATACACACGTTTGGGGACTGCAGGGTTTTTATGTGCTTTTTAAAAAAAAAAAATTAGGAAAGAAGCTGACAATAAATGTAATTTTCTGGCAAATAAAACTGTAGCACATTCTAATGCAATAATGTAAAACAATTGCGCATAGCCCCTCCTAAAATGCATACTAGACCCTTTGAGTCTGGTATAGATTTTAAGGGGGTACGTCAAAAAAATCCATCCCAGACCACTTGGGCAAAGCTTTGGCAAAGCATCTTGTCCCCAAATTGAGGTGGGCAAGGGCCTCTTCCCCCCAACCCTTGCTTTGGTGGTTGTGAGGTCTACAGGTGGGGGGTTATCAGAATCTAGAAGCTGCTTTTTCTAGAAGGAGCCCCCAGATCCGCCCCCCTCCTCCGTGTGAATGAGTATGGGGTACATATAAAAACAACAGTCACTTATAAATATAGACTTGTAAATTCATCATCAATCATGATATCCACCATCCACCGACTCGCTGAAAAAAACAAAAACAAAAAAAAAACCTGACTACCCCTGAGTACGCAACCAATCCTGACTGTGACACCACCCGAATAACAGCTCCCCGACCTGTCATTAGCTATATAAGGGAAGGGGAGGAGTGACATCCTTGGCCAAATATGGGCATGGCTTTACCCACTTACTAATAATGTTCTAGAATAAAAGAGGGTGCAGGTATAAAATTCATCTATTCAAGAAGAAGTACTGCAAAGATAAAGGATGGAATTTACTAAAACTGAAGTGTGCATAATAATGGTGTCGCTCTGCATAGAAACCAATCAGCTTCCAAATTTTTTTGTTAAAGCTTCACCACTTGACGACCGGCTCATAAGTCATTACTTGACGTTTAAACGTTTAAATACCGGGGGTTGTAGGAGCAGTAAGCTGCTTTAAACCCAGTATTTTTTTTTTTTTTACTATAGCGGATTTGTAAGATAAGAGTGGTCCTGTGGGCGGATTCCCTCCTGCCCCTTCTCGGTCATTCCCGGGCTTACCTGAGCCAGAGCCATCTGTAAAGCCCGGGAGCAATCCGATTCTGCTGTTACCTGGCTATGGAGAAGACGGCCGTCACTCGTCTCTTGGAAGACCGGAGCGATGTCTGACGTCACTTCCTGTTACCGGGCCATAGTAAATAGACATGCACACTGAAATATTTTGTTTTGGAATTTCGTTTTCGCCCGAAAAATACATTTATTTAGTTACTCCTGAAATTCGTTTTTATTTATTTTGTTTCGTTATAAAATGCATTAGTCCGAAAATCCTATGTAATTAATTGAATCTGTCAATTGAAGGCTAAGGCCGCGTACACACGGCCGAGAAACTCGACGGGCAAAACACATCGTTTTCCCCGTCGAGTTCCTTGTTCGGCTGTCAAAAAACTCGTCGAGCCAAATGTTCCCATTGCCCAACGAGGAAATAGAGAACATGCTCTCTTTTTGGCTCGACCAGTTTCCCAACGGGTTTCTCGGCGAAAAGTGTACACACGACCGGTTTTCTTGCTGAATTCTGCCGAGAAAACCAGTCGTGTGTACGGGGCCTAAGGCTCCATGCACACTGGACGCTGAAAAAAAGTTATAAAAGCACCAGTAGCTTTGCAACATTTTTAAAGTTTTTGCAATAGCGTTTATTAGCGTTTTTTTAGCTTTTTTTTCTGTACAGCAGGGTTTCTCAACCCAGGCTTCCTCCAGAGTTGCTAGGGGTTTCTTCACCAATAAGCAATTTCTGGCTCTCAGATGAGTAAATTCTGATACCATGATCTTCCCAATGACCACAAATGTAAGGAACATTCTTCCCACTGACCTTCACTAATGTACTGTGAGCTGTAAATAAATTATTAGCAGGGCTTTCCCTGAAACCAAAAGGTTATTTCAAGGGTTCCTCTGTGTTCTAAAGGTTGAGTAAAGGCTACTGTAAGGGTACGTTACTGGGAAGAATGCCACTTACATTGGTGGTCAGTGAAATGAATACCGTCCCTAAAGTGGTGGTCAGGGCCGTTTGAAGGAATTAGGGGGTCCCAAGCAAAATGGACATGGAGGCCCCCCCCCCGCACGCACAGCACAGAACCACAGCAAGCAGAAAACCAACAGCCGGGTGGATGGAAGGGGTGATGGTGGGGCAAGATGAATCACTAGTGTCCCAGCATAGCATGAAATATACAGGAGGAAAGAAGAGGAGCGAGGAAAGAAGAGGAGCTCGGCCACGCTAAAGCCTGAAAGGGGAAGTTGGGGGCCCCAGGCCAGCTCGGGGCCCCAAGCAATTGTTTGCTTTGCCTGTCCTGTAGCAACAGGCCTGGTGGTGGTCAACGGCTACTGTAAAGGTAGCCTTTGACCACCACTTTAGGGAGGGTATTCATTACGCTGACCACCAATGTAAGTGCCATTCTTCCCAGTTTATCTCAATGCCTTCATTTTAGCAAGAGTTCTAAGACCTGACAATGATTTCAAGGGTTCACCTGGAGTAAAAATGTTGAGAATGGCTGCCCTTAACCAACATTTGATCTGGAGAAAGGCAAAACATTCTCATAAAACATTGCCAAATGTGTTCAAACAAGGATAAAATCACTTCCTGGTCCCCCCCCCCAAAAAAAACAGATATTCCCTGAACCAAAATACTACAGTATTCTATAAATCTTTTTTTTAAATATCGAGAAGTATGGTGCAGAAGACCATGTTTTTGGGCAATTTGGCTTGTTGTATCACTTACATACCCACCATAGAGCTCTCTTGGCCTGGGTTCTCAACTCCACCTACCTACCCTGTCCATTGCAAATGGGTCCAATTTTTCCCATTAAAATGTACATGGAGCCCCCCCCCCCGCACAGCGCAGAACCACAGCAAGCAGAAAACCAACAGCTGGGTGGATGGAAGGGGTAATGGCGGGGCAAGATGAATCACTAGTGCCCCAGCATAGCATGAAATATACAGGAGGAAAGAAGAGGAACAAGGAAAGGAGAGGAGAGAGGAAAGAAGAGGAGCGAGGAAAGAAGAGGAGCTCAGCCACGCTACAGCCTGAAAGGGAAAGTTGGGGGCCCCAGGCCAGCTCGGGGCCCCAAGCAATTGTTTGCTTTGCCTGTCCTGTAGCGACGGGCCTGGTGGTGGTCAACAGCTACTGTAAAGGTAGCCTTTGACCACCACTTTAGGGAGGGTATTCATTACGCTGACCACCAATGTAAGTGCCATTTTTCCCAGTATATCTCAATGCCTTCATTTTAGCAAGAGTTCTAAGACCTGACAATGATTTCAAGGGTTCATCTGGAGTAAAAGTGTTGAGAATGGCTGCCCTTAACCAACATTTGATCTGGAGAAAGGCAAAACATTCTCATAAAACATTGCCAAATTTGTTCAAACAAGGATAAAATCACTTCCTGGTCCCCCCCCCCCCCAAAAAAAAACAGATATTCCCTGAACCAAAATACTACAGTATTCTATAAATATTTTTTTTAAATATCGAGAAGTATGGTGCAGAAGACCATGTTTTTGGGCAATTTGGCTTGTTGTATCACTTACATACCCACCATAGAGCTCTCTTGGCCTGGGTTCTCAACTCCACCTACCTACCCTGTCCATTGCAAATGGGTCCAATTTTTCCCATTGAAATGTAATGCCGCGTACACACGATCGGATTTTCCGTCGGAAAAAAAACCTTGTATGGTTTTTCCGACAGAATTCCGCTCAAGCTTGACTTGCATACACACGGTCACACAAAAGTTCTCTGAACTTTCGTCCATCAAGAACGCGGTGACGTACAACACTACGACGAGTTCGGTGCTTCAGAGCATGTGTTGAATTGTTTCCGAGGATCCGTCGGAATTTTGCGCGTCAGAATTGCTACAGGCGATCGGATTTTCCGATAGGATTTTTTTCCGTCAGAAAATTTGAGAACCAGCTCTCAATCTTTTGTTGGCGGTAATTTCGACAGCAAAAGTCCAATGGAGCCTACACACGGTCGGAATTTCTGTTCAAAAGCTCACATCGGACTTTTGCTGTTGGAATTTCCGATCGTGTGTACGGGGGGGGCATTATATTTTTCCTCTCCTTTTGCTTTCATAAATCAGCCCCAGAACACTTGGACAGCCAGTATGAAAGTTTAGAAGGCTTTTCAGATAAAGCCAAGACAATTGTTTAGGATTCTCGGTAATCCTCCCACCCCTCAAACAATGTTTTCCCAAGCAGACACTGATGAGTACAAATTCTTTTGGCCAGTAAATTTATATTTCTGGCACGCACTGGCATCGGTACTCCTCTTCTTTTTTTGGGGCGTTTTCTTGGGTTTAAACGTGTTTGTTCTAGCTAAATTCCCTTTCCATTTAGACACTAAATATAGATAAACGTCAAAAACTTGGAGGGAAACTTTGGTGGAGCAATCAATAATTTCCCATCTTTGGACTTCTCTCATAACATGAATAATATCGCTAAAATGTTCAGTAAATTATATCCTTAAAGCGACTCTGTGACATGAAGAGAGAACACCAAGTGAAGATACTGCAGAATCCCTCATTTATAGGAATGTTAGATTCCCGATCCCCCCTGCTGCACTCAGTGGTTCGATCTGCTGCCCCCTACGTTACTACTGAATGCATTAGGGGCTGGGGGAAGGAACCACAGCATGTCGTGGGGGACCAGGAAATTGAAACTTCCAGGAGTGTCAGATTCAGGCATCATGGGCATCAGGAGAGGGGAGTATTCTTTTTTTTTCTGGCAGGGGTATGTTTTTTTCCAACACAGTGGGGTAGATTCACATAGACTTACGACGGGTGTATCACTAGATACGCCGTCGTAAGTCAGAATCCCCGCCGTCGCAACTTTAAGAGTATGCTCAAACTGAGATATGCTTAAATGTTGCTAAGATACGACCGGCGTAAGTCTCCTACGCCGTTGTATCTTAACTGTATATTTACGCTGGCCGCTAGGGGCGTGTACGCTGATTTACGCCTAGAATATGTAAATCAGCTAGATACGCGATTCACGAACGTACGTCGCAGTAAAGATACGCCGTTTACGTAAGGGGTTTTCAGGCGTAAAGATAAACCACCAAATACATGGCGCAGCCAATGTTAAGTATGGCTGTCGTTCCCGCGTCGAAATTTGAAAATGTTACGTCGTTTGCGTAACTTGTCCGTGAATGGGGCTGGCCGTAATTTACGTTCACGTCGAAAGCATGACGTAATTTGGAGCATGCGCACTGGGATAGGTCCACGGGCGGCGCATGCAGCGTTTATTAAAAATGTCAAATACGTGGGGTCACTAGCATTTTACATAGAACACGCCCCCAACCAGCCTATTTTGAATTAGGCGGGCTTACGGCGGCGCAGTTCTTTGTGAATACAGGACTTGCTGCTCAAACTTACGGCGGGGTAGTGTATCTGAGATACGCTACGCCCACTTAATTCTACCTGAATCTAGCCCAGTTTCTTTTAGGAGGTGTACCACTTTCTTGAGAAAAGTGAAGAACTAAAATTATTTGCTGGAGCCCAGGGGAGCCTCAGTAATACACATGGAACAACAAGGAGACCTGGCCAATCTGCCTTTCTGTGGTTATATTAATCCTGCATACCTCAGTTTTGCAAACCTGAAAGGTGGTGAAATAATCTCCATTATTACAGTACCACTTATTGATGAGTAGTCCCCCCCCCCGGTGGTAACACAAAACTTTCTGTACAACTCTCCATGGTCCTCTTGCCCTCATCTATGGGTGGTCAAGCGCTGGTCCTGGCTCTGTTTTTGGGGGACCCTGAGGTGTTAGTGGGCAAACTGCTTTCCTTTTTTCTTTCATCTTACTGACCTCGGTATTCCCGACGAGCAGTTGGGGGTCAAGATCTATGGGACTTTTGCTTACCTGTAGTAGCCCTCACACGCACTTCCTGAAGAAGCCAGGAAAATGGCGAAACATGTAGAAGAATAAGTGTAAAGGGACCTATGCTCTTACTTGTCGTATACCATTTTGTAAATAAAATGATGTAATTTTAACAGTAGTGTGTGTATCCAAGAGTTTTTCACCTACAGAATCCCACCCGTAAATTTCTCCTATTTGTATTTTGACTGCTAAGGGATAATGGTGCTAGTTTAATAATATTTAGCCCAAGTATTATTGATTTACAGAGGTCTCTCTTTTTAGAATCACTACCTAATTCCTGTACAGAGAGCCGTCTCTAGTTCTTAAAGCTCTCTTCCAGCTTCTTCCACAAACCAGGGTCTTTTATTGGGTGTTCACAGATACTTAACTCTCACACTACCCTTAATTCTAACCATAACACTAATCTTTGTAAGCTTATTACTTACCCTTCCTCAAACACTAACCCTTAGGCCGCGTACACACGGTCGTTCCAAACCAATGAGAATGGTCCCTGATGGTCTGATGTGCGTACACACCATCGTTCCAAAAACCGATCGGGTCAGAACACGGTGACGTCAAACACACGACGTGCTGAATAAAACGAAGTTCAATGCTTCCAAGCATGCGTCGACTTGATTCTGAGCATGTGCGGGTTTTGAACCAATGCTTTTCTGTACTAACCATCGGTTTGGACCGATCGGTCATCGGTTTTAAAGCATATTTTAAAATTTTGGACCGAAGGACGACAGATCGATGGGCCATACACACCGTTGGTTTGGACCGATGAAACTGAACCTCGGTCCATTCTCATCGGTTTGGAACGACCGTGTGTACGCGGCCTTATACTAATCCTCTCCATACACTGACTCTCCCTGTAACCTTACTAACACTAACCCTGCCTGTGATCCTTACACTAACCCTCCACATATCCTCACACTAACCTCCCTGTATCCCTAACACTGACCCACCCTGTAATCCTAACACTAACCTTCATGTATTCCTAACACTGACCCACCCTGTAACCCCAATGCTAACTCTCCCTGTAAACTCTAAGGCCGCGTACACACGGTCGAACAAAACCGATGAGAATGGACCGAGGTTCAGTTTCATCGGTCCAAATCGACCGTGTGTATAGCCCATCGGTCTGTTGTCCTTCGGTCCAAAATGTTAAAACATGCTTTAAAATCGAACCGATGCACCGCTGCCCGATCGCTCCAAACCGATGGTTAGTACAGAAAGCATCGGTTCAAAACCCGCGCATGCTCAGAATCAAGTCGACGCATGCTTGGAAGCATTGAACTTCGTTTTATTCAGCACGTCGTGTGTTTGACGTCACCACGTTCTGACCCGATCGGTTTTTGGAACGATGGTGTGTACGCACATCAGACCATCAGGCCACTTCAGCGGTGAACCGATGGAAATGGCCCGTCGGACCATTCTCATCGGTTTGGAACGACCGTGTGTACGCGGCCTTACACTAACCCTTTATGTAAAACTCATGCTAATCCTCCCTGTAAACCTTAAAATAACCCACCTTGTAACCTTAACACCAAACGACCTTGTAACTCTCACACTACCCCCATTGAAACTTTAACACCAACTCTCTCTGTAACTTTCACACCATCCTTCTCTGTAATCCCAGCACTGACTCTCCCTGTGACCCTAACCCTCTCTGTAACCTTAACACTAATCCTTCCTGTAAATTATAACAATAAACCATTTTATAATCTTAGCAATAATCCTCCATGTACCTTCACACACCCTCCCTGTAACCCTAATGCCCTGTACACATGAACGGGTTTTCCAACGGGAAAACTGCGAGGAGAGCTTTTGGCTGGATTTTACCGCAGCTAGAAGCACACAATGCTTTCCTATGACATCATTCACACACTACGGTTACCTGCGGTTTTGTTACCCACGGTTTTGTGCGAATAGAAAAAATAGATTTCAATGCGTCCAGCTGCGAAATGCCGCAGCTATCGGCACATAACCACAGGTAATCGCAGTGCACTGTGTCAGCTGCGTTTGGTATGAATCTTGAGGGGGAACTCCACGCCAAATTTCAAATAAAAAAACGGCATGGGTTCCCCCTACAGGAGCATACCAGGCCTTTGAGTCTGCTATGGATTTTAAGGAGAACACCGTACGCTGAAAAAACGGTGTGGGGTTCCCCCAAATTCCATACCAGACCCGTATCCGAGCAGCAGTCAGGAAAGGGGGTGGGGACGAGCGAGCGCCCCCCACCTTAACCGTGCCAAGCCGCATGCCCTCAACATGGGGGGGTAGGTGCTTTGGGGCAGGGGGGACGCCCTGTGGCCCCCCCACCCCAAAGCACCTGTCCCCATGTTAATGAGGACAGGGCCTCTTCCCGACAACCCTGGCCATTGGTTGTCGGGGTATGCGGGAGGGGAGCTTATCGGAATCTGGGAGCCCCCTTTAATGTCTTCACTGACATCTGGTTCTCTTCTGCCGGGGGGGCGCTTTCTTCATTAGCTCTTTTCCTCCGACAAATGAGAAGAAAAAAGGGATAGAGGGACATTGTTTCAAATCAGGGACAGTCCCTCAAAATCAGGAACAGTCGGGCGCTATGGGGACAGTCCTTTGAAATCAGGGACAGTTGGGAGCTATGAGGACAGTCCCTTGAAATCAGGGACAGTTGGGAGCTCTGGGGACAGTCCCTTGAAATCAGGGACAGTTGGGAGCTATGAGGACAGTCCCTTGAAATCAGGGACAGTTGGGATCTATGGGGACAGTCCCTTGAAATCAGGGACAGTTGGGAGCTATGGGGACAGTGCCTCGAAATCAGGGACAGTTGGGAGCTATGCAATACATTGGATCACATTTAGTTTGCAGTAATATCTCCAAACCCATAACTTATTGTTTCCCTTTAAAACAACTTTGCCACTGTCCAAAATCAACATGTCCTTGAAAAGTTCTGGCCGGCATTGTCTTCTAGAATTTTAATATTACCAAGCAGGACACATGAAGGCTAATGATAGTCCCCCGCTGCAGGCGGAATATTCCTCTGAATTATCTGTCATTCCATAAGCTCTGCGGTTCCTGCGGCCCTCGGCCCGCTGCATCTGGCCGTTGGGGCAGGAAACACTCCTACTTCCTCAATGGAACTCTGGGGATTCCAGGGATGTTGGAACCAAAGTTCTCTTTTCCTTACAAATCTCCTGTTTAACCCCGTTGTACTAATTTCCAGAAACCTACAAAGACACGTCAACCCCCCCCCCCTCCTCCCCCTCCATCCCCCATCCCTTACCCCCCTTTTTTTTTTTTTTACTTTTTTAAATAGGAAATTAACCGTTTATTTTCATCCTAGGTAAATGGTTAGAAAATTGCAGCACGTTTATTAGTAATGTCCTGGATAAAAGTCTCCGGCTTATTAAATCACCATTTGGCTTACATCAGAATGGGCCGTTTATTAAATATACCATTTTCAATAAATGAAAACAGGCCGCACGCTGGAAATAGAAGCTCATTTTCACCCGTAAAGAAACAATGGAGAAGATATATTGTAGGTGATGGAGACTTTCCATAGAGCTGTGAAGGCGATAACACAAAGGATCTCTGATGATGAACGTAGTGAGGATCTGTCTTCTATTCGCAATCTATTCACATTAAAGCGGAGGTTCACCCATAGCGCACACTTTTTCCCCTTAGATGGATGCTCGTTTTGTCTAGGGGAATCGGCTATTGGCTTTAAAATATGATCCGTACTTACCGTTTACGAGATGCATCTTCTCCGCCGCTTCCGGGTATGGGCTGCGGGACTGGGCGTTCCTTCTTGATTGTCGCATCCATCGCGTCACGATTTTCCGAAAGTAGCCGAACGTCGGTGCGCAGGCGCAGTATAGAGCCGCACCGACGTTCGGCTTCTTTCGGCTACGAGTGACGCGATGGATGCGACCGTTGGAAGCCTCTCGGAAGACTGTCAATCAAGAAGGAACGCCCGCTCCCGAAGACCCATACCCGGAAGCGACGGAGGAGATGCATCTCGAAAACGGGTAAGTATGGATCATATTTTAAAACCAATAGCCGATTCCCCTAGACAAAACGAGCATCCATCTAAGGGGTTAATAGAAACAAAAACCGAATTGGGTGAACTCCCGCTTTAACCACTTGCTTACTGGGCACATAAACCCCCTTCGTGCCCAGGCGAAATTTCAGCTTCCGGCACTGCGTCGCTTTAACTGAGAATTGCGCGGTCGTGCAACATGGCTCCCAAACAAAATTGGCGTCCTTTTTTCCCCCACAAATAGAGCTTTATTTTGGTGGTATTTGATCACCTCTGCGGTTTTTATTTTTTGCGCTATAAACAAAAAAAGAGCGACAATTTTAAAAAATATATATATATTTTTTACTTGTTGCTATAATACATATCCCAATTTTTTTTTAAAAAAAACTATTTTTTTTCTCAGTTAAGGCCGATACGTATTTTTCAACGTATTTTTGTAAAAAAAAAAAAAAAAAAATCGCAATAAGCGACTGGTTTGCGCAAAAGTTATAGTGCCTACAAAATGGGGGATAGATTTATGTTTTTTTTATTTTTTTACTTGTAATGGCGGCGATTTGCGATTTTTTTGTCAGGGCTGCGATATTGCGACGGACGTATCGGACACTTTTGACACAATTTTGGGACCATTCACATTTATACAGCGATCAGTGCTATAAAAATGCACTAATTACTGTATAAATGTGACTGGCAGTGAAGGGGTTAACACTGGGGGTGAGGAAGGGGTTAAATGTATTCCCTCATTGTGTTCTTACTGTGTGGGGGGAGGGGACTGACTGGGGGAGGTGACCGATGCTGTGTCCCTATGTAAAGGGACACAGATCGGTCTCCTCTCCTCTGACAGCACGTGGAGCTCTGTGTTTACACATAGAGCTCCACGTCCTGCTGTGTTACCGACGATCGCGAGTGTGTGGCGGACATCGCGGCCGCCAGGCACCCGCATCGGCTCCCGAACGATGCGCCGGGCATGTTGTTTCCCCGCTGCGCGCCCCCAGCGGCGCGCACAGGGAACAACAACAGCAGGACGTCCATGGACGTCCACCCGGCACTTGAGAGCCGCGCTGTGGACGTCTTTCGACCATAGCGCGGATATCAAGTGGTTAAATTACGTTTTTTGGTTCTATGGTTTCAGGAGAAATATCAGAATAAAGAAATCTAAAATTTAAAGGGCTAATCCACCCAAAAGTGGCATTTTAGTTGTAAGATGAGCCTGGTCCATAGGTGTGCGCACAGGGTGTGCCAGGTGTGCCCAGGCACACCCTAATCACCCTGTGAGGCACAGATTCCCCCTACTGCCCTGGCTCCCATCTTTCCCCCCCTGCAGCGCTGCCAGCTTCCCTCCTCAACTATTGGCTGTTGCTGCTGGGATGTTTTAGGAGTGGGGAAGGGGCCAGTAAATATGTAATGAGTGATCGGCAGTGCGTGTTTGGGCTTTGGGGTGCACACCCTAATGCAATAGACTGCGCACACCTATGGCCTGGTCCCTGGTTTCTTGTAGGTCTTTGATATTCCAACAATGAGATCTGGCTTTCTTGCTATGCACCTTGAAGTTCTGGGTGTTCCTGCTCACCTGTTCTTCATAATATATAGAATAAATAAAAGTCCAGTAGGGATGGTGGGAGCCCCTCGTGTTGGGCACAGCAGGTATGCAGACCAAGGAACTCAGCACAGGGATTGTGGGAACAAGTGGCAGCTGGGGCTCAAAATTCTTTGGGGGGGGGGGGGGCGCAAACAAACTGAAAAAAAAAAAAATCAATTGCAGCTTCACTGTGCCCATCAAACACAGCTACTGTAACCATCAATTGCTGCCAGTGTGCCATCAATTGCCGCTACTGTGCCCTATCAATTGCTGCATGTGTGCCCATCAATTGCTGGCACTGTGCCCATCAAATGCAGATACTGTAACCATCAATTGCTGCCAGTTGTAGTGCCCATCAATTGGCGCTACTGTGCCCCATCAATTGCTGCCAGTGTACTCATCAATTGCCGCTACTGTACCCCATCAATTGCCACTACTGTGCCCCATCAATTGCCGCTACTGTGCCTCATCAATTGCTGCCAGTGTGCCCATCAATTTCCACTACTGTGCCCCATCAATTGCCGCTACTGTTCTCAATGCTGGCAGTGTGCCCATCAATTGCCACTACTGTGCCCCATCAATTGCTGCCACTGTGCACATCAATTGGTGCTACTGTGCCCCATCAATTGCTGCCAGTGTGTCCATTAATTACTGCTACTGGCCCCATCAATTGCTATCAGTGTGCCCCATCAATTGCTGCCAGTGTGCCCCATCAATTGCTTCCACTTTGCCCCATCAATTGCCACTACTGTGCCCCATCAATTGCCGCTACTGTGCCTCATCAATTGCTGCCAGTGTGCCCATCAATTGTCGCTACTGTGCCCCATCAATTGCTGCTACTATGCCCCATCAATTGCCGCTACTGTGCCCCATCAATTGCCGCTAATGTTCTCCATCAATTGCTGCCAGTGTGCCCATAAATTTCCGCTACTGTGCCCCATCAATTGCCGCTACTGTTCTCCATCAATTGCTGCCAGTGTGCCCATCAATTGCCACTACTGTGCCCCATCAATTGCTGCCACTGTGCACATCAATTGGCGCTACTGTGCCCCATCAATTGCTGCCAGTGTGCCTATCAATTACCGCTACTGTGCCCCATCAACTGCTATCAGTGTGCCCCATCAATTGCTGCCAGTGTGCCCCATCAATTGCTGCCAGTGTGCCCCATCAATTGCTGCCAGTGTGCCCCATCAATTGCTGCTACTGTGCCCCATCAGTTGCCGCTACTGTGCCCCATCAAATGATTCCCCAGTCTGCATCTCCCGCCCGGCACTTACCTGTCTCGGGTCACGGCGCTGTCTTCCATGCTCCTCGATGTCTTCTCCCGTCCTCTTCCCATCCTCTGCTATGATTGAGGCGTCCAATCACAACGCCTGTCGCTTCAGCCAATCAGGAGACAGGTAACCAGACCCGAGCACCTGGTTTCCCTAACACAGCACTGAGTAAACAGCGAACGCACAGCATTGCGCCCACTGTTTACCATTTTGGAAGCCTATTAGAGCTTATGGCTCTAATCGGGACACCTATTAGAGCCCACCGCTCTAATCAGACAAAAAAGGACAAGATGCGCCAATCTAAGTGCAGTGAGCCGTAGTTTTAATGATAAAATAAATAAACACAGTAAAGTGGCTACTCACAAAAGGAGGGTTTAGACAAGCAGTAAAACATGGGATGCAGGTGGTGAGATACAGGCAGTAGGATGCGAGCCTGGAGTCACTGTGGTGGCATCATCTTTAAGGTTCCCTGTCCCAGGCAGCAGCAGGCTGGCGGTGTTGACACTCGGGGATTAGGGATCCAGCAAGGACGAGGAAATGCGGCGTGCGTTCCAGGGTGGAGCGCAGCGTGCCGTCGTCGCACCGGAAGTGACGTGGGAGTCCAGGCCGGCCAATGGGATTACGCGTTTCACAGTGTCAGCTGTTTCGTCAGATCCATCTAATCAGGCACTTCCAAAAACACCCCCACTGCTATAATTCAGATGCCCGGCGCCCGACAAGGGGACAAACACCTGAATAGGGGGCGGCAGCGGCGACCATAGATAGATTCCTGCAATGTATGAATCTATCTATGGTGATAGACAGGTGCATGGGAGAGGGGGCGGCGCTCCTGTGCCCTCTATGGATGCACCGCCACTGGTGGGCACCCCTCATAATGCTCAAGACAGGTCTACAGACCTGGGAACTCATAGGGGTGACAGGAGCCCTTCATTGTGGGCTGAGCAGGTGTGCGGACTTGCAGCACCTAGATGGTAGGAACTCCTTCCAATGGACACAGTAGGTGTGTAGACCTGGGAACCTCTCATAATAGCCATAGCAGGTACACAAACCCAAGGACTCAGCACAGGGATGGAGGGAGCCTCTCATAATGAGTGCCGCAGGTTTTCAGACCCAAGAACTCAACACAGGGATGGTGGGAGCCCCTCATAATGAGTGCCGCAGGTGTACAGACCCGGGAACTCAACACAGGGATGGTGGGAGCCCCTCATAATGGTCACAGCAGGTGTGCAGACCCAGGAACTCAGCACCGGGATGGTGGGAACCCCTCATAATTTGTAAAAAGGTAGTGCAGCGCAAATAATAATACAATACATACGATAATAAATCAATAAATAAATTTGGTAAAGTCCATAAAGTGCAAAGTGATAAAAGTGCTCCAAAAAATCAATAGTGATCAAAAGTGCAAAAAATCTTCAACGGATCCGTGACCCACAGGAAAGGGTTAACCTCCACCAAGAGAAAAGGGTGGCCTCTCACCTCAATAATTCGACCTGTGGCTAGGTCAAAAGGCAAGAAGCAAAATCTCCAAAGATTGATAATCAACTTCACATGGGTTCAATTTCCAAAGAATCCACCAGATGGCACCAGCGGGCAATAAGCAAGGCAACACTCTCCCATACAGCAATAACATGGACCGAAAAGGAGTAAGAAGGACAATTCTAAGTGCTAACTGCTTAAAACGTTTTAATGAAATTTAAAAGCATAAGATAAAACACTCACATGGTCCTGCACTCATAAACCGAGTGCAGGAATGACAGCAGTTACCGGAACGAACGTCCGGATCAGTGTAAACAGCTTGTTGGGTCTCTGTGAGGCAAACGCGGATGACGTCAACGTAGCTCCTCCCCCTCGTACGCGTTACGTCCCAAAGTGGGCGGGACTTCATCAGCGTGGGGCGGGGCCGCCCCACGCTGATGAAGTCCCGCCCACTTTGGGACGTAACGCGTACGAGGGGGAGGAGCTACGTTGACGTCATCCGCGTTTGCCTCACAGAGACCCAACAAGCTGTTTACACTGATCCGGACGTTCGTTCCGGTAACTGCTGTCATTCCTGCACTCGGTTTATGAGTGCAGGACCATGTGAGTGTTTTATCTTATGCTTTTAAATTTCATTAAAACGTTTTAAGCAGTTAGCACTTAGAATTGTCCTTCTTACTCCTTTTCGGTCCATGTTATTGCTGTATGGGAGAGTGTTGCCTTGCTTATTGCCCGCTGGTGCCATCTGGTGGATTCTTTGGAAATTGAACCCATGTGAAGTTGATTATCAATCTTTGGAGATTTTGCTTCTTGCCTTTTGACCTAGCCACAGGTCGAATTATTGAGGTGAGAGGCCACCCTTTTCTCTTGGTGGAGGTTAACCCTTTCCTGTGGGTCACGGATCCGTTGAAGATTTTTTGCACTTTTGATCACTATTGATTTTTTGGAGCACTTTTATCACTTTGCACTTTATGGACTTTACCAAATTTATTTATTGATTTATTATCGTATGTATTGTATTATTATTTGCGCTGCACTACCTTTTTACATATTCACTTTGAGATATTTTTGAGTTATATCTACAGTGCTGGCTTGCAATTTAGTTTAATTTTATTGATTTTCCAGCGCTGAATCACCTTTACTTAACCCCTCATAATTGCCAAAGAAAGCATAAAGACCCCAGAACTCAGCAAAAGGATGGCGGAAGCCCCTCATTATGGGTATAGCACTAGTGCAGACCTGCAAAAAAAGCACAGGGATGGTGGCAACTCTTCATAATGGGCATAGCAGGTGTTCAGACCCATAATCTCAACACAGGGATGGTGGGAGCCCCTCATAATGGGCACAGCGGGTGTGAAAGCTTAGGAACTCAGAGCACGGATAGTGGGAACCTCTCATAATTGGCAAATAAGGTGTGCAGACCTGGGAACTCAGTGCAGGGATGGTGAGGACCCCTCATAATGGGCACAGCAGGTGTGCAGACCCGGGAACTCAGTGCAGGGATGGTAAGGACCCCTCATAATGGGCACAGCAGGTGTGCAGACCCAGGAACTCAGTGCAGGGATGGCAAGGACCCCTCATAATGGGTACGTTAGGCGTATAGACCCGGGAACTGACGGATGGCACTGCCGGCTGCGTCAGGGTCTGTAGGACCGGAGGAGTGGCTTCCTGTTGGAGCATCTTCAGATGATTCTGCTGGCTCGTGGACATGGAATGGGGATCTCATTATTCTGCTCTTTAAGATATATGTGATTGCTTGCATGGGCATTGGCCTGAAGACTGGTTCCTATCAAGCGGCGGCTACTGCAGAATCTAGGGCCAATAAATAAATTGTCATTGGTAGGCTGCTACTGAATTACCTTGGGCCACCAATTAGTTGTTCTTTAAGGATCCATTTATAACTTGGAAGCTTCTTTAGGGCTTGGAGGACCAGGAGGATGGCTGCATTTTGCCGCATCTTCAAATGAGTTTGCTGTGCCTAATTTTGAGACTGCCATGTGTAATTATGTCTAGCAGAGTGACGTCTTTAGGAATGTACTGGGCACGTTCACCGCCCTCCTGCCCAGTCAAATAATCAGCTTTCAGTGCTGTCGCACTTTGAGTGAAAATTGCACGGCCATGCAATAGATGCCCTCCCAGAACTGGACGTCCATGCTGTAGCCATCTTCCTGCTATAGCACAGTCAGCAAGTGGGTAACCACTTCAGCCCCGGACCATTTGGCTGCCAACTGACCAGGCCACTTTTTGCGATTCGGCACTGCGTCGCTTTAACAGACAATTGCACGGTCGTGCGACGTGGCTCCTAAACAAAATTGACGTCCTTTTTTTCCCACAAATAGAGCTTTCTTTTGGTGGTATTTGATCACCTCTGCAGTTTGTGTTTTTTTTTCTCCCACTGACACCACAAATGGGGCACTATTCCTCCCCCTAATACCAGATGTTTACTCCCACTGATGCCAGGAAAATTTTATTCCAAAGTCCGACCCTCCAAGAGTCTAAAGGACAATATTAACCGGCCCTTTGTTTAGAATGTTTGGAGACCACTGCCCTAAGGGCCCTTTCACACTGGTGCGTTTTTGCTGCGTTTTTGTCGCGTTTTTCCGGTAAAAATAGCGCTATTAAAACGCTCCCCATGCCCCTCTTCATTGAAATGAATTAAAAACGCCGTAAAAACGCGGTAAAATAGCGGTAAAAATGCAGTGTTTTACCGCGATTTTAACGCTCCGTTTTTACCGCGTTTTTACAGCGGTTTTTAATTCATTTCAATGGAGGGGGCATGGGGAGCGTTTTATGGGCATTTTAATAGAGCTATTTTTTCCGCAAAAACGCTGGAAAAACGCACCAGTGTGAAGGGGCCCTTAACCATAATGTAGAACAATCTTTGTTTTCGGGTCATTTGGGAGTTGTTTTGAGGCCCCCATGTTGCCACTCTTCAGAGAACAACAACTTGCAATTGGCCACCTTAAATACCTTTTCTCATGATTGGATGCACCTGTCTATGAAGTTCAAGGCTTAACCACTTAAGGACCCCATCCGTGTGATATACGTCGGCAGAAGGGCACGGCTGGGCACAGGCATGTACCTGTACGTCCTCTTTAAGAGCCCAGTCGTGAAGCTGCCGGTGTCCCGCGATCGGTCACAGGAGCTGAAGAACGGGGAGAGGTGTGTGTGTAAACACACCTTCCCCGTTCTTCTCTATGGCAATGTCAGTGATCGTCTGTTCCCTGATATAGGGAAAGACAATCACTGACGTCACACGCCCAGCCCCGCCCCCCTACAGTTTGAAACATATATGAAGTCACACTTAACCCCTTCAGCGCCCCCTAGTGGTTAACTCCTAAACTTCAATTGTAATTTCCACAGTAAACAATGCATTTTAAATGCATTTTTTGCTGTGAAAATTACAATGGTCCCAAAAATGTGTCAAAATTGTCCAAAGTGTCCGCCATAATGTCGCAGTCACGAAAAAAATCGCTGATCGCCTCCAGAGGTGATCAAATACCACCAAAAGAAAACTCTATTTGTGTGAAAAAAAGGACGCCAATTTTGTTTGGGAGCCACGTCGCACGATCGCGCAATTGTCAGTTAAAGCGACACAGTGCCGATTCGCAAAAAGGGGCCTGGTCCTTTAGCTGCATTTTGGTCCGGGGCTTAAGTGGTTAATTTCGCTGTGAAAGTTGTTTTAAAAATGTGTGAAAGTTGTCCGATGTGTCCGCCATAATGTCGCAGTCACGAAAAAAAATCGCTGATCGCCGCCATTAGTAGTAAAAAAAAAAATTATTAATAAAAATGCCATAAACTATTCCCTATTTTGTAAACGCTCTAAATTTTGTGCAAACCAATCGATAAACGCTTATTGCGATTTTTTTTACCAAAAATATGTAGAAGAATACGTATCGGCCTAAACTGAGGAAAACAAATGTTTTTTTATATCTTTTTTGGGGATATTTATTATAGCAAAAAGTTAAAAATATTGTTTTTTTTTTCAAAATTGTCGCTCTATTTTTGTTTATAGCACAAAAAATAAAAAACGCAGAGGTGATCAAATACCACCAAAAGAAAGCTCTATTTGTGGGGAAAAAAGGACGTCAATTTTGTTTGGGAGCCACGTCGCACGACAGCGCAGTTGCCAGTTAAAGCGACGCAGTGCCGAATCGCAAAAAGGGGCAAGGTCCTTAACCTGCATAATGGTCCGGGTCTTAAGTGGTTAATGAGCTCACCAAACCAATTGTGTGTTCCAATTAATCAGTGCTAAGTAGTTACAGGTATTCAAATCAACAAAATGACACATTTATGCACCTGTCTAATTTTGTTTTGATGCATATTGCGCATTTTCTGTTAATCCAATAAACCTCATTTCACTACTGAAATATTTCTGCGTCCTTCAGTTATTTGATAGATCAAAATGAAATTGCTGATCCAAACACCCAAATATTTATAAATGACAATCATGGAAATTGTCAGGGGTTCCTAAACTTTTGAATACGACTGTACTTACCTGTTCTGTGCAAGGGTTTTGCAGCGCCGAATCGCAAAAAGTGGCCCGGTCATTTGGCAGCCAAATCCTCCGGGCCACTTTTTCCGTGCTGAAGTGGTTAAAGTACAACAAAAAAAAGTCACTGCCCCTACCTATGAATGGTCTATACAATAAGGAGCGCTGGAAAGGGCGCATATACATACAAAAACATGGAATATCCAGGCTCAAACTTACCAACCAATCAGCAACCAACCAAATTCACCTGCAGCCTACACATGCATTTGCAAATGCGTGCAACTAAACCTCTGGGCCGGATTCAGATAGGTTAGCGGATCTTTAGATCCGCGTAACCTATCTGATTTACGATCCGCCGCCGCAAGTTTTTGAGGCGAGTGCTTAATTCAGAAAGCACTTACCTCAAAACTTGCGGCAGCGTATCGTAAATGCCCCGGCGGAATTCAAATTCCGCGGCTAGGGGGAGTGTACTATTTAAATCAGGCGCGTCCCCGCAAATTTTCCCAGCATGCATTGCTCCAAATGACGTCGCAAGGACGTCATTGGTTTTGACGTTAACGTAAATTACGTTCGGCCGTATTCGCGAACGACTTACGCAAACGACGTAAAAAATTCAAAACTCGCCGCGGGAACGACGGCTATAGCAGGGGTAAGTGCGGATACGCCGCACTTACCCCTGCTATAGCAGGCGTAACTTTCCGCCGGAAAAAGCCGAACGCAAACGACGGAAAAAAAAAGCGCCAGGCGGTCGTTCGTTTCTGAATCGGCGTAAATGCTCATTTGCATATTCAACGCGTAAAAGACACGGAAGCACCACCTTAGCGGCCGGCCTGGAATTGCAGCCTAAGATCCGACGGTGTAAGTCACTTACACCTGTCGGATCTTAGGCATATCTATGCGTAACCTGATTCTATGAATCAGTCGCATATATACAACCGGCCGGCCTAAGGGCTCTTTCACACGGAGCGGACCGTTTCCGGGTCCGCTCCGTGTGTCCGCTTAAGCTCAGCGGGGATCCCCGCTGACCTGTCGGCGGATAGGGCGGTCCCCGCACACAGTGCAGGGACCGCCCTGTCTCTGCTCTGCTGTCCCCTATGGGGAACCGGATGCAGACGGACCGTCTGTCCGTCTGCATCCGGTCTGTTCCGCCGAACGGAAGAAAAATAGGGTTTCTTCCGTTCGGAAAAGCGGATCCCGACTGACGCGGATGCTAGCGGATGCTCCATCCGCTAACGGACGCGTTCCCATAGGGATTCATTACAAGTCCGTTAACGGACTTGTAATGAACGGACGAACGGTCCGCTGGTGTGAAAGGACCCTAAGGCCTTGTATTTACGAGCAGACATGTCCGATGAAACCGGTCCGCGGACCGTTTTCATCAGACATGTCTGCCCGGGGACTTCTGTTCGATGGCTGTACACACCATCGAACAGAGGTCCGCGCGTAAACAATACGCGGGGCGTGTCCGCGGTGTCGCCGCGTCGATGACGCGGTGTCGCCACGACAATGACGCGGCGACGTGGGGGCGGCCTGCCTTTAAAATGCTTCCACGCATGCGTCGGACATGTACAGTAGGTCTGTACAGACGACCGTACATGTCCGGGCGGACAGGTTTCCAGCGGACTGTTTTAAAGCAAGTCCAGGAAACAGTTGTCCGCTGGAAACCTGTCCGATCCGCCCAAAAATGGTCCGCTCGGGCCTACACACGGCCAAACATGTCTGCTGAAACTGGTCCGCGGACCAGTTTCAGCAGACATGTTTGGTCGTGAGTACGGGGCCTTAGAGATACGATGGCGTATCAGGAGATACGCCGTCGTATCTCCTATCTGAATCCGCACACTGTTAGACAGGTGAATTTGGTTGGTTGCTGATTGGTCGGTAAGATTGAGCCTGGATATTCCATGCTGAAGTGGTTAAAGACTGGAAACCGCTCAAGGCCTGAACAAGCTTTTGAGGCCTAAACTGGAGTTCTGGAATTGGTTGCTGAACAATCCTGAGCAGAACACCTGTATTTCACTAATATTGTCCCAAGCTTGAAAAGCTAAGAAAAAAAAAAAAAAACCTGCTCCACGCGGGGGCGGGAGGTGTGTGCAATTCCACAAAAACAAAGCCTATTAAAATGTGTCAGAGGTTTTTTTTTTTTTTCTGCTAACGGCACTTCAAAGTCTGAATTTTAAAGTGAGTTTTATAGTGGAAAATATACATTTGTGCTGTGCGCTGCGCTACAAAGGAGGGCGAAACATGTGGTCACCTTAAGTTGCCAGTCGGTGTTAATGAAAGTGCAGAACATGTGTTGAGCCGAAGCTCGGCTCTACCTTCCTCCGTCTGGCTTCATGAGACAATGCGATTCCCCCCGTCTTCTGTGATCGATCCCGCCTGCCAGAAACGCAGACCCTGCGAGGAACTGGAAACGTGCAAATTTAGAATCGGAAGACTTTAATAAATCCTTAATAAGACTTTAATAACTAATAAATCAATACTAAGACTTTAATAGGTAACACATCAATAGCAATATATGGAATAGATTTCTGTAAAATAAAAACATTATTACAACTAGGGGTGTATTTTAAGCTAAGGTTTAATCTCATTATATTTTGCCTTCCCTGGTTCGCTCATATTCCCACCCCCCCTCACCCCCTACCACCCCACATCAGCATGATAAAAATTATTAAATTAAATCTTTCCATTTTCATTACCCTGTTAGCCGGTGGCGGCTGGTGCTCCAAATTTTTTTTTTTGGGGGGGGGGGGGGGGCGCAAACAAACTGACAAAAAAAAAACATCAATTGCAGCCACTGTGCCCATCAAACGCAGCCACTGTGCCATCAATTGCCGCCACTGTGCCCATTAAATGACACCAATGTGCCCATCAAACGCAGCCACTGTGCCATCAAACGCAACCACTGTGCCCATCAAATGCTGCCACTATGCCCATCAAACGCAGCCACTTTGCCCATCAAATGCAGCCACTGTGCCCATCAAACGCAGCCACTGTGCCTTCAATTGCCGCCACTGTGCCCATCAAATGCCACCACTGTGCCCATCAAATGCCACCACTGCACCCATCAAACCCAGCCACTGTGCCCATCAAATGCAGCCACTGTGCCCATCAAACGCAGCCACTGTGCCATCACATGCCACCACTGTGCTCATCAAACGCAGCCACTGTACCCATCAGACGCAGCTACTGTGCCCATTAAATGCTACCACTGTGCCAATCAAATGCAGCCACCGTGCCCATCAAATGCAGTCACCATGCCCATCAAACACAGCCACTGTGCCCATCAAACAAAGCCACTGTGCCCATCAAATGCCGTCCATTAAATGCTGCCAATGTGCCCATCAAACACAGCCATTGTGCCCATCAAATGCAGCCACTGTGCCCATTAAACGTTTAAAAAATTCTACAGGTTGCATGTTTTGAGTTACAGAGGAGGTCTAGGGCTAGAATTATTGCTCTCGCTCTACCAATTGTGCGATACCTCACATGTGTGGTTTGAACACCGCTTTCATATGCGGGTGCTGCTCACGTATGCGTTCGCTTCTGCACGTGAGCTCGGCGGGACGGGGAGCGGTCCTGGCTCCTAACTTTTTTAGCTGGCTCCTAGATTCCAAGCAAATTTGTCAAGCCGCGTACAATGTAATTCTGACATATAATCACACACAGAGGTTGGACTTGATGGACTTGTGTCTTTTTTCACCCTCACCTACTATGTAACTACCTTCAGTTAAATAATTGGGCTAATGCCCCATACACGCGATCGGAGTTTCCTTCGGAATAAACTCTGATGGGTTTTTCCGACGGAATTCCGTTCAAGCTGTCTTGCATACCAAATTCCGACCGTCAAGAACGCGGTGACAACACTACGAGCCTAGAAAAATGAAGCTCAATACTTCCGAGCATGCGTCGAATTGTTTCCAGGCATGCATGTTTTTTTCTCCGTCAGAGTTCCATACAGAAGAATGGAATTTGTGATTGGAAAAAAAGAGAACATGTTCTCTTTCTAATGCCTCGCACACACGACGATTGGAATTTCCGATTGAAAAAGTCAGACGGATTTTTTTCATCGGATATTCCGAACATGTGTGTGCCCCATCTGACTTTTTCGGTCGGAAATTCAGACAAAGTTAAAAAGAGCACATGTTCTCTTTTTTTCCGATGAAAAAAATTTCTATCCGAGATTCCGTTTGTCTGTATGGAGCTCCGACAGAGAAAAAAACACGCATGCTCGAAAACAATTAGACGCATGCTCGGAAGCATTGAACTTAATTTTTCTAGGCTCGTCGTAGTGTTGTACGTCACCGCGTTTTTGACGGTCGGAATTTGGTGTGTTCGTGTGTGTGCAAGACAGCTTGAGCGGAATTACGTCGGAAAAACCCATCTGAGAATTTTTTCTGATGGAAACTCTGATCATGTGTACAGGGCATTACTCCATCTGAATTTTCGACGGAAAAAGTCCAATGGGGCATACACAAACGGTCGGAATATCCGATGAAAAAATTCCGTCTGACTTTTTCCATCGGAAATTTCGATCGTGTGTACGAGGGAATATTCTCTACATGGTAGTCAATTAATCCCCTGGTGGCGTCCATGTTTGTCTTCTCCCCCTCAGCTCCCGCACCGCACTTCTGTTTCTGCCGTTCTTTGGGAACTCAGCAATGGGTACTTTGGCTTTGTCCATTGGTAAGTATGGGCAGGACAGGCCCTACCATGGGACCCAATGGGGACCATGGTTCCAGGCGGCATCTAGGAGGGGGCGGCAATCCGGCTGGCAGAAAGTTACAGTCCGAGCGGAGAGCAGAGCGGTGCCATGTCGAGGGCGGCGACCGGCGCCTAGCAACCAGACCAGTGATGACATCAGGAGGCCGCGGCCGCCCCAGCGTTCACAGCGCTCAGCCACCCTCCGCGCCAATCAATTGCTCTGCAGTCCATCCTCTATCTCCTGTGGCAGCGTGAGGGAAGTGTGTGGGTTGTCTCCTCTCTGACTGAGCCTGAGGACAAGGAGGAGAGTAGGGTTGCCACCTCATCCCTTTAAAACAGAACACATAGTAATTACACAGGTTCTGGGGCTAATTTAATGCAGATAAGGCACCAAGTGAGTTTGATTACCACCTTAATCAGCCACAGAACCTGTGTAATTACTATGTGTTCTGTTTTAAAGGGATGAGGTGGCAACCCTAGAGGAGAGCTGCCTGTGCGGCTGTGCTGTGGCCGACGCCGACCCCTGGACTGACAGTGTGAGCCAGCTTTCTGAAAGAAAAGGTAACTTTACAGTTACACTTACTTCTAGTTCTTGCTATACTGAAGATCAGCTGGCAACCCAGTCCAGTAGCTGTGGCCTGTGCTGGGCAGCTCTTACTTCCTGAATCCTGCTCCTGGTACTGTGCATCATGTGGAAAAATTACATTACTGTATATAAAAAAATAGTAAAGTGGATGTCAGCATCAGCAATCACCATCATCATCAGAGGTATTGCAAACCAAAAAATACGGAAAAAAGATGCAGCGATGTGAGAAATGTATTAATAAAAATTGGAAATATATGTGTATCCAAAAACAAAAAATATGTGCAGCCTGTGGAGCTGTAACAAACATCTAAATTAAGATGGACCTAGGTGCACAGCACACTCACCAGTCCAAACGTGTGCAAACAGCAAATGTATGTATGAAAACGAAGTACGCATATACAGCTTCACTGCCCGATTCCCTACAGCGCAAGGATCGCGGCGCCGTGACTGGTCCCCGCTCTCTCCTGGGAACAGTGTTTAGATGATACGGGGGACCAAATTACACAGCACAAGCACTGTGCTGTATAACATGCTTTATAAAACAATGAATGTTGAATTATGCCTTTTGGTGGGCGTTATTATTTTTTTTTTTGGGGGGGGCAGCATTTCATTCTTGGTCCCAGGCAGCACCATGTCTTGGGCCGGCACTGAGTATGGGGTCGTTTTGTATTTTGGCCCCTTCTACCAGTGTGGGTGGAAAAATGTAGCGCTGTAATACCATAGGGATAATGAGTCCTCTAGGTGAGTGCTAAATCAATAGACCCGGCCTTGACATTCACCACTGTGATACATTTTTATTTGCCTTGACATTCACCACTGTGATACATTTTTATTTGCCTTGACATTCACCACTGTGATACATTTTTTTTGTCTATTTTAGATACATAGCCAGGTAAATGCAGAACCGATACTGGAAGTGATGGAATCTTTATAACTTATGGCCACAGTTGTCACAGAGGAGAGGGAGAAACTGATGTTCCTCCTTTTTCTTTGTGCGCTGCCAATCTGACCAGATGGAATGGGAGAGCCTTTATTGCCATTAAAGGGTTTGTAAAGGTAAAAGTTTTTTTACCTTAATGCATCCTATGCATTAAGGTAAAAAAACATCTGACAGCACCGCCCCCCCCCCCCCCCGAGCCCCCGTTTTACTTACCTCACCGTTCGAAAGTCCCGGGCGCGTGCTTGTCATCTTGCTCGGTTCCCAGCCTGGCCGTTGATTGGCTAGGCTGGGCGGATTGATAGCAGCGCAGCCATTGGCTGGCGCTGCTGTCAATCACAGCGGATGACGCGGCGCGCCGGGGGGGCGGGGCCGAGTGATACAGTCGGCGGCTATGGCCGCTGCTGTATCACGGGAGCGCGCTTGCAAAAGCTTTCCACCATGCGAGGGAGCTCGCATGAACGTGGAAAGCTTTTGCGAGGAGGAGCCGAGACAGTCGCCGAGGGACCCCAGAAGACACAGATCCGGGTCACTCTGTGCAAAACGATCTGCACAGTGGAGGTAAGTATAACATGTATGTTATTTTTTTTTTTTTTTAATTGTACCTTTAGTGTTCCTTTAACTACATACAAGCGGGGAGGAGTTGATATTCTAGCAAGCTGAATTAGAAAAAAAGAATCCCTCCATTTTACAGCCTCCTGGGCCCCTGTGTTTGATCTCATGGGGCCCAAAAAAATATGATTTAGACTACAAAGGAGACATGGCCTACAGGGAGAGGGAAAAGCATGAAAAATGTGCCGGCATCTTAATCAAGAGGATCAGTCTCAGCATAAGGCACTGGCAGTACAGTCCTTCTGCTGGGCAGGTGGCTGGGCTCTGCTTTTGCACTGATAGGACCCCGAGTCAGAAGGCCTGTGAGGAGACATCTCCTGACTGAGTCCACAGTCCAGGAGTCCTGTCGAGAAATACACCGGCCCGATGCCACCGTTATAGTCCTGGCTATAGCATCTCTGACAGCAGGAGGCGGAGTGATATTCAGCTGTCAGGGCTGCTGTAGCCAGAACTGAACTATAGAGGTAGCATCGGGAAATGTGGCTGCCTGCTTACTCCACGACCAGTGCTGCCATTGTCCATTAGCAAAGGTGCTCAAAAGGAGATCCAGCCTATGCTCGGGAGCCTGGAGGGAAGAAGAGACCATCAGACCCTGGTAAGTGCATTGCTGCCCAGCCACTCACCAGCGCCCCCTTCATATGGCGCCCATGGCACTTTCCATGGCTGCCATACCCTAGATACGCCACTGACCACATGATACTGTCACCACCATGTTTCACAGTGGGGATGGTGTGTTCAGAGTGATTTGCAGTGTTAGCACATAGCATTTTGCTTTTAGGTCAAGAAGTAACATTTTTGTCTTATCTGACCAGAGCACCTTCTTCCACATGTTTGCTGTGTCCCCCACATGGCTTCTCACAAACTGCAAACGGGACTTCTTATGGCTTTCTTTCAACAATGTCTTTCTTCTTGCCACTCTTCCATAAAGGGCAGATTTGTGGAGAGCACGACTAATAGATGTTCTGTGGACAGATTCTCCCACCTGAGCTGTGGGTCTCTGCAGCTCCTCCAGAGTTCCCATGGGCCTCTTGGCTGCTTCTCTGATGAATGCTCTCCTTGCCCAGCCGGTCAGTTTAGGTGGACGGCAATGTCTTGGTAGGTTTGCAGTTGTGCCATACTCTTTCCATTTTCGGATGATGGATTGAACAGTGCTCCGTGAGATGTTCAAAGCTTGGGATATTTTTTTTATATAACCTAACCCTGCTTTATACTTCTCCACAACTTTATCCCTGACCTGTCTGGTGTGTTCCTTGGCCTTGATGATGCTGTTTGTTCACGAAGGTTCTCTAACAAACCTCTGAGGGATTCACAGAACAGCTGTATTTATATTGAGATTAAATTACACACAGGTGGACTCTATTTACTCATTAGGTGACTTCTGAAGGCAATTGGTACCACTAGATTTTAATTAGGGGTATCAGAGTAAAGGGGGATGAATACAAATGTACCCCCCCACACTTTTCAGATATTTATAAAAAAAAAAAAAAATTGAAAATCATTTATCATTTTCCTTCCACTTCACAATTACACATTGTGTTGGCCTATCACATAAAATCCCAATAAAATACATTTATGTTTTTGGTTGTAACATGACATGGGGCATAAATACTTTTTCAAGGCACTGTATATATATATATATATATATATATATATATATATATATATATATATATATATATATATATATATATATATATATATATATATATATATATATATATATATTACATACATTTAAAATATAATATAATACATATATTTAAAATATTATATATATATATATATATATATATATATTATATTATTATAATATTTTTTATATATATATATATATATATATATATATATATATATATATATATATATATATATATATATATATATATGCTATTACCTTTTGTTTTACCACCCTCTCCCTTTAGATTGTAAGCTCTACGAGTAGGGCCCTCCTTGTACCTTGAGTATTGAACTGTACTGTAATTGTATTGTCCCCCCTCTACATTGTAAAGTGCTGCGTAAACTGTTGGCGCTATATAAATTGTGTATAATAATAATAATGATAATTATAATAATATACAGACACATATTAAAAAAACACATTATAATAAATAATATTAGTACATATATAATTATATTTGTATTAATATTATTATATATGTATTAATATTATTATATATATTAATATTATTTATTATTATATATTTTTTAAATGTGTGTATATAAATATATATTTTTTAAATAAAAATATTAATACATATATAATTATATATGTATAAAACACATCCGAAAAAAAAAATACATAAAAAAAATAAACATGTTATATTTATAATACATTTATTAGAGTTCCATTGAAACAAGACACAGAGCCGTCATATACTGTAACACACTGACAAACGTTCTGCCGACCCAGAAACCATTAAAAACATAATTAAATATCGGCCTCCTCTTGCACCTGCAAAGGTTAAATAAAAAAATAAAAAAAATAAAAAACCCAAAGCCCTTTACAAGTAGTACCATACGAGAGATTACACGGACTACAAAAGCCTTTTAAAACCGGCCATGTGTAATTTTTCTTTTCTTTTTTTTTCTTGGTGCTTTTCAAAGGCAGATTTACAACATAGGTTTCCATTCCGGGGAAGTTCCACCAAATCCACTTAAATGAGAAACATTTTGCGTTGTATATGATCTCACAGCCCAACAAAGACCGGATCGGCGGCCAGCAGGCTGGAACCATGCAGGTACCTTTATCCTGGCAAAACCTTCCCCGGCCGTAATGACCCACATTCCTCAACGTCAAACCATCGACGGGAGAAATACGATTCGACTTTCAGGAAAAATAAGAATCCTTCGAGCGCTCGCCTTTCCCATCTTAATTGTATCCTTAGACCTAAATCTTTAATAATGGGGGATTGTAGTGAGGAGAGGAAACGCATATCCTTCAGAGGCATTATCCCACTATTAAATAAAGTCGCCTTTCCAAAAAAGCAGAACGACTTACATGGAAAGTCTGGTACTACCTGGTGGAAGTTTCTATTACACACTTTAATAAGACACTTTGAAAGAATAAAACGGCGAACAGGAAAACCTTAAAAATACAATTTCAAGTGTCAGGACGTAATACAGATTTCCGTGACTTTTGCGAATGCTGGAAGAAAAAAAAACAAAAAAAAAACGACATTGTGTCTTTCGGGCCAGAGGAAGCAAGAAAATAAGATTGGCTTAGTCAAAGCACGCCGGCCACGTGCAAGAGCGGATTTTAGCATTTTAGAGCTGTTTTTTATATCATGCGGCCTTGCTGAGCAGCTACTAGCAGAGGGGAAACAATATCATCTTCTGTGTTGGTGTCTCTGGATATGCTACCGGTCCTTTAGATAAGTGGTTCCCAACTAATGGGCCATGGCCTCCCTCTACTTGGGTCTCCAGCCAGCAGCAGAACCCTTAAAGTGGAGTTCCACCCATTTTTTTATGTTTGTCTGTGCTGCATGCCCTAATCTCATAGTGTTCAGAATGGACAATTTGTATTTATTTTGTTGCTTGTAAATACCTTTATTTTGTAGTCCTTCATTACTTCCTCCTCCTTATTAGCCTAGGCTATTAAGTCACAAGGCTATTCGTAAGGGTTTCTGGGATAGGCATCATGTATCCCAGTAGTCCTTGCAAATAGCCTATTTGCATAGAGAAGGGGCGGCAACTTCCTCTGACACTCCCGTTGCTATGGAAACCTGACTGAAACCTATTATATCGCTTGTGCAGCACTGAGCATGTGCGAGATCTGCAAGGCTGAAATCCAGGAAGTCATACAGTCTGGCTTCATGATGCCCACACTTAAGATGGCCACGGTCTATTTATAGATTATAAACTAACTAAATGCTCTAACAACCTAACAAAACGGACCTTAGTTTACAGACTAACTTTACTAGACTACATTAAGCTTGTGTATTACAGGGGTATTTATATTTAAAAAGTGAAATTGTGGGTGGAACTCCCCTTTAACCTACTACAGTACCCCCCGGCTCCATAGTGCCCTGAGGCCCCCAAGAGTCATCATCCCTCACACCACAGTGCCCCACAACCTACCACAGTGCCACCCAGCCTCTCACAGTGTCCCACCAGCCTGCTTCAGAGCCTCCAGCCCCCATAATACCCCCAACCTCCAACAGCGTTCCACAGTGACTGTCCACCTCCAACAGCGTTCCACAGTGACTGCCCACCTCCAACAGTGTTCCATAGCGACTTTCAACCTCAAACCATGTTTCATAGTGACTCCCAACCTCCAACAGTGTTCCATAGTGACTCCCAACTTCCAACGATGTTCCATAATGACCCCAAACCTCTAAGGCCTCGTACACACGGCCGAGGAACTCGACGTGCCAAACACATCGAGTTCCTCGGCCAGTTCAGCCCTGAAGCCGCCGAGGAGCTCGGCGGGACGAGAGCTCCCATAGAACAACGAGGAAATAGAGAACATGTTCTCTATTTCCTTGCCGAGGTCCTCGTCGGCTTCCTCGGCCGAAAGTGTACACACGGCCTGGTTTCTCGCAGAATTCAGCCAGAAACTCGGTCGGAAGCTGAATTCTGCCGAGGAAACTGGTCGTGTGTACGGGGCCTCACACTGTTCCATTTAGACTCTCAACCTTCAACAGTGTTCCATAGGGACTTCCAACCTCCAGCAGTGTTCCATAGGGACTTCCAACCTCCAGCAGTGTTCCATAGGGACTTTTAACCTCCAAAAGTGCTCCATAGTGACTTTCAACCTCCGAAATTGCTCCATAGTGACTTTCAACCTCCGAAAGTGTTCCATAGTGACTCCCAATCTCCAACAGTGTTCCATAATTACTCTCAGCCTACAACAGTGTTCCATAGTGACTCCCAACCTTCAACAGTGTTTCATAATTACTCTCAGCCTACAACAGTGTTCCATAGTGACTCACAACATCCAACAGTGTTCCATAGTGACTTTCAACCTCAAACCATGTTTCATAGTGACTCCCAACTTCTAACCATGTTCCATAGTGACTTCCAACGTCCAACAGTGTTTCACCGTGACTCCCAACCTCCAATAGTGTTCCATAGTGACTCCCAACCTCCAGCTGTGTTCCATAGTATCACACCCCGCCTAACCTTCAACAATGTTCCATAGTGACCCCCCCCCCCCTCATCCTCCAACCATGTTCCATAGTGTCTTTCAATCTCCAACAGTGTTCCACAGGGACTTTCAACCTCAAACCATGTTTCATAGTGACTCCCAACCTTCAACAGTGTTCCATAGTGACCTGCCAACCTCCAACAGTGTTCCATTGTGACTCCCAACCTTCAACAGTGTTCCAAAGTGACCCCCCAACACCCAACAGTGTTCCATTGTGACTCCCAACCTTCAACAGTGTTCCATAGTGACCCCCCAACCTTCAACAGTGTTCCATAGTGACTCCCAACCGCCAACAGTGTTCCATAGTGACTCCAAACCTCAGTTACTCTGCCAAGTAACTGCTGAGAGGGGGGAACAGGGTCATCTAAGCTTTCAAGTAACTGTTGGGAGGGGGGAAATGGTCATCTGAGCTGTCAGGTCACTGTTGAGAGGGGGGACAGGGTCATCTGAGCTGTCAAGTAACTGTTTAGAGGGGGGCACAGGGTCATCTAAGCTGTCAAGTAACTGCTGAGAGGGGGGAACAGGGTTACCTGAGCTGTCAAGGAACTGCTGGGAGGGAGGGGGGGCAGGGTCACCTGAGCTGTCAAGGAACTGCTGGGAGGGGGAACAGGGTCATCTAAGCTGTCAAGTAACTGATGGGAGGGAGAACAAGGTCACCTGAGCTGTAAAGTAAAAGCTTGGAGAGGATAGTAGAGTGAGTTGAGCTGCTAAGTCACTGATGGGTGGAGGAGCAGAGGGGAGCTGAGCTACAGAAATGAAAGGGAATGTGTTTTATGCTGTAAACTTTAAGGATGAATTACTACACAGTACATTCAGCTGCAGAGGTCTGTAAGGTCTTGTCTTAAAGCATTATTGCTTATTAAGAATATAAAGTGAGAATAAATTGTTATAAATTAAAGTGGGAACCAGAACTGTATTGAAAGAATATAATTCCCCCCCCCCCCCCCACACACACACACTCCCCCCCCCCCCCTTGTGTATGGATTAATTCTAAGCTTGATGAGTTCCCCTTTAAAATCTGTAAATTGTAATTCTGTAGATCACCACACAGTTGCTGGCTCCCGGACTAAGTGATAAAGAATGAAAATTGGTTTGACCCACAAAGAGGCGTCCTTCACAGCGTGCACATGGTGCGCTCTCGCTCTACACTCATTAACAGTTACTTACAGAAACAAAAACATCAAGTTGCAAAGTTTTAATGAAGTTTAATTCCCTCGCTCGTCTTTTTCACCCCGGTTGTTGTAAACGGCGGAGTCTTCATTTATTTATCTTAATCAGAATTTGGAAGAGAACAATATTAGATGAGCGCTAACCATTTCAGACACGGCGTTGGCCGGTTCCCAAGCTGCTTGTACTGACACAGACCACAGAGTGGTGAAATACAAGGAAATATACAATGCGGCCTCCCTGATTAACCTCAATTAGGAGAAATGGGTGAAGTTCATAGAAGGATGAGAAAGGTCATTTGCAGTCATGAGAAGCGCTGCTGTTGCCATGTTTGAGGATTCTTGCATGAGGCTCTTTCGTTTTTTTTTTTTGCTCCGGCAGTGATCGGGTTTCGTAGCACATGTCTTATTGTGCATATGGTGCTCAATGAATGTCATCAATGGAGGAGATCCATTAAAGCAATGGCTACAAATCATGAATAGAATTAGACATGTGAGAAGGAAAAAAATTGTTTCGATTCGTTATTTACATAAATTACCGTATTTATCGGTGTATACGCGCACTTTTTTGCCTGAAAATCAGTGCAAAATCGTGGGTGCGCGGTATACGCCGATACCCGCTTTCCCGCGCCGAGTTTGAATACTGCTCCGACATATACGGAGCGCAGTACACTCGTGTATTGTCGGGCAGTCTCGGGTCCTCTCGCGCTGACGTCCTGGACATACAGGACGTCAGCGCGAGAGTGCCGAGCCTGCCCGACAATATACGAGTGTACTGCGCTCTGTATATGTCGGCGCAGTATTCAAACTTGGCGCGGGAAACAATCGGGGAGGACGCGAGGACGCCGCAGAAGGACGCCGGACCCGACGAAGAGGACACCCGAAGCCGCAGACGGACGCCGGACCCGACGAGGCCGCCGATGGACGCTGCGCAAGACACCAAAACTGTAAGTACAAAAAAACTTTTTTCCACAGGGATTCGGGGCAACTTTAGGGGTGCGCGCTATACGCGGGAGGGCGCTATACCCCGATAAATACGGTAGTTTAGTTAAATTTGTTTAATTCGTTTTCGGAATTCGTTTTGTTTATTTGTTATTAAATCTTTTTTGAAACGTTTTCGAATCAATTTCGAATAGTTTTAGAATGCTAAAAGGTTTTCGAATTTGAATCGTTTTCCAATTTCCAAAAAGCATACGACAGAATAGAAAATAAAGGAATCTCTATCTATTCTATTCCTTTATTTTGTATTCCATTTTATTCTCTTTGGAAATTGGAAAACTATTCAAATTCGAAAAGTATTCGAAAATGATTAGAATTCTAATTTCGCCTGAATTTTTTGTTCGTTATTTCGGATTCGTTTAACCGCTTGCCGACCGCCGCCTGTAAATATATGTCAGCAGAATGGCATGGCTGAGCAAAGCAACGTACCGCTCCCAGGGGCGGACTGACAACTCATGGGGCTCCCGGGCAATAGGAGATTATGGGGCCCCCGGGCAATAGGAGATTTTTGGGGCCCCCCCGGCAATAGGAGATTATGGGGCCACACAGTATACACACACATACAGTATGCATACACAGTGTACACACAATACTGTCCCTGGTTTTACTGAGGCTGACAACCCTGATGGGCCCCCCTAGTGGCATGGGGCCCTCGGGCAGTGCCCGAGTACCCGAATGGTCAGTCCGTCCCTGACCGCGCCCCTGCCATGTACTCCGTGACCGATGACCCCGGGACCTGCGGACTCAATGTCTGCCGGTGTCCCGCGATCGTGGCAGAACGGGGAGATGCCTATGTGAACAAGACATTTCCCTGTGCTGCCTAGTGACAGGACACTGATCTACTGCTCCCTTTCATCAGGAGCAGTGATCAGTGTCGTGTCACAGGTAGCCCAGCCCCCCTACAGTTAGAATCACTCTCTATGACACACTTAACTCCTTCAGCGCCCCCTAGTGGATAACCCCTTCCCTGCCAGTGCCATTTACACAGTCATCAGTGCATTTTTATAGCACTGATCGCTGTATAAAAGTGAATGGTCCCAAAATAGTGTCAAAGTGTCCGATCTGTCCACCATAATGTCGCAGTCAAGATAAAAATCGCAGATCGCCGCCATTTCTAATAAAAAAAATTATAATAAAAATGCCATAAACTATCCCTTATTTTGTAGACGCTATAACTTTTGCGCAATATATACGTTTATTGCGATTTTTTTTTTTAAATATGTAGACCCAGAGGCTCTTGAAGGATGTGGGGTACTCCTGTTTCAGCTTCACCAATGACTCTTATGTCTAGGGTCATCCTTTGTCCACTAGGGGCATAGGATGACTGAGAAATGATATCTCGGATTACATGAGATGGGACAGTAATGATAATTCATGTATTGCAGGATATCTTGAAATATTACAGGTGGTTGATTCTGAAACCAACAGGTCAATAGGAGAGTGACTCATTCAATGTGGAACAAAGACTGTTAAGGGGGTAATTAAGTCTGCTACTGTCATGTAAACTAGTCCTAGTCTGGCTTCTAAAGACCTTTTCATTGTGTGATGCTAATTAACACTGTTTTGGGTGAATTTCTATTGATGATAAATGTGTATTGTATAGCAGGTGAGAAAAGTTGGAGTCTTGATGTCTGACTTGTCAGCTGTAGCTAATTAGCTCATGTGGATTATATCGGTGCCAGAAAGTCTGACTAAAAATGTGTATTGTCTCCTTGTGTCATGTTGTGGGTGGAGTTCTGTCATTGTTCAAATTTGGTTGCTGACTGAGTTTTCCCATTAAAGTGTCTATCTGTTTGGTACCAGACAACAGAGCTGTGTCTCGTTTCTGGGTGGGAATTCTTATGGGTTGTGTTCGTCTGCTGGATTGTGGAGTGTCGGTAGCTGTCGTGGGTTGGTGGAATGGAATATCGTAAACGGCGTTAACCCCTGACCGTTACAAATACGTATCGGCCTAAACTGATGAAGAAATTAGTTTTTTTTTAAATATTTTTTGGGGATATTTATTATAGAAAAAAGTAAAACATTTTGCTTTTTTTTTCTAAATTGTCTAAATTGTCGCTCTTTTTGGTGTTTATAGCGCAAAAAATAAAAACCGCAGAGGTGATCAAATACCATCAAAAGAAAGCTCTATTTTTGGGAAAAAAAGACTTAGATTTTGTTGGGTGCAGCCTCAGTTAAAGCGACGCAGTGCTGAATCGCAAAAAGTGCTCTGGTCAGGAAGGAGGTAAATTCTTCTGGGGCTGAAGTGGTTAAATTCAGAACTATTCTAATTCCGAAATTTGGATAACGAAAATTCGGATTGAAACGAACCGCACATGTCTAAATATAATGCACCCTTCAATTATTTGCTGAACTAACTAACTTCTGTATAGCTTAACCACTTCAGATTTGCCCCCATTCATGACCAGGCCATTTTTTTTTGTGATACGGCACTGCATTACTGTAACTAACAATTGCGCGGTCGTGCAACGCTGCTGTCTTTTGGTGGTATTTGATCACCTCTGCTTTTTTTTTTTTTTTGCACTATAGACAAAAAAACATCAACATTTTAGAAATATATATATATATATATATATTTCACTTTCTGCTATAAAACATATCCAATTATTTTTTTTAAATCGAATTTCTTCATTAATTTAGGCCAATATATATTCTGTTACATATTTTTGGTAAAAAAATCCCAATAAGTGAATATTAATTGGTTTGCGCAAACTTAATAGCGTCTACAAACTATGGGATATTTTTATTTTATTTTTATTTTATTTTTTACAAGTAGTGGTGGTGATCAGCGATTTGATTGCGGTGGACAATTTGATGCTAACTGAGAGCCAGTTCACACCCCATGCAGTCCAGTGCATCAAAAACGCATGGAAAGTAGGTTATATGATTTTCAATTGCATAGTTCACACCAGTGCTTGCAGTTCCAGTTCCAGAAAAAAAGTAGAATATGCTGCATTTTTCCTGCACTGAACTGTGCTGGAACGCTGTAAAATGTACTGGAAAGCATCTAAATGAACCAAAAAAACGGACTGGATCACATGTGCCCTTATTTAAGTTAAAGGAAAAAGAGGGGGGGGGGAATGCACTGGACTGCATCAAAAACGCACTGAAACGGATCAAAAATGCTTTAAATCTGCGCATGCAGAAAAGCTTCGGAACGCATCCGGACTGCCTTTCTATGGTATGAACCAGTGACACTAGTACAGTGATTAGTGCTAAAAATATGCACTGTCACTGTACTAATGACACTGGCTGGGAACGTGTTAACATTAGGGGCAAAAAGGGTTAACTGTGTTATGTGCCAGTGTTTTATTACTGTGGCGGAAGTGCTTTTACTAAGGGAAGAGATGGATCCTTCTCCCTGCATGCAGGAACACAGGACCCATGGCTTCCCTCCTATCAGACCGCCATTCTGCCTTTCGGCAGGATGATCGGTGAATGGTGTCGGCGGACAACAAGTCCAGGGTACCCACCAATTGGCTTCCGCTGTGTATAATCACAGCGGGAGCGAGCCGCCGATGGTGAGCATTCACACCCCCAACCCAGAAGTGCAGGATCACTTATACTGTATATACGTGATCCTGCGCATAGCTGGATCACAGCCGGAGCCTACCTACAAAAATGCCATGAAAAAATATATACCGCTCAGGATACCAATAACCTCTTCTCACCTACCCCTGTTAGATAGGGTGCCGGCTCAGAATACAGGATAATGGTGAGCAAAAACAAAGCCCGGATGCCCGCACTCCAAAATGTATTCCTTTATTGAAAAGAAAAACACAAATGTGAATAGTCCATCAACATATAATGAAGAATCCCGGTGAAAACAAACGTGCAACCGTGTAGATCATCGCATGGAATTTTCTTTCAAATGGGTAAGAAGAGACTGACTACGCTTACCAAAACAGGCGGATCTACCTGTCAACAAGAACAGATCATTTAGGCCCCTTTCACATTGAGGCGTTTTTCATGCGGTACAGCGCTAAAAATAGCGCTGCTATACCGCATGAAAAATCATGCCCTGTAGTGTTCAATGTGAAAGCCCGAAGGCTTTCACATTGAAGCGGTGCGCTAGCAGGAGCGCTCCAAAAGTCCTGCTAGCCGTATCTTTACTGCGGTATAGGAGCGGTGTGTTCACCGCTCCTATACCGCGCCTTCCCATTGAAATCAATGGGAAACCGCGGTAGTACCGCCCGCAACGCGGGCGGTATTAACCCTTTTTCGCCCGCTAGCGGGGGTTAAAACCTCACCGCTAGCGCCCGAATATCGCGGTAAATACGATGGTATAGCGGCGCTACAAATAGCGCGGCTATACCGTCACCGCGGCTCCACGCCTCAATGTGAAAGAGGTCTTAGGCATATGAAGTCCCAACGGCTAGTAGGCTTGGGTTGTCTGAAGACTCTGGATGATGAAGCCCACAAACGTAGGCCCTGGACACGACAGTCCACGGCTGGAGATCGTTAGTGGATGGTATCCTGGACTTGTGGAAGACTGCTTTTATCTTTGTTACCAGTGATCACTTTTAATTTCAATGTTTTGTTGGTTTTATTACATTAAAACCCTCATCTTTTGACCTGTACTATTGGAGCACCATTTTTCTTTCTTCTTCCATGTTTTGGCGGATTACGTCTTTTGAGTTGTCCCATCGTGCCTTTATTGACCCTGCTTTCCCATCTGGAGCTGTCTCTAACCCTCTGAAAACAACGAGCTCTGAGTCTTCCACAAGTCCAGGATACCATCCACTAAGGATCTCCAGCTGTGGACTGTCGGGTCCAGGGGCTACGTTTGTGGTCAGGACGCTCTCTACGTTGCAGATAGAGAAAGGAGCTGTGTGTTAGTGGGCTACCTGACTCTCCTGTAGTCCAAGGGAGGGGGCGAGCACGACACTCCACACCAGGGAGAAAGCCTCGCATTACTGTGTGGAGTTACAGACAGAAGAACAGGAAGTGAGGATTTCTCAGAAGAAATAAGGACATTTAAAAGCAAAATGGAAGGATGAGGTAAGTGAAGGAGGACTGCACTAAGGTAAAGGAAGCTATTTAGGATTTTTTTTTTTTACCTTTACAACCCCTTTAACCACTTCCCTACCGAGTCATTGTAAAATGACGTTGGCGGGAACCTTTCGTATTTCAGACTGGACTCCTTGCATGCCCCCGCCGCATTGCTCGGGACCCGGTAAGCGTGCCCAGCGGCCGCGATGTCCTCCGGGCACCCGCGATTGCCCACAATCATGGCAGAACCATGGATCTGTGTGTGTAGAGGTGAGGAGACTGATGCTGTGTTCTCAGTACAGAGGAACACACATTGATCTCCTCCCCTTGTGAGTCCCCTACCCCCTACAGTTAGAACACACTTTAGGGAACATATTTAACCACTTCAGTGCCCCCTAGTGTTAACCCCTTTCCTGCCAGTCACAGTTTTATAACACTAATCGCTGTGTAAATGTGAATGGTCCCAAAAATGTGTCAAAAGTGTCCGATATGTCCGCCGCAATGTCACGGTCACAATAAAAATCACAGATCGCCGCCATTACTAGTAAAATAATAATAATAATAAAAAAATGCCATTATTCTATTCCCTATTTTGTAGATGCTAGAACTTTTGCGCAAACCGATCAAATACGCTTATTGCGATTTTTTTACCAAAAAATATGTAGAAGAATACGTATTGGTCTAAACTGAGGGAAATTTTATTTGTATTTTTTAATTATGATATTTATTAAATCAAAAAGTAAAATATATTGGGCCAGATTCACGTATCTGGCTGTATCTTTGTGCGGGCATAGCGTATCCTATTTACGCTACGCCTCCGCAACTTGGACAGACAAGTGCAGTATTAACAAAGCACTTGCTCTGTAAGTTGCGGCGGCGTATCGTAAATTGGCCGGCGTAAGCCCGCCTAATTAAAAATAGGCTGGTAAGGGGCGTGTTGTATGTAAATAATTTGTGACCCCACGTAAATGACGCGCCTAACGAACGGCGCATGCGCGCGCATGCTCTGTATCACGTTGAATTTACTCCATAAGATACGCCAGGCCCAATGCCTGTGACGTGAACGTAACCTACGCACAGCCCCATTCACGTACGACTTATGTAAACGACGTAAAGAGATACGCTTGTCGACGTCCATACTTTGCATTGGCTGCGCCTCATATAGCAGGGGTAACTTTACGCCGGACGTAAGCCTAACGTAAACGGCGTAGCGGACGCAAGTACGTTCGTGATTCGACGTATCTACCTAATTTACATATTCGACGCGTAAATCTACGGAAGCGCCCCTTGCAGCCAGCGTAAATATACACCCAAGATACGACGGCGTAGGAGTTTTACGCCGCTCGTATCTTGGCCAAATCTATGTGTAACTGATTCTAAGAATCAGGCGCATAGATACGACGGGTCACATTCGGACTTACGACGGCGTACGTAAGTCCACTGTGAATCTGGCCCATTGTGTTTTTTTCTAAATTGTCGCTCTTCTTTTGTTTATAGCGCAAAAAATAAAGACCGCAGAGGTGATCAAATACCACCAAAAGAAAGCTCTATTTGTGTGAAAAAAAGGGTGTCAATTTTGTTTGAGAGCGACAATCGCACGTCCGCTCAATTATCATTCAAAGTGTGACGGCGCTGAAAACTAAAAATTGGTCTGGGCAGGAAGGGGGTGAAAATGCCCTGTATGGAAGTGGTTAAAGCGGGGGTTCCAACTACAATTAGCATTTTTTAAATGTATGTCCTTTCATCATGCGTTTTTATAATATAAATCCGGTCACGTACTATTTTACAATTCCGACGCCGCTCCGCATAGTTATTCAAAAAAGATAGTTTATACAACTATGTCCACACCGTTGTCATTTTGCTTGTGGGCATTGTGAAGCCCACAAGCACTTACTTCCTGGAAGTCTTGGATGGGGAGTGATAATTGGGTAGCGCACTGCATCCTGGGAAATGATGACACACATTTCCCAGGAGCATTAGAGGGAGATGATGTCAGGATCCTAGGTGATTCCAAAGGCAGATTTCGTGGGATTTCCAGATGAGTAAAACATTCTTTTTTTCTTTTTTTAGGTCTAATGAGCACAATAATGAAAAAAAAAATTGGGGATGAAAACTCCACTTTAAGCACCTGTAAAGTGGTATGAAACGCATCAACTAATGCTCTTATTTCCATTGCTGTATGGACTGTTTTTCAATAAAGGAATACATTTTGGAGTGCAGCCATCCAGATTTTATTTTTACTCACCTACAAAAATGCCCTATGAGGCCGCGTACACACCATCGGTCCAAACCGATGAAAACGGACTGAAGTTCAGTTTCATCGGTCCAAACCGCCTGTGTGTACGCCCCATCGGTCTTTTGTCGAACCGATGGACCGCTGACTGATAGGTCCAAACCGATGGTTAGTACACAAAAGTATCGGTTCACAACCCGTGCATGCTCAGAATCAAGTCGACATATGCTTGGAAGCATTGAACTTCGTTTTTTTTTTCAGCACGTCGTGTGTGTTTTACGTCACCGCGTTCTGACCCGATCGGATTTTGAACTGATGGTGTGTACGCACATCAGACCATCAGGCCGCTTCAGCGGTGAACCGATGAAAACTGTCCGTCAGACCATTATCATCGGATGGACCGACCGTGTGTACGCGGCCTAATAAATATTATTATTATTAATAATAATGATTTTTAATATTATTTTATTGATAATATAATGATAATTATAATAATAATTATTATAATAATAATAATAATAATGTATTATTAATATGATTATTAGGATTGTTGCTGTTGTTTAATCAATATTAACCACTTCCCGACCGCCGCATGTACATTTACGTCGGCAGAATGGCACGGACAGGCACATCGGCGTACCTGTACGTCCCTGCCTAGACGTGGGTCGGGGGTCCGATCGGGACCCCCCCCGCTACATGCGGCGGTCGGATTCCCGCGGGGATCGATCCGGGACGACGGCGCGGCTATTCGTTTATAGCCGCTCCGTCGCGATCGCTCCCCGGAGCTGAAGAACGGGGAGAGCCGTATGTAAACACGGCTTCCCCGTGCTTCACTGTGGCGGCTGCATCGATCGAGTGATCCATTTTATAGGGAGACTCGATCGATGACGTCAGACCTACAGCCACACCCCCCTACAGTTAGAAACACACACTAGGTGAACCCTAACTCCTACAGCGCCCCCTGTGGTTAACTCCCAAACTGCAACTGTCATTTTCACAATAAAGAATGCAATTTAAATGCATTTTTTGCTGTGAAAATGACAATGGTCCCAAAAATTTGTCAAAATTGTCCAAAGTGTCCGCCATAATGTCGCAGTCACGAAAAAAATCGCTGATCGCCGCCATTAGTAGTAAAAAAATAAAAAATAATAAAACTATCCCCTATTTTGTAAACGCTATAAATTTGGCGCAAACCAATCGATAAACGCTTATTGCAAATTTGTTTTACCAAAAATATGTAGAAGAATACGTATCGGCCTAAACTGAGGAAAAAAATATTTTTATATATGTTTTTGGGGGATATTTATTATAGCAAAAAGTAAAAATATTGGCCCAGATTCAAGTAGAATCGCGCAATATTTGCGTGGGCAAAGAGCAATTTTTTTTTTCTGCGCCCACGCAAATATTGCTCTTTGCCCGCGATTCACGGAGCAGTTGCTCCGTAAATTGCGCGGGCAATATGCTAAGCAGCCGGGCGCAAGGCTGCCTAATGTAAATGATCCCGCCGGGGGCGGGAATCATTTAAATTAGGCGCGCTCCCGCGCCGAGCGAACAGTGCATGCTCCGTCGGGAAACTTTCCCGACGTGCATTGCGGCAAATGACGTCGCAAGGACGTCATTTGCTTGTAAGTGAACGTGAATGGCGTCCAGCGCCATTCACGGTTCACTTACGTAAACGACGTGAAATTTGAACGTCGCGAGCGGGAGGCACAGCTATACTTTAGCATTGGCTGCCCCTGCTATTAGCAGGAGCAGCCTTATGCTAAAGGCGCCGTACGGAAACTCCGTACCTTGCGTGAGAAGGGCCCGCGCAACTTTTGTGAATCGGTGGTAGTATGCAATTTGCATACTATACGCCGATCACAATGGCCGCGCCCCCTAGCGGCCAACGCAAGAATGCAGCCTGGGATGTGAAGGCATAAGGAGGCTTATGTCTGTCACATCCTAGGCTGCAGTCGGTGTAACAAGGTTCCTGAATCAGGAGCACTCGTTACACCGGAGCAAGTAAGCCCTTGCGCCGCGCAACCTATGGTTGCGCGGGCGCAAGTGCTTCTTGAATCTGGGCCATTGCATTTTTTTCAAAATTGTCGCTCTATTTTTGTTTATAGCGCAAAAAATAAAAACCGCAGAGGTGATCAAATAGAAATCTCTATTTGTGGGGAAAAAAGGATGCCAATTTTGTTTGGGAGCCACGTCGCACGACCGCGCAATTGTCTGTTAAAGCGTCGCAGTGCCGAATCGCAAAACCTGGCCTGGTCCTTTAGCTGCATTTTGGTCCAGGGCTTAAGTGGTTAAAGTGCGACAGTGCTGAAAACTAAAAATTGGTCTGGGCAGGAAGGGGGTGAAAATGCCCGGTATGGAAGTGGTTAAGCACCTGTAAAGTGGTGTGAAACGCATCAACTTGTGCTTTTATTTCCATTGCTGTATGGACTGTTTTTCCATAAAGGAATACATTTTGGAGTGTAGCCATCCGGATTTTATTTTTGCTCACCTACAAAAATGCCATATAATAAATATTATTATTAATAATAATAATTATTTTTAATATTATTTTATTGATAATATAATGATAATAATAATAATAATAATAATAATAATAATAATAATAATGTATTATTAATATGATTATTAGGATTGTTGCTGTTGTTATCATTTTAATCAATAATAATAATCACAACATCAATAGTAATAATAATATGTATTATTATATTAATAATCTCACACTGCAAATATCATTCATTTTAATATCCCCGGGAGGGAAGTAGAACAGCTGCATTCTTTGAAGTCGAAAACATAAAATAGATATTTGTCTGGCATTGTGAAGTGTCCCCCGTTCCCTGTCGGTGATGGTTTTGTTGTGTCACGCTATGGCCTCACATATCATGCCAGCCTGCCATCGTATGAGGATGTGCAATCTTGAAATATGTAAGAATTAGGAGTATTTCCTCCACAATTCCAGTAATCCACATTCCAAGACCAACTCCCCTCCCCAGTACCAATGTCAAAGGCTCATGCACTGACTTCCACCTATTTGAAATCCCAGGCGACTGGCAACTTAGAAAAGAACTCGCTGGACTTGATATCCTTCAATTGTTGGAAATATGCGTCACCGAGAGATCGCTGTGCTGCGGAGAACTCCCAAATCTCCACACGCGGGCGTCTCATTGTGGAAGGGGGAGTGACTGTTCCGTTCTTCACACTGCGAAAGGGGAACTCGGCTTTCCGATCGGCCTAATGAATGAAAGCATAATTATGCCCTGGAGTAAATGACCTCATGGTGTAAAATGTTCACAGGTTAACAAGAGCTGCACTTCCAACGCAGTCCCCGCGCTTCACGGGGCGGCCGAGTTTAGGGAATGTGAAGCAAAAGTTTTTTTTTTAGTCCTGTGGCTCCAAACTTAATTAAAAATGCCATCTACACATCAATACGGAATAATACATTTCAATACAGTCTCTAGGAAATCTATAGTGTGAACCATGCAGATTAAAAAAAATAAAAAATAATGCCGCAGTCATTAAAACATTCCTAACTCTGGACACAAAAACTCTCATTTAAATATACAGTAAATCCTTGGTTTGAGAGTAACTTGGTTTGAGAGCGTTTTACAAGACAAGCAAAATATTTTAATAAATTCTGCCTTGATATACAAGCGATGTCTTGATATAAGAGTAGCGTCATGTCACAACTGAGTATAAAAAAGAAGAGAGGCGCCTCTAAGTGTAGCAATATGGTTACATTTAACCACTTCCTGACGGCCGTACGACTTTATACAGCCGCAGGGTGGATCTAAATTTCCGGGAGGCCGTCTTTTTATGGCCTTGCGTCATCCGGCCACTGGGGGGCACGTGCGGACCCGGCGCGTCCCCGTGATGCCGATGTGCTTGCCTGATAGCCGAAATGTCCGCCAGGTACCCGCGATCGGCAATGACAGAGCAGGGACGTGGAGCTCTGTGTGTAAACACAGAGCTCCACGTCCTGTCAGGGAGAGGAGACCGATGCTGTGTCCCTTGTACATAGGGACACAGCATCGGTCACCTCCCCCAGTCAGTCCCCTCCCCCCAGAGTAAGAATCACTCCCAGGGTACACATTTAACCCCTTCCTAGCCCCCTAGTGTTAACCCCTTCCCTGCCAGTCACATTTATACAGTAATCAATGCATTTTTATAGCACTGTTTGCTGTATTGATGTGAATGGTCCCAAAAATGTGTCAAAAGTGTCCGATGTGTCCGCCGCAATATCGCAGTCCTGACAAAATTCGCAGATCGCCGTATTACTAGTAAAAAAAAATAATAAAAAAAATGTCAGAATTCTATCCCCTATTTTGTAGCCACTATAACTTTTGCGCAAACCAATCACTATACGCTTATTGCGATTTTTTTTTTTACCAAAAATATGTAGAATACATATTGGCCTAAACTGAGAAAAAAAATAGTTTTTTTTAAGAAAAAATGGGATATTTATTTTAACCTTGGCCTGTGAGCCACATAGGTTTTATTTTTAGCCTTAAATATGTGCCACCAGTTGTTTCCTTGAAGAGTCCCCTTTGTCTTAAAGGAGTTGTAAAGGAAAAAAAAAATGTTGCCTAAAATTAATGTCTGCAAGGTATACCTATTAAATTCCTTCATCTATATCACCTCCTGCGTTCTAGTTTCTGTTCTCTCATTCACTTCCTGGTTTGCGGCGCTCGTTCATGTAAGAACTACATTTCCCAGTATGCATTGCGGCACGCCCAGTAATTCACACCTCCTTGACGTCTCTAACACGTAGAGAGCGTCCTGCCGCACAGATGTAGTTCCCAGGAGGGGGCGAGCACGTCACTGACCACCGCAGTAAACCCTCCCTTCACGGTGGTCAGTAAAATCAGACAAGCAGGAAGTGAACAGAACAGAGAAGAAATAGAGCAACTTCTGAGCAAAAACGAACAATGAGGAAGTGAAAAGAGGAATGTCTGCAGGTAAAGGATGCTTATTATGAAAAAAAAAATTTCCTTTACAACCCTTTAAAGTGCCAAAAATAAAAAATATATTAAAAAAGTTATAAAAAAGTATACTTTTTAAAATATTTTTTATATAATTTTTTTAAAAACTGTTATATATTTTTTAATATATATTTTTACTTTTGCCACTTTAAGGCAAAGGTGACTTATTTGTTTATTTCGGTGAGTTTCATGTTACTTTTGAGCAGCCGCTAGCACTCATTATTTGGGATTAATACCCATAACGTGGGTTTTATTTGGATTTATATGTTCCTGTTATATTTCAGTGTGCACTTACATTCATGCATACCTGCATTTTTCAAGTGTTTAATACGTTTTTTTTTTTTTACTTTCTAGTATATCATTTGTCATTTTTTAAGTTTATTGGCTCAATCGGAAGGGTTGTTCCCTTTAAGCAGCTGGTAGCAGTAGTAGTGTATTACTAGTACTAATGTTAGTGTAGTTGCAGCAATTCCGCCTAATGCATACAGCATGTTCGCCGCGGATACTGAATCCTTACACAGTTGCTGACAAGTATCTGTTTAATCTTCGTCAGCCTGCACCGAGTATCTAGACTTTGAACTCGCCTGAAATCTAAAACTGAATAAACAGACTTTTGCTAAGGACAAAAGAAGTTAAAACATTTTTATTTACCAATTAAAGCCAAACAGAGCCCCGTACCCAACCACGGCGCAGATTTTTCTCATCAGACTCATAAAGCGAATAAAGGGACCCCCGTTTCCCACACGAGGGGGATGTATGTTAAGCAGGACTCCGGATATCTAAGAGAGATGGAACATGGATTGCGCTGCTGTCACATCCAGGAGACCGGCCCGAGCAGATCATTCTTGATCATATCCAGGTCCCGGCATATCTACATAATGCAATTGTGATATCATAATATATAATGGCTTATAGATGAGATGGAAACGATAAACAGATGGGTTAGCTGTCAGGAAGATCTAACAAGTCTTTGGAAACGTTCCCAAGGATTGTTTTAATATCTCATTCTATGCATTAATTTATAGGTGTGCTGCCTTCAATCCCGCTCTTGTGTCAGGGTCGGCCCAAGATAACCTATGTGGTGCAAACTATGGGATAGAGGCAGTGCATAGGGACTTCTATGTGTCTGACCTGACTCCCACGGCCTGTGCAGATCGCATGCAGATGGAAAAGTCTTTATTATATGTTCTGGGTTAAGTAATGGATAGACACCAAGGTTTTTCTTATTGGATCCAAATCAACAATGTTAATAGGGGTAGCTTAAAGCATAAAAAATTTATTAATTTGAACTGTTTTTCGAACCAAGTACTGCTCAGCCAGTCTTTGGATTCATCCACCCTTTGTCACGTAAATGGCAAATAAATGGACGAGAACTGGACAGCCGCACTCCAAAATCACTTAAAAAAGTTGTCTTTTTATTGTTGTCGTTTCGCACTTACAGTCAGTGCTTAGTCATGACTAAGCACTGACTGTAAGTGCGAAACGCGTCGGCCATACTGTATCTTGTTGGTTTGCAGTGACTGTTTGTGCAGTTGAAAAATAAAAAGACAACTTTTTTAAGTGATTTTGGAGAGCGGCTGTCCAGTTCTCATCCATTTATTTGCTATCATTAGCATTGCCAGCACCTTGGTGGTTCAACAACCCTTGATTGCTCACGGGGCTCACCTGGAGCGGTGAGATATCTGTCTGTTTGTCACGTAAATGGTGGAGATCGAGCAGTAGAGGGGGCTTCTCTTGCGGCTGGTTTTCCCTCATCCTGGGTCAGGGAAAACATAGGCCCATCTAACTGCAGGGACAAGACCAGCCACTGACAGGGACCTGGGACTAGGAGTCCGTTACATGACTGAACTGTGCTGTTTTACTGGAGTCATGATTGGCTCCACAGCCTTGTTAACTACACACAGCCTTGTGGTGCCTTTATTTGGTAAGAATGCTATTCTAAAGAATGTGCTTGTGCGTTATACTGATGTCGCCTGCTGGGCCTTTAGAGGGTACCCAATGTCTGGAACCCCTGGGAGTAAGGGGGTTAAAGCACACAGTCAGGAGGGTGGATTGGGGGTCAATTTCTGCTTGACACCCACACATCCAGGAGAGTCGTCGGACAAACTGCATTAGAAGGTCAGTGTTACATTGAGGATCGCCTTGGCTGCTTGGCCATGTGAGAGACAGCCCACCACCCACCAACAAGCTCAGAGAAATATTTTATACTAGTATATAAGCCAGAAGGCCTCCTTGTGTAACGCACATGGCATGTTTTATTTTGTTTTCCTTTACTTTTCAGGGGCACTTGCACAATTCTGTTTTTTTTTTTTGCACAGAATCTGAGGGAGCAGGTTTATTGGGGCCTGCCTTGATGTCAGGGAATGGATCTGTTGCGCTTGACACCAGCATGTCTTTGGAGTGTGGGAGGAAACCGGAGGAAACCCACACAGGCAGAACATGCAAACTCCAGGCAGATGGTGTCGTGGTCGTAATTCGAACCAGAAACCCTTTTGCTGTTAGGTGAAAGTGCCAACCACTATACCACTGTGCTGCCCTTATTCTTCATTTTTGAAAGAACTCTCACCAGGTACCAGGAGGACCAGCTTCAGAAAGCCTAGGTAGACCATAAATGCCCCTTGCCTGTGAAAAAAAAAAGAAAGAAAAGACAAACCTCCTAATTTTATGGTTTATGGTATTTGTCTGCCACATTCAACCACCGTTATAACTGTTGCTGGTAGGTTCCATTTTCCATTCATGTGTTTTTGTGATCGAAAGATGGTGGTAAATTGAAGGCGTTATCTTAAAAGTTGTAGCGTGTATGGCCAGTGTTTGCGTGTTCCCCTGATCTAAATCCAATTGAGAACCTTTGGGGATGGATGGCAAGGGAAGTTTACAAAAATGGACAACAGATCCAGACAGTAGATGGCCTTCATGCGGCTGTCTTCACCACTTGGAGAAATGTTCCCACTCACCTCATGGAAATTTTTGAAGTGATCAACAATAACGGCGGAGCTACTCATTACTGAGTTCATGTTTGGAAGTTGGATTTCTGTTTTGGGGGGGTTTCGTTTTTTTTTGGAGGTGTGGTCCTAAACTTTTGATCAGCTGAAAAACAGCCTGTTTCAGTTTATTCGTTATTTTCAATTAATTGAATGCTCAAAAAATGTTTTGTCTCACTCTCATTTCTTCTTGTTGCATGTTGAAGCTCTACTTGGAACCTTGTTAAGATCCAACAATGTAAAGTATGATTTTTTGCAATTTTTCAAGTGGTCTTAAACTTTTGATCAGGACTGTATTTCAGCTTTGTGATGGATTATGGGAAAATATATAATAATCTATGGGGTCGGTGTATAAATGTTTTCACTTGTTTACCTAGGAGTCGCATATTTTTCCATTGTAATCCAATTTAAAAAATGTGTGAACTTTGGGTGAAAATATTTATAAATATAACTCTCTATCACTAGGTTCATAGGCACCTCATAAAATGAAAACAATAAGAGTATCAACTGCTCATCCCTAAATACCATGAATTCGATGCCCCTTAGGACTTTAACTATTATTATAGAAAAGAATATACTATATTGTACAAAACATTCTTAAAATCATCATGTGGACACATGATATATGGTAGCTCTGACAAAGCCATGAACATGATCCACAATTGGAATAATTAATCCATCCAAGAACATATAATAACAATCATAAAAAAAAGTATAACAGCCCCAACATGTTTCAGTCATTCCAATCCAAGATCTTCTTCAGGAGGCCTTGAGAAGAGGGAGATCTCTAAAGCCCTGTACACACGATCGGTCCATCCGATGAAAACGGTCTGTTGGACCGTTTTCATCGGTTTACCGATGAAGCTCACTCTCCCAAGATCAAGGAAACTAGGGGTCACACACCTGGTGCACTAGAGATGGTGATCCCAGCTGCATGAAAAGGAACAACACTCCCAGATTGCGCCACCTCAATCATCCTAAAGCCTCGTACACACGACCGAGGAACTCGACGGGCGAAACACATCGTTTTCCTCGTCGAGTTCCTTGTTAGGCTGTCGAAGAACTCGACAAGGCAAGTTTCTCAATTCCCAACGGGGAAAAAGAAGACATGCTCTCTTTTTGGCTCGACGGGATCCTCGACAGTTTCCTCGTCAAAAAATGTACACGCGACTGGTTTCCTCTGCAAAAAAAAATCCCAGCAAGTTTCTTGCTGGTTTTTGCCGAGAAACTCGGTCGTGTGTACGAGGCCTGAGAGTCTGGATTTGTAGCTGGAGCTGCCACCCATATATTCCACATCGTGTGAAACTTTTTGGCACACCCTCTGGACAAATAGGTGGCCTTATATAGCGGTAGGGCTGTATTAATTTGACGTTTCCAGAAATTAATAGATGGGACAACCGGTGATTTCCATTTGAGCATAATGGCTGTGCATAAAAGAATAGAAGTCCCAAGAGAGTTCTGACTATACGGCGGTGGGCCAAGGGGTCCACCAGACCCAAAAGGCACATCTCCTCCGTCAGCGGAAACGGAATAGTGGTCACCATTAGGATGAAGGCAATCACCTCATTCCAGAAAGAGATTATGCACGGGCAGGACCAAAAAATATGACTAGAGTCTGCCGATGGCGCAGCGTATCTACAACAGGAAGCAGGAGTATTTGGGTATATTTTATGTAGTAATTCTTTATATATGGTGGTGAACAATGGCTTACTCGTAGAGTCGTCTTGCAAGGACGAAGTATAGAAAGCCACCGTCAAATTCTCAAATTGGGAGTCAAAAGCATGTCTAAGTTGCAGACATCTAAACAGAAATGAATTTGGCAAGTCTTACAATAGTTTCAACTTGTCAAAGGTTTGGAGTTTACCTCCAGAGCATAGCTGGTCTACATACTTAACACCCCTATGCACCCATATGTTTGGGTCAGGTATGGCCAAGAACTCTGGCAAGTTTGGATTAAACCAAAGGGGGGTATGTGGAAAGATATGCCTGGAGGGCACATGGTGCAAGGATAAAGCCTCGGACCATGCCCGCAGGACAGATCTCATAGCCAAAGTCAGATGAAAGGATGCCGGGTACCATTTATCTTTGCTAATATTTTGAGGCAATGGTGATGGGGCCCTTAAAATTCCGGAACGTGTTGGTCTTTCTTGTTAGATTGTTACAAGTAAATACACTTCTAATAACGATGTGGTGCTCTTTTCCCACTTTACCCTTAAACCATATTTTGATGAGCCATTTTCAGATATGCAGGGTATTTCAGGCAATCTTGTATTTTAAGCTGACCCTATTTACATCCAAATCCAAAAAGTCTGCCGGAATCTGACAAATGTAAAAATAGAGCAAAAAAAAAAGAAAAAAAGAAGAGAATAAGATAATATTATTGCATCACCCAGTTTTCTTTTTCTAAAACATTTATTGCACTTAATTATTTTCCAAGGGCAGCAAGCTCAAGGTTATTAAATTTCCAAAGCCTTCGAATCGGTGTCCAAATATGTCAGTAGCACTTTCATGGTTTGCTAAAACAAATTTAAAATAACAAACCGGGAACTTAAGCGGCCCCGGACAGACACTGCCAAGATGGGGGGAACAGTGAAATGGACTTTTAACGAGACAGATCGATTTGCCCTTGTTTTTCGCTTCTCAGGCTGTGAAGCCTGCTGAAGGCAATAGACCTCGTGTTAGAGGTTTGTTTAGGTCAACTCCTTGGATGTTCAAGTTACAGCAACACTTTGGATGATAAATCCTTTAATCCGTCCTCTTCGTAATTTTTTTTTTTTTTTATAGATGGAAGATCATTGGCCTATCGATTGGAATAATATTTTGTACAGTGTTAAAGACTTGTAGCAGCAAAGAAAATTTATTGCCACTTTTTACACAATTTATGTCTTGAAAATTTTTTCAAAATTTACATACTTAGAGATGATAATAACCAAAGGGAAAGAATTCACTGTGACAAATGACAACATGTAGCCTACGGTTCGTTCCTCTTTTACTATTTTATTTATATATATTTTTATTATTTGTAATATATTTTATTATTATATTATTATTCGATTTATTATTTGATTACTAATTATATTATTTAGGTAAATTCACATCACAGCAATTTGTTGACTTTTTTAATAATTCTTTATTTTTTTTCATTTTCTGTATATTTCATTACATCACTTGCATATATATCCGACTTCCATCGGAGACCGTATACATTACATTTGTAAATACAAACAAAACAGGTAAAAAAAAAAAGGAACAAAATAGACAGATATACCTTACAGACAACAAACCAAAAAAAACAAACCCCCCCAAAAAAGGGGGGAATAAAATAAGTAAAAATTAAATTAATATGCCTTCCTCCTCCTCTCCCTCCCCCCACGGAAGTTGCTCCCTATTAGGGTGTTCCTTCTTTTTATATTCTTGTGCACTTATCGTGTTTTTCATATTTACTTTGTGTTTTATCGTGTTTGTGTTTCCTATTTCCTAGTGTGCCCAAAAAAAAATGGGGGGGGGGGGATTTTTGTATACGTATATGTATATACATACACATACACTCATACGTGTCTACTTACCCCCTTACATGTATATTAATTTTAAACCCCTTACAGGTTTATTTTATTTGTGCTATCTATGTATCTGTGTTTATTGTGTGTATATTGGCCTATGTCTCTAGTGTTTGAGGTGTTCCTTATTCTTTATATATATCTCTTTGTGAATTATTTACTTCCACCTTAAAAAAAAAAATGTGTTGACTTAAAGGAGCTGTAAAGAAAAAAAAAATGTCACCTTAATGCAATCTATGCATTAAGGTGAAAATACATCGGATGCTGCCCCCCCCCCCCTCCCCCAAGCCCCCGTTATACTTACCTGACCCCTTGAAAGTCCCGCACGGTCCCGAGATCCTCTTCTCCGCTCAGCCTGGCCGCTGATTGGCTAGAGCGGATGGATTGAGAGCAGCGCAGCCATTGGCTGGCGCTGTTGTCAATCACATCCAGTGACGCAGAGCGCCGAGGGGCGGGGCCGAGTGATACAGCGAGCGGCTATGGCCGCTCGCTGTATCACGGGAGCGCACCCGCAATTACTGACCACCATGCGAACTCTCGCATGACTGTGGTGAGTAATTGCGGGGAGGACCAGAGACAGCCGCCGAGGGACCCCAGAAGACGTGGATCGGGGCCACTCTGTGCAAAACGAACTGCACAGTGGAGGTAAGTATCACATGTTTGTTATTTTAAATGAAAAAAAAAATTATTCCTTTACTAACGCTTTAAGCCCTGTACACACGATCGGATATCTGATGGAATCTAATCCGATGTATTTTTTCATCAGATATCCGATGAAGCTGACTTTCATCAGTCTTGCCTACACACCCTCAGTTAAAAATCCGATCGTGTCCAACGCGGTGACGTAAAACACTACGACGTGCTGAGAAAAATGAAGTTCAATGCTTCCGAGCATGTGTCGACTTGATTCTGGGCATGCGTGGATTTTTGACCGATGGACTTCCCCACAGACGATCGTTTTTTTCTATCGGTTTTTTAACCATAGGAAAAATTTAAAACAGGTTCTATTTTTTTTTTACCGATGGAAAAAAAAAAACGATGGGGCCCACAAAAGATCGGTTCGTCCGATGAAAACGGTCCATTGGTCCGTTTTCATCAGACAAACCGATTGTGTGTACAGGGCTTTAGTGGTGAGTTACTAAAGTTGTTGTCCAGTCATTGGCTTTGTAAGGCTCTGTTCACACCTAGGCGTATATACGCCTGAAGCGCGGCGCCGCAGCAGCCCCTAAGACGCTGGAGGGATGATTTTACATTGCCCTCTATGGAGATGGTTCACATCTCCACGCCGAACGCCGTACGCCTGCCGCCTGAAAACAAGTCCCGGACCTTTTTTTCAGGCGGCTTTTTCGGCGTTCGACATAGGAGATGTGGACCTGGGGGTAAGCTGCATTCACAATCGCTGCGTTTTGTCGCCACAATTCGCGGGACAAAACGCCGCGATTAGGTACGCCAAGGTGTGAATGCAGCCTTAAGGAGTGGAGGCCATTCACTTTGCAAAGTTCACTTATTTTTTTCTTTTTTATTTACCTTGCACATGAATTGAGTAAACAGAATGAACAGCTTCACCTTATTTTCTAAGCTAAGTAAATGTTCAATTTCCAATAAAGAGTGGAATATTATTAAAATTAAAATTTTAAATAAATAAAAAAAATTGTAGTATTAGCTACATACAGTATACAGCGTGGTGTTCCTTCAGTAGTACAGGAGGGACTTCCCATTCCGTGAACAAAATAGAGTCAGGCTGAGTTTAGCCGTTCATAGGAAGCTTTGTATTGTATGACTGAGTACAAGGCTTCCTCTGATTGGTTGAGTTAAAGAGGCAGACGGATGATATCACAATCTTTACTTCAGCCAATTAGAGGAAGCCTTGTTTTCATTCCTAAAAACACTAGGCTTCCTGTGAATGGCCTCAAATTGATTTTGTTCTGGGAACCAATGGAAAGTCCCTGTGCTTGTACTGCTGCTGGTGCACAGCACTGTAGAACTGATGCTACATACAGTTTACACCTGGGGTAGGCAACCTGGGGCCCTCCAGCTGTTATGGAACTACATTTCCCATGAGGCATTGCAGGGCTGGCAGTTACAATTACTCCCAGAGGCATGATGGGACTTGTAGTTCTGCAACAGCTGTAGGGCTCCAGGTTGCCTCCCCCTGGTTTACAGTATACAGCTGCTGTATGCATGCTGCATGAACGGGCTCATCCACACTAGCAGTTGGGGAGCAGTAAGACCCCTTGGTTGAGCTCTGCCGTTAGCTGCAGATAGGGTGTTTTCCCCTATTGGGATACTTTGAGGAATTTTGCTCCCTGTTGCTTTCTCAATAGTTGCAAGCTATGTATGCTATGTATACGATTGCAGCACACTAGTTTGGGCTTCAAGGGGTTAAAACAGGCAATTGAAGAGGGGATTCAACGCCTCCTCAAGGCCTGTCAAAAGCAATCTGAACACTCACTTGAATGAGGCCTAAAGGGAATAGTTTATTTGGGTCAGCTAAGTCCACACTAAGGGGCAGATCCACAAATCCTCTAAGATACGCTACGCCGCCGTAACTTACTTGGCTTTGGTTTGAATTCTCAACGAATTTGCGCCGTAAGTTACGGTGGCGTAGTTTATCTCTCGCGGCGTAAGGGCGCGGAATTCAAATGCGGCGGGTAGGGTGCGTGTTTCATTTAAATGAAGCGCGTCCCCGCGCCGAACAAACTATGCATGCGCCGTCCCTAAAATTTCCCGCCGTGCATTGCGCTAAATGACGTCGCAAGGACGTCATTGGTTTTGACGTGAACGTAAATGGCGTCCAGCCCCATTTACGGACCACTTACGCAAACGACATAGCATTTTCAAAATTAGACACGGGAACGACGGCCATACTTAACATTGAGTACGCTACCATATAGCAGCTTTAACTATAGCCGAACGGAAACGACGTAAAAGAATGCGACGGCCGCTCGTTCGTTCGTGGATCGTCGGAAATAGCTAATTTGCATACTCGACGCGGAATACGACGGAAACGCCACCTAGCGGCCGCCGGAAAATTGCATCTTAGATCCGACGGCGTACTAAGGCGTACGCCTGTCGGATCTAACACAGATGCCGTCGTATCTTGTTTTGTGGATACAAAACAAAAATACGACGCGGGGAATTTAAAATTACGCCCGCGTATCAGTAGATAAGCCGGCGTAATCCTTTTGTGGATCTGCCCCTAACTATTTAAAGTAATAGTTTTCTTGCAGTTAGGTCTCACCCACTATTAGCTCCGGAAGGTTTACCCCTCTTCATGACAGGGGCAGATCCAGTGAGGGGCAACGGGAGAATTGCCCCCCCAAGAAAATAGTGAGCAGGCTGTCAGGTGACTTAGCAGGCTGGTGGGGGATTTGGTGGGAAGGCTGCTGAGTGGGCCAGCACTGCGGGTGAGTGAGAAGGCTAGCGGGCTGGCCAGTAAGCAGGCTGGCAGGTGACTCAGTGGGCCGACGGGTGAGGGAGCAGGCTGGCGGGCGGGGGTGGGCAGAGAGATGACATCATCTCTCACTGCCCATCCTCACTCTGGGACAACATGGACACTGTCACTGGCAAGTGACAATCTACACCAGATGGCAGGCAATGGTGCCAAGTGAAAAGCTGGTGGCAGGCGAAGTGGCAAGTGACAATCCACATCTGATGAAAGGCGACGTGGCAAGTGACAATCCGCACCTGGTGACAGGCAACGGTGGCAAGTGACACTCTCGGGGCTCCCACTGATTCTGCTTTATGGTAAGCTGAACAATTAAATTTTATATTACAATGTAATAATAGAAATAATGCGCTTCAATCATCCTGACACCATAACAACCATGGTGCCATGATGATTGATACGCCAACACCAGTAATTTCCCCGAAAAATTGCCCGCAAATTTTTTTTGGCATTGCCCCTCCGGAGATTAGACTCTGGATTCGCCTGCTTCACGACCAGGCCATTTTTTGTGATACGGCACTGTGTTACTTTAACTGACAACTACGCAGTCGTGCAACGTTGTACCCAAATAAAATGTATGTCCTTTTTTCCCCACAAATAGAGCTTTCTTTTGTTGGTATTTTTTCATCTCTGCGGTTTTTATTTTTTGTGCTTTTTTGGAAAAAAAAAATATTTTTTACTTTCTGCTATAAAAAATATCCAATAAAAAAACTGAAAAAATCTAATTTCTTCATCAATTTAGGCCAATATGTATTCTGCTGATTAGAGCCTCTGGCTCGATCCAGGTGCTTAACCACTTAATCCCCGAACCATTTGGCTGATCAAAGAACAGAGCACTTTATGCGAGTCGCTTTAACTGACAATTGCGCGGTCATGCGACGTGGCTTCCAAACGAAATTGACGTCCTTTTTTCCCAAAAATAGAGCTTTCTTTTGGTGGTATTTGATCACCTCTGCGGTTTTTATTTTTTGTGCTATAAACAAAAATAGACCGACAATTTGGAAAAAAAAGCAATATTTTTTACTTTTTTGCTATAATAAATATCCCCCAAAATATATATAAAAACCTTTTTTTCCCTCAGTTTAGGCCGATACGTATTCTTCTACATATTTTTGGTAAAAAAATCGCAATAAGCGTTTATCGATTGGTTTGCGCAAAAGTTATACCGTCTACAAAATAGGAGATAGTTTTATGGCATTTTTAATAATTTGGTTTTTTTTCACTAGTATTGGCGGCAATCAGCGATTTTTATCGTGACTGCGACATTATGGCGGACACATCGGACACTTTTGATGCCATTTTGGGACCATTGTCATTGATACAGCGATCAGTGCTATAAAAATGCACTGATTACTGTAAAAATTACACTGGTAGTAACAGGATTAAACAGTAGGGGGTGCTGAAGGAGTTAAGTGTGTCCTAGGGAGTGATCCTAACTGTGGGGGGATGGGCTGTGGGTGACACGACACTGATCACCACTCCCGATTACAGGGAGCTGTGATCAGTGTCCTGTCCCTAGGAAGAATGGGGAAATGCTTGTTTACATCAGCATTTCCCCATTCTTCCTCTCCGTGAGATGATCGTGGGTTTTCCTTACGGACATCGAGCCAGCGGGACCCGCGGTCAGACTCACGGAGCTTGCGGCGGACGCGTGCACGCCCACAATGCCGCATCCTAACAAGTTGCCGACCAGCCGCCGTAAAACTTTTACGGCGGCAGGTCGGCTTGGCTGCGCAAAATCACGTAATAATACATGATTTTGCATTTCAGCCACTAGGGGCGCGCGCGCCCCCTGCTCCCCCCTGATGCAACGCGCGTACCCGGTGGGCGCAATCACAGCCTGGCACCTGCGATCGCTCATTACAGATGGAGAACCGGGAGCTGTGTGTGTAAACTGTATGAACAGCGATCTGTCATTTCCCCTAGTCAGTCCCACCCCCCCTTCAGTTAGAACACACCTAGGCAACATAATTAACCCCTTCCTCGCCCCCTAGTGTTAACCCCTTCCCTGCCAGTGACATTTTCACAGTAATCAATGCATTTTTATAGCACTGATCGCTATAAAAATGCCAATGGTCCCAAAAATGTGTCAAAAGTGTCCGAAGTGTCCGCCATAAAGGTCGCAGTACCGATAAAAATCGCTGATCACCGTCATTACTAGTAAAAAATTTTTTTTATAAAAATGCCATAAAACTATCCCCTATTTTGTAGAGGCTATAACTTTTGCGCAAACCAATCAATAAACGCTTATTGCGATTTCTTTACGAAAAATATGTAGAAGAATACGTATCGGCCCAAACTGAGGAAAACATTGTTTTTATATATTTTCTGGGGATATTTATTATAGCAAAAAGTAAAAAATATTCATTTTTTTTTTTAAATTGTCGCTCTATTTTTGTTTATAGTGCAAAAAATAAAAACCGCAGAGATGATCAAAAGAAAGCTCTATTTGTGGGAAAAAAAGGACATACATTTTGTTTGGGAGCCACGTCGCACGACCGCGCAATTGCAGTGCCGAATCGCAAAAAGTGGCCCAGTCATTGACCAGCAAAATGGTCCGGGGCTGAAGTGGTTAAAGGGGACGTACGTCCATCTGCCCACAAGAGGCATTGTGTCGACTTAAAGCGGAAGTTCACCCAAAAAAAATTTTTTAACATTAGATTGAGGCTAATTACGGGAAGCAGAATCGGGTGTTTTGTTTAAAATCAAGGAAGTACTTACCGTTTTAGAGATAGATCTTATCCGCCGCTTCCGGGTATGGGCTGCGGGACTGGGCGTTCCTATTTGATTGACAGCCTGCCGACGGTCGCATACAGCGCGTCACGAGTTGCCGAACGTCGGTGCGGCGCTATACGACGCCTGCGCACAGACGTTCGACTACTTTCGGAAACTGGTGACGCGCTGTATGCGACGGTCGGAAGGTTGTCAATCAAATAGGAACGCCCGGTCGCGCAGCCCATACCCGGAAGCCACGGAGAACATCTATCTCTAAAAAGGTAAGTACTGCATTGATTTTAAACAAAACACCCGATTCTGCTTCCCGTAATTAGGCCCAATCTAATGTTAAAAATAGATTTTTTGGGTGAACATCCACTTTAAATAGTCGTGCACTGGTCCTTAAGTGGTTAAAAAAAAACCTGCCTGCTGTAATTCATGCACCTGGTGCCCTGAAAAGGGTCCGGATGCATGAATAGGGTGTGGCCACAGCGGCCGTAGATGCTATGCATGAATCTATAAATCCTGTATAATAATAATAATAATAATAATAATAATAATCTTGCATCTAGGGGGTGGGGTGGAGAGAGGGGGTGGCGCGCAGTCGCCCCTAATGGACGGGCCACCACTGCTTGCCCCACCCTATTAGATTGTAAGCTCTTTTAAGCAGGGCCCTCTTAACCCTTTTGTATATTAATGTATTGTAACTGTATTGTCTCCCTTTTATATTGTTGAGCACTGCGTAAACTGTTGGCGCTATATAAATCCTGTATATCCTATATATAATAATAATGATAATAGACTTCAATGTGTTTACCAAATTTCAAACATTATTCCCCAGCCCCGGATTGTCTCCTCCAGGAGATGAATCTGTGTTTCCCTTACAGTATGAGAACATACAGAGATTTCACAAGAACTCCGCTCAAGGCAATGATCATGTTTATTTAACAGGTCAAAGGTCGGCTGTATGTACTCATGCTGACATTATACTCTCTTCCCTTGACACTTCTATGGATGACATATATAATATACAGAAGAAGGCACCATCTTCAGGCACTCATACAAAAAGCACCAACAACATCAGCTTTTTTTTTAAAGACATTACCATCTAAATTCTCTGCCTGTGAAGTATTTATTAGTGAATTTGTAACAATGGATTCATAAAGCAAATAATATACCTACAGGAAAAAAATAAAAAACAGACCACTAAACGTAAACCATATGTGGAACCACAAGAAGTAATTATTACTAAAAGGCATAAATATTTGTGTAATTGTTCCCACACATTGATAAATATGTCACATTTTATAAATGGGATATTTCAAATTCTACAAGTTTTTTTTTTTGAGCAATGAAAAAAACAAAAGAAAACAAAAAAACAAAAAAACAACAACCACGTAATAAGGAGATTTATGGTCACATAGACACACAAGGGACCTATTTGTATTGTTATCAACAGTCTTAACTGATGTTATTTGGCATGACTTCTGAAGCTATAAAAGTGACTCAAGGACCATAAATTAGGATTTACCGTATTTATTGGCGTATACCGCGCACTTTTTTCCCCTTAAAATAAGTTTGAACTGTGCCGCCGACATATACTGAGCGCAGTACACTCGGGTACATTCGGCCAGGCTCGGCTTCACTCGCGGTCACGCTCTGTGACGCCTCCTAGCCTTTATGCGTGAAAAGCCGAGCGTGGCCGAGCGTGCCCGAGTGTACTGCGCTCGGTATATGTCGGCGGCACAGTTCAAACTCAGCGCGGGAAGCAGGGATTCGACTCAGAGACAGCGCGGGAGGACACCACCGAGGCCGCAGACAGACGCCGGACCGGACAAGGCCGCCGATGGACGCCGAGCAAGACACCGACAAGGGGCATTCAAACTGTAAGTATTTATTATTTATTTTTTTATTTCCCTTCTAGGTTGGGGGTGCGCGCTATACGCGGTTGCGCGCTATACCCCAATAAATACGGTATTTATTGATTAGGAGAAGTAGTATGCTGAACAGTGAGGACTCTGTGCAACTAAACTCACAAGGTATAGAGACTCTGACTAGGTGAAGAACCCAATTAGATAGAAGTAAAGCTAGCCCAGCATTTGTCAAACCTTTTTCCAGTTGGGGCAGCCTTTAAAAGTACGAAAAATCCAGAGCACCCTAGTCTTAAATGTAAAAAAATGTAAATGTCAATGGGAAACCTGAGCCTGGGACGATGCACACCACCACCTTGGTGAAATCAACTTTACAACAGAAGCCCCCCTTCACTTCAGATGTCTCCCATCACATCAGAGGTCCTCCCATCACATCAGAGGTCCTCCCATCACATCAGAGGTCCTCCCATCACATCAGAGGTCCTCCCATCACATCAGAATCCTCCCTTCATTTCAACCTTCCCCCATTAAAATCTCCTTTTTAAATTGGAGCACATGCGGCAAACACAAGGCCCACAGGCTAAATCCAGTCCTCCAGGCCATTTAATGTGGTCCTCACACCCCTCCTGCAGCTAACCACCCCCTCGTCTCCATCCCAACCTTGTCTCAGCAGTCGGCAGCAGAGAGCAGAACATAACTCTTCCTACAGATCATGTGCCCCTCTGTGCAGCCGCCCCTTGTCTCTGCCTCCCCTAGTGTCAGCATTCAGCAGACACCAGTCCTCCTCCAGACCCTGTACATTCTGCTTCCCAGCTCTTTCCCTGCTGCAGCCCTAGGTAAGGGAGTAGCACTTTGGTGTAAGGGAGGGTGGGGGACTCTTGACTTCTGATGGTGAGGGGCTCTTGGCATCTGATGTAAGTGGGGGTTGGGGTGCTCTGGACATCTAGTCTTACAGATACAACCAGTCCTTTGAGGGCAACCATAATGTTGATGCAGCCTTCGATTAAATCAAGTTTCACACCACTGCATTAGAGGTCTTTCTTTAACACGAGAGACCCCATCACATCAGTGTACCCCATGACAGAGTCCTCCCATGAAATTAGAGTCCCCCCTTTATGTCAGTCACCCCTTCAAATCAGAGGCCCCCCATCACATCCAAATCCCCCTCATACATCTGAGGCCACCCTACACATGAGAGTCGCCCAATCACAGAGGTCCCAATCACATACTTCTCCCAACACTGACCCCCCCCCCCCAAACACAGGGCTCCCTGTTCACATCAGAGCCCTACTTTTCAGCTCCAGCAATGCGGCTGAGGGAGGGGGGGGGTAAAACTGGAGAAGGTCTGGAGGAGACAGAGTTTTGTCTTCCCCTGAATGCTGGCAGTAACACTGCATGCTGCCCACCCTGGATCAAAGTCATGCGAGCCAGCCGCCATCACCATAGCAATGAATGGCACCATGAATCCTGGCCCTAGAGTATCATTGGCTGTTATAGTGGTGTTGGCTGGCAACTCATGAAAATGATCTATGTCTAACTGGGTTCCATGCTTGCGGCACCATGGTTGAGAAACATGAGCTAGCCATACATGGTTAGTGTTTCATTGGAACATTCATACAAAATTCAGAAAAAGTGTTCATCAGAGCATTCAATGATGCCATCATTGAGTGAACAAATTTTCAGCTTACTATCGTCAAAACTAGGGTTGTCCCGATACCGATACCAGTATCGGTATCGGGACCGATACCGAGTATTTGCGGGAGTACTCGTACTCCCGCAAATACCCCCGATACTGAAATAGAATACTTCTCCCCCCCCCCTGCTGCCGCCGCAAACCCGTCGCCGCAAACCCGTCGCCGCAAACCGCAAAGCCGCCGCCGTTAATCAGCGTGCGGGGAACATTACAGCTTTCGTTTGAATAGCTGTATCCCCGCCGCGTATAGACACTCCCCCTTGCGCGGGATTGGACAGATGATCTGTCCAATCCATGGACATGGCTGGAATATTATGTGGGGGACATGGCTGGAATATTATGTGGGGGACATGGCTGGAATATTATGTGGCGGACATGGCTGGAATATTATGTGGGGGACATGGCTGGAATATTATGTGGGGGACATGGCTGGAATATTATGTGGGGGACATGGCTGGAATATTATGTGGGGGACATGGCTGGAATATTATGTGGGGGACATGGCTGGAATATTATGTGAGGGACATGGCTGGAATATTATGTGAGGGACATGGCTGGAATATTATGTGAGGGACATGGCTGCATTTGGGGACACATTTAAAAAAAGTATCGGTATTCGGTATTGGCGAGTACATAAAAAAAAGTATCGGTACTTGTACTCAGTCCTAAAAAAGTGGTATCGGGACAACCCTAGTCAAAACCAATCATTCATTTGTCCCCATTAATTGTTAGAAAATTGAAAACATGTTGCGTTCTAACCTTATCACCCATAACCAACACACTGCTTACTATGGAAACCATACATTTTAAGGGAGAGGTTCAAGGTGGTATTGAATGAATCTAGAGCTAATGCTTTGCAAACCACTTCAATATCTGTAACCAATTTGGGGATAATACAGGGCTGCAAATGTTGGGTTGGGAAAAGTTTCAGTTGAAGGCTGAGGAGCAGTGTTGTCAGCCATTTAGCTGTATTTCAGGTGTGTGCATGCTTCGTGAAAATCTAGAATGTATCCTGATTCCTAACATCTCAAGTTTCAATGCATTTCTCTAAGTAATAGTGCGGGTGACATTCATGGTAAATGGGAACCCAATGCACTGTACAGGACTAGGCAGCACACAGCATACTGCAGTGCACCACTAAGCACATACCATTGTTGCGCTGAAGGTAAAGCATTAGCAAAAAAAGGCTTGTGGCTACAATGCATGTCAACACGTCACAATTGAAATAAAAAGTGTATATGGGCCCTGAGGGCAGTAAATTAGCTGTAACATAAGCCCTCACTGACCTCTGTAACTGCGTATACTGTGAAGTAATTCATCCTCAAAGACCACAATACACAGTTTCTGAAGTTGGTTTAAGTTGGTTTCTAACAGCTTATAGCACCTGCTGTGTGTTTACATTAGAAGGCTGGCATGCTGCCAATGAAAATTAGGGGAGAGGGGTTGAGGTTTCAGTGCTTCGGTTTTGAACTTTTAGCTGGATTCAGGTATCCGTGTCTAACGTTAGGCAGGCGTAGCGTATCTCATATACGCTACGCCGCCGTAAGTTAGAGAGGCAAGTGCTGTATTCACAAAGCACTTGCGTCCTAAGTTACGGCGGCGTAGCGTAAATGTGCCGGCGTAAGCGCGCCTAATTCAAATTGTGAAGAGGTTTTATGTAAATAAAGCATGACCCCACGTAAATGACGTTTTGAACGAACGGCGCATGCGCCGTCCGTGGACGTATCCCAGTGCGCATGCTCCAAATTACCACGCAAAGACTTATTGGTTTCGACGTGAACGTAAATTACGCCCAGCTCTATTCACGGACGACTTACGCAAACAACGTAAAAATTTAAAAATTCGACACGGTTCCGACATCCATACTTAACATTGACTGCGCCATCTTTTTGGTGGAATATCTTTAGGCCTAAAAACGCCTTACGTAAACGGCATATCTTTACTGCGACGGGCAAGCGTACGTTCGTGAATAGGCGTATCTCGCTGATTTACGCATTCTAGGCGTAAATCAGCGTACACGCCCCTAGCGGCCGGCGTAAATAGACAGCTAAGATACGACGGTGCGGGCGGTCGTATCTTAGCTAGATTTAAGTGTATCTCAATTTGAGAATACACTTAAATATACGACCGCGCAGATTCAGAGTTACGACGGCGTATCTACTGATACGCCGGCGTAACTCTACCTGAATCTGGCTATTTGTCTTTAATTTTTAACATTGTACAGCTAATGAGGTTAGTGAGGGATTATTTTTAAATTTTAATTGCTTTTTATACTTGTTCAGAACATGTAAACACATACGGAAGGCAAAATACCCTTTGCACTACAAGTGCAATCTACAAGTGCAACGTGCACTTGAAATTGCACTGAAAGTAGGGTCCCGGATTGCCTGGGATTATCCCGTAATTTAGATTTGTGTCCCATGTCCCGGGCACCTTCATTCCAAGACAATACAGTGACCCGGAATGAAATAAGGACTGGCTGCCACAGTGCCACTGTAATAAAAGATTGCCAAACTCACTGGTTGCTAGGGCCGCCCCGCTTGGCGTGTAGCAACCAGTGACGTCACATTTTGCAGAGAGAGCAGAGGGAGGTGGCCGGGCGAGGGAACAGGCTTTTACCCAGTGCTGCCTGCACTGCGCTCTCCGACTCGACTCCACCCACTTCCTCTCCTCCTCCTCCAGCCGCAGGAGCAGGAGAGAGAGCAGCATCATCAGTCACTCATGTCACCGCTGACTCCGAGTCCTCCAACCTCCACCTCTAGTCCAGTGACCTCTCGGCGGGCGGCGGCATTCTGCAGTGCCAGTGCCTTAGATCCACGGCTCGGCTCAGCTGTTCCCGGTCCGTCCCAACCTCCCACAGTGCATTTCAGGCATCAGCCCGGGGCCGCGACATCTCCGCCTTTCTCCAGGCTCCTCCTCCTCCTGCCCGAGCGGCCCAACTGCCTGCCTTGACCAAGAGGAGAAGAACGGCTCTGAAGTCTGCCCCACCAGACCAGACAGAGAATCCAGATTAAAAGTTGAGCAAAGCAAATGTAACCGGAGCAGATGATCAGGTGACAAATAGCGGCAATTGACACTGGCAGCTTTTGATGGGGCACAGTGTCACAGTCGCGGCAATTGATGGGCACACTGGCACTGGCAGCATTTGATCATGGGGCACAGTAGCCGCAATTTATTGGCACACTGGCAGCATTTGATGGGGCACAGTGCAATTGATCGGCACACTGGCAGCATCTGATGGGGCACAGTAGCGACAATTGATCGGCACACTGGCAGCATCTAATGGGGCACAGTAGTGACAATTGATGGGAACACTGGCAGCATCTCATGGGGCACAGTAGCGACAACTGATGGGCTCACTGACAGCATCTGATGGGGCACAGTAGCGGCAATTGATCGGCACGCTGGCAGCATCTAATGGGGCGCAGTAGCGACATCTGGCAGCATTTCGGGACAAGGTCCTGGCATACATTGCACAGGTGCATGCAGCAAGAATCCCTAAAGACCCTATGCTGTGCCTCTTCTGCTACGAAGGCTTGATGCAAATGTCTAAACCTCAGTGACTGCCTTAGCGGGCAAATATTTGCCTTCTGGTGGCCCGCAGAGCGCTCCTTCAGTTTATGGACCCATTCATCATCACCTTGGGTTTCAGCTATGAATGCTTTGATGACTTTATTCACTTTACAGAAATTAGATACCATCACCCAGAACTTCAAGTCTACGCAGCGTTTTATAGCCAGATGGAGAAGTTTTATGGAACATTCCTTTTCTCCAGTTGAGCTATCATCTCACATGCAACCTTTCCTGCTATACTGACTGGTACCTAAAGGCTGAGCTCACCAGCCCCTTGGGCAATACTTAAATAACCGAGTCAAGTCCTTCTCCTGCCCATGGGCGTCCACTGAACTTTTTCAGGGGGGACATCATTTTAAGGTCATCCATGCCCGGTCCCTTTTGGCAATGTCGTGAAGGGGAGGGGCTTAGTCATTATCACATAAAGCGCAGGTATGCAAAGGTTTTAGAAACCTGATGCAATACTGTATAGGTTGTTTTCATCAAGATCTAAATATGGCCGCCCACAACTCAGATGTATTGGAATACATTGCAATACAAAAAGATGTACCGTAATTATTGGCGTATACCGCGCACTTTTTTCCCCTTAAAATCAGGGGAAAATCGTGGGTGCGCGATATACGCCGAGACTGCTGTTCCCGGGCGCCGCCAAAATAGACCGAGCCGAGTGTACTGCGCACTCGGCTAGGCTCGGCCACGCTCGGCTCCGTCCGCAGCCACGCGAGAGGAGCCGAGACAAGGCTCGGCCACGCTCGGCTCCGCCCGCAGCCACGCGAGAGGAGCCGAAAACACAGGAAATCCGACACCTCTCGGCACGGCCGAGGCGCCTAATTCAAAAACGAACACCGCTGCAACCCCGGGCAAGGTGCGGATGGACTGGACGGACCCCGCGAGGAAGCCGCAGACGGACACCTCCAAAGCCGCAGTCGGACACCCACAAGGCTGGACGGACCCCGCGCAAGGAAGCCGCAGACGGACACCCACAAGGCTGGACGGACCCCGCGCAAGGCCGCAGACGGACGCCGAAAAAGGCCGCCGATGGACAAAAATGTAAGTTTTTTTTTTTCTTAAACTACTTTTTTTCCTTAAACTACCTTCCTAAGTTTGGGGTGCGCGTTATACACCGTCGCGCGGTAAATACGGTACATTCTCTAATCTCTAGGCTCTATTTATATGGGCTGTTGGACATCGTGGACTGGTATGCCTGAGAGACTAATGAACTTCCGGTTCCATACAAATGGAAGAAGTCTGAAGATTATATAACATACACTGTCACACACACACACATTTTTTTTCAGCAATAGCTCAGCTCAGCTGTCCCACTTTACAAGCAGCAAATTGCAATATATAATATTCTCCTCCTAACTGGCACAGTGGTGTGGCACAGCCTATGCCATGCCACTGTGCCAGTTAGGAGGAGAATATTATATATTGCAATTTGCTGCTTGTAAAGTTAGACAGCTGAGATATTGCTGTAAAAATATATGTGTGTGTGTGTAACAGTGTATGTGGCACTGCTGCTGTTACCTGTAGTTCTTCAGCGATCGATCATATCCCTATGGCAGGCACTGGCAGCATATTCTCTCTCGTCTCGACCACTGCACACCACGCACCTGTGGGAGGAGCCGGCGCCGTGCCAGCCGGATTGGCATAGGCATAGTAAGTGCAACATACATTTACACAGGCAGGCAGGCTGAGGCAGCCAATCACGGAACAGAACAGCCGGGATGTTAAGCAGATGTTAAGCGGCAGAGCCAATCCGATGCTCGAGCCAGGGGTGAGGAGGGAAGGAAGGATGTGTCTGTATATATCGCGGTGAATAAGTCGGAACAGACTGAGAGCAGCCCCAGGCCAGCAGCAGAATTAGAAAAAAAGTCCACGGCTGCAGCGGAGGGGACCGCGGCAGCCATTGCAACACAGGGGGCAAGTCAATTGCCCCCCCCCCCCCTCTTGCCCTATAGAGTGGACACCCATGCTCCTGTCCCTTCCATTCCCCCTCGCTTGACAACCCAGGGACCACTTCCAATGGACCTTATACAGTGACCTATAGTCTAGACCAGGGGTCTCCAAACTTTCTAAACAAAGGGCCAGTTAGCTTCAAACTTTATGGGGGGGAGTCTGTGGCCAGAGGGAGAAGAAAATGTCCTGGGGGTCAGTGGGCACTTATACGTCGGCAGAATGGCATGGCTGCGCAAAGCAACGTATATATACGTTGCTGTGAATTTCATGCCGTGTGGGCGCGCTCCTGCCGTGAGCTCAGTGACCGTGCCTGCGGGACCCGCGGACTTGATGTCCACCGGTGTCCAGGGATCGTGTCACGGAGCTGCAGAACAGGGCGATGCCTGTGTAAACAAGAAGCAAGTTATTTATTTTTTCACAAGGAGAATAGTAAATTTTGAGGTAAAAAGGGATATTTGTGGCCCCTTAAGATATAAATTCATAGTAGTCACAGGAACTAATTAAAGGATAAGATATGGGATAAACACGCACGATGCACTTTAAATATTATAGTATGGGTGGGTAGGGGGTTTACCCCCTCCTCCCCCACTTTTTTTTTCCCTTAAAATTTATAGAAATATAGAGAAGTCACAGGAGTTAATAAGGAGTTAATAAGATAAGATATGGGGTAAATGTACACGATGCACTTTAAATAATATAGTATGGGTGGGTGGGGAGGCCCTCTCTTTTTTTTTATAGAAAGGTAAATAGGTAATGGGGTAAGAGAGTGATACTCTCGTCCCCTCATAATAACAAAAAATGGAGGTCACAGTCACTAAAGGATAGAAAAGGGAAATCGGGCACAAAGCACTTAAATAGGTGGTCGCGGGTGGGGTTCCCCCCCCCTTTTTGGGAGGGGGGAGGGAGAGGAGAGGGCAGAGGTAGAAGTGAGATGAAAGATCAGGAGGATGTAGGATTGACCCATATTGTTGTTATTGTTGTTATTTATGTTTATGTAATGTCAAATTCATTTTAAAAAGTGATTCCTTTTGTACGCTTATTGGAAATGAAATGTAAATTATATTTGTGTTTTAAAAAATCGAATAAAACAAAATAAAAAAAAGAAGCAAGTTATGAGACGGGAGCGCTCTTTCTGGTAAAACTACCGTTCGTAATGGAGTAAGCACATTCATCACGCTGTAACAGACAGAAAAGCGCAAATTGTCTTTTACTAACACGGAATCAGCTAAAGCAGACCAAAGGGTGGCGTCATCCGAATGGAGCTTCCCCTTTATAGTGCCGTCGTACGTGTTGTACGTCACCGCGCTTTGCTAGAGCATTTTTTTTAACGATCGTGTGTAGGCTAGGCCAGTTTAATGATGAAGTTGAAAAAAACGTTTTTCCTGGGGCCTGAAAAACGTTGTTTTTTACAACCCGAAAAATGATCGTGTGTACGCAGCATTAGGGTTAAGTGGTAGAGTCATGCTTGCCGAAAAGTCATAGTTGACTCCATACTAGGGTTGTCCCGATACCACTTTTTTAGGACCGAGTACAAGTACCGATACTTTTTTTCAAGTACTCGCCGATACCGAATACCGATACTTTTTTAAAATGTGTCCCCAAATGCAGCCATGTCCCCACACATATGCAGCCATGTCCCCCATATATGCAGCCATGTCCCCCCACATATGCAGCCATGTCCCCCCACAAATGCAGCCATGTCCCCCCACACATGCAGCCATGTCCCCCCATATATGCAGCCATGTCCCCCCACATATGCAGCCATGTCCCCCCTATATGCAGCCATGTCCCCCATAAATCCAGCCATGTTCCCCCTATATGTAGCCATGTCCCCCCTATATCCAGCCATGTCCCCCATAAATCCAGCCATGTCCCCCCTATATGCAGCCATGTCCCCCCTATATGCAGCCATGTCCCCCATAAATCCAGCCATGTCCCCCCTAAATCCAGCCATGTCCCCCCATACCTTGATGCCGCCGCCGCATGGGTTAAACAGCGTGCAGGGAACATCACAGCTTTCATTTGAATAGCTGTAGTATTCCCGCTGCGCCGCGTATAGACACTCCCCCTTGCTCGGGATTGGACAGATCCTGAGCAAGGGGGAGTGTCTATACGCGGCGCAGCGGGAATACTACAGCTATTCAAATGAAAGCTGTGATATTCCCCGCACGCTATTTAACCCATGCGGCGGCGGCGTTGTTGCGGTATGCGACAGGGTCGGCGACGGCAATCGTTGCGGCGGGGGGGTGGGTGTATATATCAAGTATTCTATTTAGGTATCGGGGGTATTTGCAGGAGTACAAGTACTCCCGCAAATACTCGGTATCGGTCCCGATACCGATACTGGTATCGGTATCGGGACAACCCTACTCCATACATAATTTTGGTTGATGATTTTGTCCTTCCATACTTCAGTGTAACCTGTCCCAAGTTTTGTGAAGGCAGATATGCCTCCCCTTTGAAGCCTCCACATGGTGTTTTGTATTCTTATTTTTTGTTGAGAATTTATAAAAAAAAGTTACAAAAATACAACTTTGGATTCCTGACACTAAGGCCCCGTACACACGACCGAACATGTCCGATGAAACTGGTCCGCGGACCAGTTTCATCGGACATGTTCGGTCGTGTGTACGGCCTATCGGACCGTTTTCCAGCGGACAAAAGTTTCTTAAGCCCCATACACACTATCAGTTTTCCTGCAGGTTTTCTCTTCAGGTTTACCAAAACCATCTAATATGAGGTCAAACCTCAAGAGTTTCAATTTGTATGCAATCAGGCAGGCCCTTGCACTACATGGTTTTGGTAAACCTGAAGAGAAAACCTGCAGGAAAACTGATAGTGTGTATGGGGCTTCAGCATGCTTAGAAACTTGTCCGCTGGAAACCTGTCCGTCGGACATGTCCGCTGGTTAGTACGTCTAACCAGCGGACCGAAATCCCGCGCATGCGTCGAATTGATTCCAAGCATGCGTGGAAGCATTGAACTTCCTGGTTTGCGCACGTCGCCGCGTCACCGTCACGGCCACGTCACCGCGTTCTCTGTCCGCGGGGATTTTGGTCTGATGGTGTGTACACACATCAGACCAAAATATCCCAGGAGACATGTCCGATAAGTACAGGGCCTTAGAGCTGGTTCACACTGGGGCGGCACGACTTTTGGGGGCGACTCGGCCAGGCGATCTCAAGACAACTTCAGAGGCGACTTGCAAAATTACGTCTGTATTGAAGTCAATGCAAGTCGCCCCCAAAGCCGTACAAGAACCCTTTTCTAAGGCGGAGCGGCTTGAGTCGCTCCTATTAGAACAGTTCCATTGAATAAAGCGGGGCGCGATTTGTCAGGCGGCTGAGTCGTCTGATGAGTCGCCCCTGTGTGAACCGCCTCTCATATGTGAACCGTTGACGGTTTACCACTTGTATCTCATATGTTTTTCTAATAAAATTTTAGTGGAAAAGAAAACGATCAGAAAGAAAAAAGAATTAGAAAATGTAGAGAAAACCAAAAATTTCAAAAATTAGAATACAGAACCTAAGAATAGTCGGACCTTGTGTTTCTAAAATTTGAGTAATAAAAGAGGAATTTGTGATGTAGTTGATGTGCAAATGGTGGTTGGGAGGAGTTTTTTTTTAAAATATAATTAAAATCAACAAGGGGACACTCAGAATGTGGAAGGGATAGGAACAATATCTTTGGAGAGGATATGGCCGTTCTCAGTGTACCTGACGTGGCGACAATATCTGCTGTGTGCCAGGACATTCCACAGCTGGGAAAGGCATTGCGCTATAAACTCGCTATGAGTTTTCTCAATACATTTAACACATTCATGCCCAATGCCAGACACACGGCAACGGAGATTGTCACCAACATATTTCTTCATTTCTATAACCAGTATATTTTTCGCATTAGTTTTGTTAATCATTTTTTAAACTTTTTAGTTCAGTTATATAGTCATCTGGAAAGTCACAAAAACTTGTTTTCTGTTCAAACACAGTGGGCACAAAATCTGGTGCCACTCTGCATGGTAGCCAATCAGCTTCTAGCTTCAGCTTGTTCAGTTAAGCTTTGACAAAATCCCTAGAAGCTGAATGATTTCTATGCAGAGCTGCCACCGGGTCTCCAGTTTTAGTAAATCAAGCCCCGTGAAGCTGAATTCTGTCATTTGCTTTGCAGATTTATATTTTTGTGATATTTATACTTCCTTTAACTGATATTTTGGAAGCTCAAGTCTAACCGCTAGGACCACACATCATTTTATGGACAAAACAGGGTGAGCTTTACGTTAGTACCGTTCAGGTCTCTTTGAAAGTCTGTAACAGTCTGATCTATGCAGGGCCGCCAACAGCTTCAGGCATGGGCCCCCTGGAGCAGAGAACCGGGGGGGGGGGGGGTGCTGACGAAAATAATAATAATGGGGATGTCGTCCAGGGCCCTGGGATCCACCGGGCCCCTTAGAGGTCGGGGGGGGGGGCTTTGGGTGCTGATGAAAAAAAAAAGGGGGATGCCATCTGGGGCCCTGGGGACCACCGGGCCCTTTAGAAGTCAGGGGGTTTGGGTGCTGACAAAAAAAAGAGGGGGATGCCATCCGGGCCCCTTAGAGGTCGAAAAAAAATGGCAATTGTTGGTTCATTTACCTTTTTCCTTCGATTTCCCTTCTTTGTCTGAAATTCTCACTTCCTGTTTCTCCTCAGTAAGCTTGCCCCCATAATCCGAGCAGTTCTGACTGGGGGCTAGTCAGCCAGAACAGCTTACTGAGGAGGAACAGGAAGTGAGAAATTCAGACAAAGAAAAAACACATTTATCGAAGGAAAAGGTAAGTGAACCAACAATGCACTGGCTTAAAGGAACCAATTTAGAAAAAAAAAAAACGAACCTTTACAACCCCTTTAAGGTTTGACCTCATATTTTCACAACCAAAGAAGAAGATTGGAAGATTGGAAGATTTTCCCTCTGTTCCTGTTCCAGGGACAACTCAAAATAGTCTTCCCGTCACCTGTGATGATGGTCTCCAGAACAAGTTGAAAAACAGCGAGTGGAGGCCCCCGGCAGGGACACAGACAGCAAAAGAAAATAGTACTAGGTAAGGAAATCCTGGAGTTCCAGTTTAAAATTTTCCATTTATACTCATTATTTTATAATCAAGATAGCTTTGGACAATGAACGTTGATTGTATAAAACTCTTAACCACAAATGAGTATTATATGTCACAAAAAAGCTACAATAAAACAGGGGGAATAGCAATCAGAATCCAAAAACACTAACAGCTGTGTAAGTACTACATATAATGCTCTCAAAGTAAAAACAAAAGCAAAAGAATAGTGCGCCATGGTTAGTTGGCAATAAAGTGTCCCAGATAGTTCTAAGTGGACCTGTCACCAGCAGGAAAAAAAACTCACCTGCAGTGGACAAGTACCGTATTTATCGGGGTAAAGCGCGCACCGCCGTATAGTGCGCACCCCCAACCTAGAAGAGAAATTTGAGGAAAAAAGAAAATACTTACAGTTTGAATGCCCCTCGTCGGTGTCTTGCCCGGCATCCATCGGCGGACTTGTCGTCCGTCTGCAGGCTCGGTGGTGTCCTCCCTGCTTCTCCTGCGCTGTTTCTGAGCCGATCCCCGCTTCCCGCGCTGTGTTTGAACGCTGCCGCCGACATATACCGAGCGTAGTACACTCGGACACGCTCGGCTCCTCTCGCATAGGAGGCGGCACAGGGCGTGACTGTGTGACCGCGAGGGGAGCCCAGCCTGGCCGAGTGTACCCGAGTGTACTGCGCTCGGTATATGTCGGCGGCAAGGTTCAAACACTGCGCGGGAAGCGGGTATCGGCGTATATCGTGCACCCACGATTTTCACCTTATTTTAAGGGGAAAAAAGTGCGCGGTATACGCCGATAAATACGATAAGTGAAAAAAAAATGATAAAGAGCACAGCCATAAACCAAAATGGCAAGCAGACTTAACATGTCGCCTCCAACAGGATAACCACAAGTTTGGCCCAACATTTTCCCTCATCTCCAACCATGTCTAGTTGGGAGTGCCTGTCCAGTCAACTCTGGAGCTGGTGAAAATGTCTCTATGGGGAATCTTTAGTGAGGTTGGAATCTTCCATAATTTATGATGGGCACATGACCAATATTTTTTAATGTCTAAAGTGTTTAGTGATGGGCTTATTTGGAATTACCTGGAACCACCTCAAGAGTTGTTTTTTGACTGTTCAGTCAACTCTGGAGCTGGTGTAAGTGTCTTGATGGGGGATCCTCTATGAAGCTGGAATCTTCTATCACTTGTACAAAGTCCAAAGTGTCCAAAGTGTTTATTGATGGGTCTACTTGGAATTACCTGGAACCACCTCAAGAGTTGTTTTTTGACTGTTCAGTCAACTCTGGAGCTGGTGTGAAGCCTCATACACACGACCGAGGAACTCGACAGGCGAAACACATCGTTTTCCTCGTCAAGTTCCTTGTTAGGCTGTCGAGGAACTCGACAAGGCAAGTTTCTCCATTCCCGTCGAGGAAATAGAGAACTTGCTCTCTTTTTGGCTCGTCAAGTTTCTCGACAGTTTCCTCGACGAAAATGTACACACGACCAGTTTCCTCTGCAAAAAAATATCTCCCAGCAAGTTTCTTGCTGGTTTTTGCCGAGAAACTCGGTCGTGTGTACGGGGCCTAAGTGTCTTTATGGGGAATCCTCTATGAAGCTGGAATCTTCTATCACTTGTCCAAAGTCCAAAGTGTCCAAAGTATTCAGTGATGGGTCTACTTGGAATTATCTGGGACCACCTCAAGAGCTATTCCATCACTAATGATGGGTTCATAATCAATATTTTTTATTGTCTAAATTGTTCAGTGATGGGTCTACTTGGAATTACCTGGAACCACCTCAAGAGCTCAAGCGTTAGTGGAGCTGGTGAAAGTGTCCCTATGGGAAATCCTCTGGGAAGCTGAAATCTTCAATCACTCATTTTTTTTAATGTCCAAGCTTTCAGCGCTGGGTTATTTATGCCTGTTCAGTCAACTCTGGAGCTGGTGAAAGAGTCTCTATAGAGAAATCTTCTGTGAGGTTGGAATCTTCCATCACTCATAATGGGCACATGGCCAATATTTTTTAATATACAAGGTGTTTAGTGATGGGTCTACCTGGAATTACATGGAACCACCTCAAGAGTTTTTTTTGCCTGTTCAGTCAACTCTGGAGCTGGTGAATGTGTCTTTATGGAAAATCTTCCATCGATCCTGATGGGCACATGAACATTATTTTTTAATGGTGACATCCTTACGCCCCACGTGACACCGGAAATACGGGTGTTTTTTATTATAGCTTGCCGGCTGTCTTTTTCTATGTTTTATGCGGTTGTATCCTCTTGTTTTCATCAATAAAGGCTACATACTTTTAAATGAGACTACACCATTGGAGTGTTTGTCCTTTTGCACTGGTGACTTTTTGTCACAGTGCGCCCCCCAGACCGGACTCGGGATACTGTGGAGGATTTCTTGCTGTATCTGGAGGGTTCCAGGGATACGGAGGACCGTTAGACCCTGTAGAGGGCTAAATCTTCTGACGTATATTGCCTCGTACACACAACTGTTTTCCTCAACAGAATCCATCAAGAAACTTGCTGACAGAGCTTTTTTGCCGAGGAAAACGGTCGTGTGTATGTTTTTCGTTGAGAAAACTGTCGTGGATCTCGACGAGCAAAAAAGAGAACAAGTTCTTTTTTTCCTCGTCGGGAGTCTCAATTTCCTCGTTGTGTTTCTTGTCGGGCTGGTTTACGACGAGAAACACGTTCGTGTGTATGCTTAGAAACCCGCGCATGCTCAGAATAAAGTATGAGACGGGAGCGCACCTTCGGTAAAAGTAGGGTTTGTAATGGAGATAGCACATTCGTCACGCTGTAACAGACTGAAAAGCGCAAATCGTTTCTCACCAAACTTTTATTTAACACGCAGTAACATGAGATTAGTAAAAGCAGCCCCAAGGGTGGCGCAAGTGGAATCAAATTTCCCCTTTATAGTGCCGTCGTACATGTTGTACGTCACCGCGTTTGAGAACGACAAGATTTTGTCTTGACAGTGTGTACGCAAAAAAAACTTGACAAGATTCTCGACAGGCCTGACTTGCTCTTTAGGGGGTCCACCAGTTCGGGTAAGGGTCCCCACGTATCGAGTGGGGTTCTTTGGACTCAATAAATCCCCCCTCTTCTTCTCTCTCTTGGTGTAGGTGGAAGGAATCTGGATTTTATCACCTTATTGGAATTATCACTTTCCACACTATTTTCTTCTTCCTGTTATGTGGACTTAATTGTTTTTTCCAATTATTTTCACTTTTATTGATGAAGAGTTTTTCCATATAGACTTTTTCATGTAGACTTTCTATTTTTCACTTATTGTCTCTTCATTTAGAATTTTTGTACTTCATTAGTATTGCACTTTTGTTTCTATTTACTATTTGTGATTACTCACGTTATATTAGCGCAACATATTTTTACGCAACATTATTTTTTAATGTCCAAGGTATTTAGTGATGGGTCTACTTGGAATTACCTGGAACCATCTAAAGAGCTGTTGTGTGGCTGTTCAGTCAACTTCTGGAGCTGGTGAAAGTGTCTTCATGGGGAATTTTCAGTGAGGTTGGAATCTTCTATCACTTACAATGTGTACATAACCTGTATTTTTAATATGCAAGGTATTCAGCGCTGGGTCTACCTGGAATTTCCTGGAACCATCTAAAGAGTTTTTTATTGCCTGTTCAGTCAACTCTGGAGCTGGTGATAGTGTCTCTATGGGGAATCTTTCATCACTCATGATGAGCACATGACCAATATTTTTTAATGGACAAGGTATTTAGTGATGGGTCTACCTGGAATTACCTGGAACCATCTAAAGAGCTGTTTTTTGTCTGTTCAGTCAACTTCTGGAGCTTGTGAAAGTGTCTTTATGGGGAATTTTCAGTGAGGTTGGAATCTTCTATCATTTATTTTTAATGTCCAAGGTATTCAGCGCTGGGTCTACCTGGAACCACCTCAAGAATTGTTTTTTTGCCTGTTAAGTCAACTCTGGAGCTGGCGAAAGTGTCTCTATGGGGAATCCTCTGTGAGGTTGACATCTTCTATCACTTACAATGGGTACATAACTATTAGGCCTCGTACACACGACCGAGTTTCTCGGCAAAAACCAGCAAGAAACTTGCTGGTTTTTTTTTTTTTGCCGAGGAAACCGGTTGTGTGTACACTTTTCGACGAGGAAACTGTTGAGGATCTCGTCGAGCCAAAAAGAGAGCATATCTTCTTTTTCCTTGACGGCAATGGAGAACTTTGGCTCGCCGAGATCCTCGACAGCCTAACAAGGAACTCGACGAGCAAAACGATGTGTTTCGCCCGTCGAGTTTCTCGGTCGTGTGTACGAGGCCTCAGTTTTAATATCCAAGGTTTTCAGCGCTAGGTCTACCTGGAGCCACCTCTAGGTTTTTTTTTGCCTGTTCAGTCAACTCTGGAGCTGGTAAGTGTCTCTATGGGGAATTTTCTGTGAAGTTGGAATCTTCCATCACTCATGATGAGCACACTACCATTGTTGTTTAATGTCCAAGGTGTTTGATGATGGGTCAACCTAGAATTACCTGAAACCACCTCAAGAGATTTTTTTTGCCTGTTCAGTCAACTCTGGAGCTTGTGAAAGTGTCTCTATGGGGAATCTCTGAGGCCTTGCACACACGACCGTTTTCCTCTGCAAAATCCATCAAGAAAAATGCTGGCAGAGCATTTTTGCTGAGAAAAACGGTCGTGTGTACGTTTTTCGTTGTGGATCTCGACAAGAAAAAAAGAGAACATGTTCTCTTTTTTCTCGTGGGGAGTCTCAATTTCCTCATTCGGTTTTTTCGTCGGGCTGGTTTACGACGAGAAACACATTCGTGTGTATGCTTAGAAACCCGCGCATGCTCAAAATAAAGTATGAGACGGGAGCGCATCTTTGGTAAAAGTCGTTTTCGTAATGGGCATAGCACATTCATCACGCTGTACCAGACTGAAAAGCGCGAATCGTCTCTTACCAAACTTTTACTTACCACGCAGTAACACGAGATTAGCAAAATCAGCCCCAAGGGTGGCGCCAGTGGAATCAAACTTCCCCTTTATAGTGCCTTTGTACGTGTTGTACGTCACCGCGTTTGAGAACAATGAGATTTTGTCTTGACAGTGTGTATGCAAGGAAAGCTTGACAAGATTCTCGTCAAGCTTGACAAGAACCTCGTCAAGGAAAACTACGTTTCTTTTACGACGAGATTCTCGGTCGTGTGTACGAGGCCTGAGAAGTTGGAATCTTCTATCACTCACGATAGGTACACAACCATATTTGTTTAATGTCCAAGGTGTGCAGTGATGGGTTTACCACCTCAAGAGCTGTATTTTTTTTAATTGTTTTACAAGGTTGCACATTTTGGGCCAGATTCACAAAAGAGATACGACGGCGTATCTCCTGATACGCCGTCGTATCTCTGTTTCTAACGATGCGACTGATTCAATGAATCATTTAGGCATAGATAGGCAGAAGATCCGACAGGTGTAATGGACTTACACTGTCGGATCTTAGGATGCAGTACCACGGCCGCCGCTGGGGGGAGTTTGCGTCGTAAACCAGCGTCGGGTATGCAAATTAGGAGTTACGGAGATCCACGAAGATTTTTCCCGTCGTTACGTCGTCGCGAGTGTTAGATTTCCGTCACAAAGATAGGGCACCTTTAATATGGTGTAAAAGTACTCCACCATGTTAAAGTATGCCTGTCTTTCCCTCGTCGCTTTTGAATTTTTTTCAAATCTTTTATTTTTCCCGTCGTAAATCTTTTTTGACGTCGCGATTCACAAAACGTCGGCGCGTCGTAATTTCGCGCAAAGCACGTCAGGAAATTTGCGACGGGAGCATGCGCAGTACGTCCGGCGCAGGAGCGCGCCTAATTTAAATGGTACTCGCCCCATTCTATTTGGCCCGCCTTGCGCCGGACGCATTTACGATACACCGCCACAAATTTCCAGGTAAGTGCTTTGTGGATCGAGCACTAAACCTGAAAACTTACGGCGGTGTAACTTAAATGGCTTACGTGTCCCCGGCGCAATTGTACGTGAATCTGGCCCTTTGTTCCTAATTGGTCAACAGCAAGCTCCATTTTTTTAGTCCTAACTGAAATAAATAAAGAAAATATGTACAAAATTTACAAAATGCAAGGCTTGATTTTTTTACCAGCAGGTGGTGCTATAAATAAAATACGGGGTTGGCCCAAGAAAATAGTAAAATAGGGCAACTTGGAAGGGGGACAACACCAAAAGGAAAAATCGGTTTAAGACTCTTTATTTAAGCTGCGGAACCTCTTTGTAAGTATAGAGCACCAGATTATAGAAACACATCCAGAAAGGCCCTTTCATTTTAATGCAATTCCTATATCCAACTGCAAGTATATAGAATCTGTACACCATCCCTGTAATGTCCAGATGAATAACACCCATGAGTATCCTTCTTCAGAGAACAATTCACAGGCTGTACAGGCACCAACATTCTGACTAATATTCCAGATATCCTGCGGTGTAAAATCTGAGGGTTGCTGGGTTTCAAATTCCAAAGCAATGAAATATCGGGCGGCTGACAGGTGTGAAACATCATATTGAAATGACTGGTTTTGTGTCTGCGTAGGATAAAAGAGAAACATATCACTATATATTTAAAAAAAATATTAAGTTGTTTATGGTAACATAAAAAAATCATAAATATGCCTTGCAATGGAAATAAAAAAAATATAAAATTAGTAAAATATGTTCTAAACTCTGAGGCCCCGTACACACGGCCGAGGAACTCGACGTGCCAAACACATCGAGTTCCTCGGCGAGTTCAGCCCTGAAGCCGCCGAGGAGCTCGGCGGGCCGAGTTCTCCCATAGAACAACGAGAAAATAGAGAACATGTTCTCTATTTTCTCGACGAGTTCCTCGGCGGCTCCATCGGGCCGAAAGTGTACACACGACAGAGTTTCTCGGCAGAATCCGGCTCTGACCGAGTTTCTCGCTGAATTCTGCCGAGAAACTCTGTCGTGTGTACGGGGCCTTACAGGCATACAGAAATGTAAATGAACAATTTACACCGGCTTGTGTTCGCTATAAATTGACCGATCTGATTTATTTTTCATTTTTCATTAAAGCTAACTGGATGTTTGTAATTAATCTGCCAGAAGAAAAATTCTCCCATCCTAAAATGCGCCTATGATTTTAATTATGGTAATGCTATTATTATTATTATTATTATTATTATTATTATTATTATTATTATTACTATTATTATTATTATTGTTAGTATTATTATTATTATTGTTAGTATTATTATTATTGTTATTATTATTATTATTATTATTATTATTATTGTTATTATTATTATTATTATTATTATTATTTAGTATATATTTAATTACATAATAATATTATAATTAATATTATTATACGTATTTATCATATTTTAAAAATACCACCGTACCCAATGTATACAATTGTTAAAAATAATACTAATGCATACAGAGGCAGAGTGGTTACAGGGGCCTTCTAGTACATAAACTATAAATATAAAATCACTTTTTTATACGTAAAGTCATTGTCGATCTTACACACTTGGGCTGATTTACTAAAACTAGATATGACATATCTAGGGAAAACTTTACCAGAAGAAAAAAAAGTTGTTTTTTTTCACCAGCATTGAGAACATTTTTATCATTTATATTATATTTTTTGTCAGCATTGTAAATTATGTTATGTCATGATGTGTTAGACAATGGAGTTTGATTTACTAAAACTGGAGGGCGCAAAATCTGGTGCAGCTCTGCATATAAACCAATCAGCTTCCAGGTCAAAGCTTAAAGGGGTTGTAAAGGTACAATTTTTCCCCCCTAAATAGCTTCCTTTACTTACCTTGCCTTGCATTACTGTGTGGAGTTACAGACAGAAGAACAGGAAGTGAGGATTTCTCAGAAGAAATAAGGACATTTAAAATCAAAATGGAAGGATGAGGTAAGTGAAGGAGGACTGCACTAAGGTAAAGGAAGCTATTTAGGAAAAAAAAATTGTACCTTTACAACCCCTTTAACCTCCCTGGCGGTATGATTCTTTCAGAAAAAAGGAGCTGAAAGCGGTACCATTATTTGCAAGGAAATTCTGCGTTTTATACTGTAGGCCTGTGATTTTTAGGAATAACTCACTTAAATCTGACCAAACAAGAGTCTAGTAGGCATCCCAGGTATGAATTTTTTTTAAAAACAAAATTATAAATTATAATATAATAAATAATTATAAATAATTATAACAAATAATAATATAATTAAAATAAAAATTATTCAATAATGTAATCAGCTCAAAATCACAGAAATTTGCTCAGTTGCAGATTTGTCGCTGTCATTACTTTTATTTTTTTATGACGAATTTCCCCACAAATCGCTATCGCTCAATTCTGCAAGTGATTCTAATTTATTATCGCTGTTTTCTAGCTGCTCTAAAACCATTTTTGACATAAAGGGACACTTTTGGTTGCTATGGACAATCTCCAGTTTGCAGGGAGAAAGAACAGTTTTTATTATATAACAGTACATGTAGGACACTGGGCAGACCACTGGGGACAAGGGGGGTGTGTATTTTTTACATACAGTACTATAATCTATAAGATTACAGTATACTGTATGTAATGTGTTTGTTTACTTTTTTGAATTTGGCGCCGTTCTCTGCCCCCGTGCGTCGTAACGTCACAGGGAACGGAGACCGGCGGCACAGGAGGACACTGTGTGAATCGAGCAAGGTCCCGCTCGCTCACACAGCGTGGTGGCATCACTGGATCCAGGGACAAGGTAAGTAAACACTCCCTGTGGATCCAGCGAGGCGAGCCCGAGTCTGACTCGGGGTTACCGATCCTTGCCCAAAAATCTCACCCCGAGTCAGACTCGGGAATACCGCCAGGGGGGTTAAGGCTACCATGCACAGCTGCACCAGATTTTGCACTTTCCAGTTTTAGTAAATCAACCCCATTGTCTAACACATCATGACATAGCGTAATTTATAATTCTGACAAAAAATATATACGGTAATATTAATGATAACAATTTTCTCAGTTAATTTAAATAACTTTTTTTTTTAAAGCAAAATACGAAATAGTGTTGATACTGCTGTTTTTAGCTCTTTGAACCCAATCTTGGTGAAAAAAAATAAAATGTTTTCCTTCTGGTAAAGTTTTCCCTAGATATGTCATATCTGTAATCTGTAAAAGTCATTTGTTTATGCTAGCCTGTTTTGTAGTACCCAATCATGTTCAAAGGGATTGAAAAACGTTTACACTGAACTTTTATGGATAATTGAAAGGTACAGAGGCAAAAGATCAATAAATCAGTCCCATAAAAAATTATTCTTGCCAAATATTCTAATAGATACATTATAATTATACAATTGTTATTTGATACAATTCAATATTATATTATTTTAAAACTATTAAAAAATTATAATTGACAGAATATTGTGGTTAGTATTTTAAAACGTGTCACTGTTCCTAAAATGTGTCTAGGCAGCTTTCATAAAATAAAATCTGGCTCTATCCATTAAAGCTCAAGTAAAAAAAAAATATATATATAAAAAATGTGTTACACTTTTAACTACATGCCGACCAGCCGCCACAGTTCTACGGCGGCAGGTCGGCTCTCCTGCGCGAGAGCCCGTAGTATAACGTCGGCTCTCAAAGCGGCCCCGCTCGCTCCTGACTCCCGCGCGTGTGCCCGGCGGCCGCGATCGCCGCCGGGCACCCGCGATCGCTCGTTGCAGAGTGGGGACCGGGAGCTGTGTGTGTAAACACACAGCTCCCGGTCCTGTCAGGGGAGAAATGTCTGACCGTCTGTTCATACAATGTATGAACAGCGATCAGTCATTTCACCTAGTGAGGCCACCCCCCCTACAGTTAGAACACACCCAGGGAACATACTTAACCCCTTCCCCGCCCCCTAGTGTTAACCCCTTCCCTGCCAGTGGCATTTTTATAGTAATCAATGCATTTTTATAGCACTGATCGCTATAAAAATGCCAATGGTCCCAAAAATGTGTCAAAAGTGTCCGAAGTGTCCGCCATAATGTCGCAGTACTGATCGCAGCCATTACTAGTAAAAAAAAAAAAAAATGCCATAAAACTACCCCCTATTTTGTAAACGCTATAACTATTGCGCAAACCAATCAATAAATGCTTATTGCGATTTTTTTTACGAAAAATATGTAGAAGAATACGTATCGGCCTAAACTGAGGAAAAAACAAGTTTTTTTATATATTTTTGGGGGGATATTTATTATGGTAAAAAGTAAAAAATATTCATTTTTTTTTCAAAATTGCCGCTCTATTTTTGTTTATAGCGCAAAAACTAAAAACCGCAGAGGTGATCAAATACCACCAAAAGAAAGCTCTATGTGTGGGGAAAAAAGGACGTTGATTTTGTTTGGGAGCCACGTCGCACGACCGCGCAATTGTCAGTTAAAGTGACGCAGTGCCGTAAGCTGAAATTTCGCCTGGGAACGAAGGAGGTTTATGTGCCCAGTAAGCAAGTGGTTAAAATACTCTATAGTCCAATTGCATTATATTGCAGTGTAAATACATTTGTTTTGCTACAATTTGTTACACTTTTAAATCTGGCTCTATCCATTATCAAAGCTCAAGAAAAAATATATATATATATATATATGTATAAAAATGTGTTACACTTTTAAAGGATGAGCATTGGCTGTTAAAATACTCTATAGTCCAATTGCATTTTATTATTGCAGTGTAAATACATTTGTTTTGCTAATATGTTATATTAATAATAATAATAATAATAATAATAATAATAATAATAATAATAACTATTTTTATTACTTTACTATAACTCCACTGCACAGCCAAAAAAAAGGTTTTATTTTAATCAGTATAAATTATCTTAAAAAAAAAAAAAGCTGGAATATTTTGGTTCCATTTTGCACGGTTGCACCTTCATGCTCCCTACATAAGAAGTTTTTCAACGTAATCAAAATCAGCCGGACTACATAATGTAATTGCAATGCGTGTGGGTGTCAGCCAACCCAGTCTAGGTTATCTCAGTGGACGGAAGATTGAAAAAGTTACTAACTAAGCACGGATCCTACGCATAAACAGAAGCACGTATACAATTCCAAAAAGGATAACCCAGAAAGACAAAACAATTCTAAGCATTATTTTTTTTGAAACAATGATAACAGGGTGCCACTTCACCATTGAAGTAATAAACATTTGTCCTGTAAGAAGTTTTTTTTATTTTTAAAGAGAAATTGTTGTTTTACATTTTCCTGTGAGGGCTATGTGATCTTCATCTGTGTATATTAAATATTATATGAAGTGTCACTGGATGTTCATAATCTTGGGAGAATTTTTTCTGGCAGAGGCTAAAAGCGTACTGATTTTGACAGGAAATCTCAAATGCTAAGCTATTTTTTCTTTTTTTCTTTTCTTTTTTAGAAAGAAACTACAATATAAATATTGTTGCTGCTAATGCTACATAAATCATTTGAGAGCATTTAAAAAAATAAAAATAACCACACAAGTTATCCTTGTCATGACAACCTCGAGGAAAGGTCTGTGTTGTTACGAGAAAAAAAAAATAATCATTCAATATGCATTTCTGGTACAAACAGAAGCCCTTAAAGGCAATTTAACCACTTAAGGATGGACCAATATGCTGCTAAATCACCCAAGGGGTTTTTACAATTCGGCACTGCGTCGCTTTAACAGACAATTGCGCGGTCGTGCGACGTGGCTCCCAAATTGGCGGCCTTTTTGCCCCACAAATAGAGCTTTCTTTTGGTGGTATTTGATCACCTCTGCGATTTTTATTTTTTGCGCTATAAACAAAAATAGAGCAACAATTTTGAATTTTTTTTTTACTTTTTGCTTTAATAAATATCCCCCAAAAACATATATACATTTTTTTTCCCTCAGTTTAGGCCGATACGTATTCTTCTACCTATTTTTGGTAAAAAACAATCGCAATAAGCGTTTATCGATTGGTTTGCGCAAAATTTATAGCGTTTACAAAATAGGGGATAGTTTTATTATTATTTTTTTTTTACTACTAATGGCGGCGATCAGTTTTTTTTCGTGACTGTGACATTATGGCGGACACTTTGGACAATTTTGACACATTTTTGGGACCATTGTCATTTTCACAGCAAAAAATGCATTTAAATTGCATTGTTTATTGTGAAAATGACAGTTGAAGTTTGGGAGTTAACCACAGGTGGCGCTGTAGGAGTTGGGGTTCACCTAGTGTGTGTTTACAACTGTAGGGGGGTGTGGCTGTAGGTCTGACATCATCGATCGAGTCTCCCTATAAAAGGGATCACTCGATCGATGCAGCCGCCACAGTGAAGCACGGGGAAGCCGTGTTTACATACGGCTCTCCCCGTTCTTCAGCTCCGGGGAGCGATCGCGAGGGGGCGGCTAGAAACGAATAGCCGCGCCCTCGTCCCGGATCGATCCCCGCGGGTTTCCGACCACCGCATGTAGCAGGGGGGGGGTCCCGATCGGACCCCCGACCCACGTCTAGGCAGGGACGTACAGGTACGCCAATGTGCCTGTACGTGCCATTCTGCCGACGTATATCTACATGCGGCGGTCCGGAAGTGGTTAAAAATAATAATAATAATTTAGATTTTTTTTATTATTTTTTTACTTTCAATAATTTTTATTATATTTTATACATATGTACAAAGTGATGCAATGATGTACAAGGTATATAATTGGGAATATGGGAATGTACGATATATTTTTTATTTTATTTTTATATGGTTGAACATCGACTTTTGTATTTTTTCAACCTGACTAACCATGTAATTATGTAACTATGTATCATAATTTTAATTTCTTTTTATGGGGTAAAGTAAAACTGATTGTATTTTATTAAAGGATCAGATATATTAGAACCATCCGACAGAAAGTAAATTTGGTTGAGTGTTTGTAGCGAGAAGAGTCAGCTGCAAATTGCTTTTTTATTAATTATCCTTACATACATTGAGTAACAAATGATTGCATCATTACAATAGTTTTAAAAAAATTGAGTCTCAAAGGAAAATCTATCCACACCAAAGTGAAATATGTGCTTTACAGTCAAGAAAACCTCTCCAGGCTTAATTCCTAATAAAATATCTTCAGGAAGTGTCATCAAACCTCCAATCAGAAAATGAAAGTGAGTAATAAATGATTGCATCATTAAAGTAGTTGAAAAAAAAATTGAACCTTGAAAGAACATCTATCCAGGCCAAGGTGAAATATATGCTTTACAGTCGTGAAAACCACTCCAGGCTTAATTTTAACCCTTTCATGACTTATGCCGCGTACACACGACCGTTTTTGGGTTGTAAAAAATGCAGGTTTTTTTTAATGTCATTAAAAACGATCATGTGTGGGCTCCAGAGCATTTTTTTACGATGTAAAAAATGGCCATTAACCCCTTCCATACAGGGCATTTCCCCCCCCCCCCCCTTCCTGCCCAGACCAATTTTTAGTTTTCAGTGCTGTTGCACTTTGAATGACAATTGCGCGGTCGTGCAACACTGTACCCAAACTAAATCTTTATGTTTTTTTCCCCCCACAAATAGAGCTTTAGTTTGGTGGTATTTGATTATCTCTGCGGTTTTTATTTTTTGCGCTATAAATAAAAGAAGAGCGACAATTTTTTAAAAAAACACAATATTTTTTACTTTTTTATTTAATAAATATCACAATTTTTTTCCCCTTAGTTTAGGCCGATACGTATTCATATTTTTGGTAAAAAAAAATCGCAATAATCGTATATTGATTGGTTTGCGCAGAAGTTATAGCGTCTACAAAATAGGTGATAGATTTATGGCATTTTTATTTTATTTATTTTTTTTACTAGTATTGGTGGTGATTTGCGATTTTTTACTGTGACTGTGACATTGCGGCGAACACATCGGATACTTTTGACACGTTTTTGGGACCATTCACATTTATACAGCGATTAATGCTATAAATATGCATTGATTACTGTGTAAATGTGACTGGCAGGGAAGGGGTTAACCACTAGGGGGCACTGAAGGGGTTAATATGTTCCCTAAGGTGTGGTCTAACTGTAGGGGGGAGGGGACTCTCAAGGGGAGGAGACCGATGTGTGTTCCTCTGTACTGGGAACACACATTGGTCTCCTCACCGCTGACAGTAGGTGGATCTGTGTGTTTTACGGAAATAGCGGCCACCGGGCAACCGCGCCGGGTCACGAGCACTGCCGCGCGCGCCCTAGATCGCCGGGAACACAGGACGTCATTTGACGTCCACCCGGATCGGCGAGAGGTTCCTGCCGCCGTCATTTCCCTATGACGCAGTATGGAAGCGGTTAAAAATTCGAACATGCTCTAATTTTTCACGTCGTTTTTAACGTTGAAGTTTTTTGCGTCGTGTGTGGTCGTGTGTGGGCTTTAACGACGTGACAAAAACTGCGCATGCTCAGAAGCAAGTTATGAGACGGGAGCGCTCGTTCTGTTAAAACTACCGTTCGTAATGGAGTAAGCACATTCATCACGATGTAACAGACTGAAAAGCGCGAATCGTCTTTTACTAACACGGAATCAGCTAAAGCAGCCCCAAGGGTGGCGCCATCCGCATGGAACTTCCCCTTTATAGTAGTGCCGTCGTATGTGTTGTACGTCATCGCGCTTTGCTTGAGCATTTTTTTTTTCACGATCGTGTGCAGGCAAGGCCGTTTTAATGATTGGGTTGAAAAAAACTTTGTTTTTTCTAGAGCCTGAAAAACATAATTTTTTACAACCCAGAAAACGATCGTGTGTACGTGGCATAAGCCTATTTCTAACATTTGGTGTTTACAAGTTGAAATAAGTAGATTTTCCTAGAAAATGACTTAGAACCCCCACAATATATATATATATATATATTAGTGCTGTCAAACGATTAAAATTTTTAATCGCGATTAATCGCATTAATGTCATAGTTAACTCACGATTAATTCGTCATAAATTTTGATCGCTGTTTTCTAGCTGATCTAAAACCATTTTTGACATAAAGGGACACTTTTGGACAATCTACAGTTTTCAGGGAGAAAGAACAGTTTTTATTATATAAAAGTACATGTAGGGCACTGGGCAGACCACTAGGGACAAGGGGGGGTGTGTATTTTTTACATACAGTCCTGTAATCTATAAGATTACAGTATACTGTGTGTATTGTGTTTGTTTACTTTTTTGAATTTGGCGCCGTTCTCCGCTCCCGTGCTTCGTAACGTCGCAGGGAACGGAGATCGGCGGCACACAGACACTGTGAATCGAGCGAGGTCCCGCTCGATCACACAGCGGGGTGGCATCGCTGGATCCAGGGACAAGGTGAGTAACTTGCCTGTGAATCCAGCGAGAAGGTAAGCCGCGCTGCTGCACACTCTGCACGTCCACCCCGAGCGTTAATCGCGCGATAAAAAAATTGACGGCGTTAACATGGGTTTGCGTTAACGCCGTTAATATCGCGTTTAACGCACAGCACTAATATATATATATATATATATATATATATATATATATATATATATATATATAATTTAGCAGAGAATCTAGAAAATAAAATGGCGATTGTTAAAATATTTTATGTCACACGATATTTGTGCAGCTGTGTTTAAATGCAACTTTTTGGGAAAAAAGACGCTTTCATGAATAAAAAACAAACAAAAACAAAAAACGTAAAGTTAGCCAATTTTTTTTGTTAAATGTGAAAGTTGATGTTATGCTGAGTAAAATAGATACCAAACATGTCACGCTTTAAAATTGTGCACACTCGTGGAATGGCGACAAACTACAGTACCTAAAAATCTCCATAGGCAGCGGTTTAATTTTTTTTATGGTTACCAGGTTAGAGTTACAGAGGAGGTCTACTATTAGAATTATTGATCTCACTCTGACGATCGCGGCAATACCTCACACGTGTGATTTGAACGCCGTTTACATATGCGGGACGGACTTCCGTATGTGTTTTTTTGCTGCGCGAGCTCGCGGGGACAAAGGGGGGCTTTAAATTTAAAAATGTTTGATTCTTATTTATTTTATTTATTTATTTTATTTATTTTTACATTATTAAATTTTGTGTTAAAAAATTATCACTTTTATTGCTGTCACAAGCAATGTAAACCTTGTGACAGTAATAGGTGGTGACAGGTACTCTTTATGGAGGGATCGGGGGTCTAAAAGACTCCCAATCCCTCCTTTACACTTTAAAGTATTCAGATCGCCAAAAACTGTGTTTCTGAATACTGTATATATTTTTTAATCCGGCGCCATTGGCAGCCGAGTAAACTGGAAGTGACGCAGGAACAAAAATTGTCTCTGGACAGCCGCACTCTGAACAGATTGTAGCTTTTATTAAAAGAAGGACAGCACTACAAGTCACAGCAAAATAAAATAAAACCCGACCTCTGATGAGTTTCGCACTGAAACTAGTGCTTAGCCATAAGCCATGAGCTATGACAAAGCACTAGTTTCAGTGCGAAACGCGTCAGCAGTCTTGTTTTATTTTATTTTGCTGTGACTTGTAGTGCTGTCCTTCCTTTAATAAAGGCTACAATTTGTTCAGAGTGCGACTGTCCAGAGACAATTTGCTTTCCTAAGTGCATTGCCTGCACCTGAGTTGTCTGCAGTGGAGGATATTCATCTTGGTTCCCACCTGGAGCGGCTACTCTCTTTTTCCTAAACTGGAAGTGGCGTTGTGACGTCGCTTCCGTGTTTACATTCAGGAGCCTGTCACTAGGCGCCGGACGTGGCGGATCGGGTCTCCCGATGGGACGGGAGGCCCGGTCAGAGCGGTGGGAGGCGGCGGGAGGGGGGATGTCCCCTCCTGCTCCTCCAGGATAACAACCGAGCGGCTAATCGCCCACTCTAAAAAACGGTACCGGGATGATGCCTGCAGCTGCGGGCATCATCCTGGTGTAACCCCCGAAAACCAAGGCCACATATATACATACGCTCGGCGGGAAGGCGTTAAATAATGCATCTTCAACTAAAGTTTCTTCAAACCTCCAATCAGAATATTATTTGGGATATATTTCCTTATTTCCCGAGGTGGTATGCTGCATTTTCACTATTGGGCCTCTGTGTTTGCTTCCTAAACCCAGTTTATCATGATAGCAGAATTTTTACTTCACAAAACCCTGTTGGGTTGCTGGAAATCCAATCCAATCCGATCCAAAGCCTAAAAGCAAAAATCTTATTCCTTTAGTAAATCATACAACAGAGAGAGCCAGAGCCGCGGCAAGCCAAGGTTATAAAATATTCTTGACCCAATTTTGTATTCTGAGCTCAATAGCAGAAGTTCTTGAGCAATCTTCCAGCCAGGCATGACTGGAATAATTCATAGGAGTTATTAATTCTTTTTTAAATCATATTTTCTTTTCTGGAAGAAGACATGTTATGAACAATTTTCTGTCTGTACCATTTCAAGGAACTAGTTGTACAGATCTTACTTTTGGAAATTCCGACTGATACTACTGGCTGGTGGCAGAAAAATGAATAGCATACACGATGATGTCAATTAAGTGCCGTTTTCCTCAGAGTTTCTAAAAACAAGAAAAGTAATGTAATATATTGCAGTTTACTAGTTCTTAGATCAACCTTTCTCAACCCTTCAACACAGAGGAACCCTTGAAAAAAAATTCTGGCCTCGCTCGGGGAACCCCTGCGAAAAAATGACTATATCTACAACTCATGATACATTAGTGTGATGGTCAGTGGGAAGAATGCTCCTCAAGCCTCGTACACACGACCAAGTTTCTCGGCAAAAACCAGCAAGAAACTTGCTGGTATTTTTTTTTGCCGAGGAAACCGGTCGTGTGTACACTTTTCAACGAGGAAACTGTGGAGGATCTCGTCGAGCCAAAAAGAGAGCATGTCTTCTTTTTCCTCGTCGAGAATGGGGAAATTTGGCTCGCCGAGATCCTCGACAGCCTAACAGAAGACGAGGATCGGGGCCACTCTGTGCAAAACGAGTTGCACAGTGGAGGTAAGTATGACATGTTTGTTATTTATTTTTTATATTCAAAGCTTTAGTATAACTTTAAGTTATATGTAAATTCCTTTCTGTAAAAGTCGAGTTTAGCTATACTTACTATTTCTCAAGCTTTCTTATTATTCAGGTAAGTCACTTTCCACAATTAATGACCAATCAAAGAGTTTTGGTAAGCAGAAGTGGATGGGGTAAGCTCGACTTTTACAGGGAAAGATGAGATTTTCATGTGACTTAAATTACTCGTGGTCTTGGGCTATTTTTATCAAGTTTTCCACTTAATGTCAGGTCCGATAAAATACAATATGTCCTCATACATCCAGTCTGGATTACCCAGGCTTTTGATAGGTTTACTTTAAGCTAAAGTGACACATTAAGTTGGCTAATTTGTTAAATTAAATAATAATTTTACAAAAGTATTATTTTACCTGTACTGACCACATAACATTTAAATTTTTTATTCATATATAAGAGATAAAAAAAAAAATACTATCCTTTCTAGGTCTTCAGCTTAACATAGATAAAGAGGGTTGGCCCAGAAACATCCCCAGACTCCTGAAGCCTCGTACACACGACCGAGGAACTCGACGGGCCGAAACACAACGTTTTCCTCATCGAGTTCCTTGTTAGGCTGTCGAGGAACTCGACAAGGCAAGTTTCTCCATTCCCGTTGAGGAAAAAGAAGACTTGGGCCTCGTACACACGGACGAGGAACTCGACGTGCCAAACACATCGAGTTCCTTGGCCAGTTCAGCACTGAAGCCGCCGAGGAGCTCGGCGGGGCGAGAGCTCCCATAGAACAACGAGGAAATAGAGAACATGTTCTCTATTTCCTCGCCGAGCTCCTCGTCGGCTTCCTCGGTCGAAAGTGTACACACGGCCGGGTTTCTCGGCAGAATTCAGCCAGAAACTCGGTCGGAAGCTGAATTCTGCCGAGGAAACTGGTCGTGTGTACGGGGCCTTGCTCTCTTTTTGGCTTGACGGGATCCTCGACAGTTTCCTCGTCGAAAAATGTACACACGACCGGTTTCCTCGGCAAAAAAAAAATCCCAGCAAGTCTCTTGCTGTTTTTTGCCGAGAAACTCGGTCGTGTGTACGAGGCCTGACTTTCTCAGATCGGTATAGTCAATAGCAGATTATGCACTGACTCCTGGGGATACTAAAGAAAAGTAGGTTTAAGGCCCACCTAGTTGGTTTGATCTTCCTTTGATTCCTGCTAAATTTGCTAAAATTCAAGCTGTGAGTGGCCCTAAAAGCACCACCCAACTTGACAAACATTGGTATTAAAAATGACTGAACTGGGTGGAAAAATATGGGCTGACTGAATCCTATCAGATGCACTCATATTTCCGCAACATCATTGTATTTATGCAACGGCGGGGTTCCTTGGCTGCTTGCATACAGTAGCGGGCAGTGGAGCTTCCTCCATCCACACTATTAGCATGACTGGGGGAAACAATTTGTTTTCTCTTGTTCAGCCTGTGGACGGAAGGAGAAAAAATCGAGTCATGCATGCTGTTTGTACTGTCCATGCCCATTTCCCTCCACATTCTGCACTGAAGAACAAATTTGTGGTTATAGGAAAAGTCCCTAAGGCTCCATTCACACCTGAACGCGGCGTATTGTACCGCAATTTGCCGCGACAAATTGCGGCGTTTTGTACCGCGATTTGCCGTGACAAAACGCGGCGTTTTTTACCGCGGTTTTCGCTGGAGGGGTGATTTACACATTGTCGGCTATGGCCGAACGCCGAAGCCGCCTGAAAAAAGGGTCAGGGACTTGTTTTGAGCTTCAGGCGTACAGTGTTTCGGCGTTCGGCGTGGAGATGTGAACCATCTCCATAGCCGACAATGTTAAATCACCCCTCCAGTGTATTTCAGGCTGCAATAGCGTCGGGCGTCAAAACGCCTAAGTGTGAATGGAGCCTAATAGGACAAGTGACTTCAGAAAAATAGATTACCTTGAAATTCTATGGCCCGGATTCACAAAGCACTTACGCCGACGTATCTCGAGATACACCGCGTAAGTGTAAATATGCGCCGTCGTATCCATGCGCCGTGCCCACAAACTGAGATACGCCTAAAAATAGGCTTCATCTGACTGACGTAAGTTGCCTACGCCGGCGTATCGTGGGCGCATATTTACGCTGGAGGCATCTGGCGCTCCCATTGATTTCCTATTCAAATGTGGAAATGAGGGAGATACGTCGATTCACGAACGTACTTGCGCCCGGCGCATAATATACGCGGTTTGCGTAAGTCGTACGTCCAGCGTAAAGTTATTCCCCATATATGAGGCGCAACCCATGCAAAGGTATGGACAAGGAAACTCAAGCCGTCATATTTTACGTCATTGTACGTGAATATGGCTGGGCGTAGGTTACGTTCACGCCGTAGGCAGTGATCCGTCGTATCTTAGGCATTCGTTTCGACGTGATTCTGGGATGCGTCCACGGGACGGCGCATTCGCCGTTCGTTATTCGTATCTGGCTGAGACTCAGCCCATCATTTGCATGGGGTCACACCTTATTTGCATGGCTCACGCCCACTTCCACTTACGACGACTTACGCTTTAGAAACCGAGCATAGATTTGGGAGCAATTGGGAGCAAGTGCTTTGTGAATCCAGTGCTTGCCTCTCTGCGCTGCGTCGGCGTAGCATATATTCGATACGCTACGCCGGCATAAATATGCGCCGATGTATGTGAATCCGGGCAAATGTTGGTAAAATGTTTCCTCAGTGGGGACTTCAGAGCTTACTAAGCTGTGCTTAGGGTAGTTTGGTTCATTTAATTTACAGTTTTCTTTTGTATTTTAATTTTTATTTCTTTGTTTTCAGACATTTGTGTACTGTTGTTTTAATTATCCTTTGTTCTTTGTCAAAAAAAGGAAAACAGTGAGGTGAATGAGGGACCAATCTGTGGCATATGAGTAGGTCCAGGATAGTTAAAAGGAGCCACCCTAATCCTTGAATTACTAAGCACTAGTTAAGTGTGAAACGCGTCGGCTGTCCTGTTTTGTGGTTGCGGTGACTGTACATGTTCCAGTTTGACAATAAAGACAACTTTCTTTTAAAGTTTTTCCGGAGTGCGGCTGTCCATCTTCCTCCTCTCATTGCTATTGCTACGTGCATCGCCAGCACCTTAGTAATCCGACCGTCCCTGATTGTCTACAAGGCTCACCTGGAGCGTTGAATCTCTCTCACCCTAATCTTTGGGAGCCATTTAAAGTGTCTTGCACCCTTAAAAACCAACAAAAAAACTTGAAGCGGAAGTAAACCCATCCATTTAACAGTTTAAAAAAAAAAAACGGCACATTTCCTGACATATGCTGGGAATGTAACACTGTCAAACCATTCAATGGCTGGTGTCATAGATGATCACATGTGCAGCATCATGGCAGTTGAAGATTAAACAGAGGCCAACCTCTGCCAATTATGGCAAGCAATGTATTATATTAATGAATACAAAGCCTGCTAGGATTGGCAGAGGTTGTAATATTATCAGCCCGCACCTCTGAATCTGAAGCCAATCCGAGCAGGCTTTGTATTAATTAACCACTTGCCCACCAGGTAAATTCTGGCACTTCTCTCCTTCATGTGAAAATCACAATTTTTTTGCTAGAAAATTAATCAGAACCCCCAAACATTATATATTTTTTTTTAGCAGACATCCTAGGGAATAAAATGGCAGTCATTGCAATACTTTTTGTCACACCGTATTTGCGCAGCGGTCTTACAAGCGCACTTTTTTTGGATAAAAATCACTTTTTTGAATTAAAAAATAAGACAACAATACATTTTGCCCAATTTTTTTATATATTGTGAAAGATAATGTTACGCCGAGTAAAATTATATCCAACATGTCACGCTTAAAAATTGCGCCCGCTCGTGGCATGGCGTCAAACTTTTACCCTTAAAAATCTCGATAGGCGACGTTTAAAAAATTCTACAGGTTGCATTTTTTGAGTTGCAGAGTAGGTCTAGGGCTAGAATTATTGCTCTCACTCTAACGATCGCGGCGATACCTCACTTGTGTGGTTTGAATACCGTTTTCATATGCGGGCGCTACTCGCGTATGCGTTTGCTTCTGCGCGCGAGCTCGTCGGGACGGGGCGCTTTAAAAAAATTTTTTTTGGTTTTCTTATTTATTTGTATTTAGTTTTATTATTTTTTACACTGAAAAAAAAAAAAAAAAATTGATCACTTTTATTCCTATTACAAGGAATGTAAACATCCCTTGTAATAGAAAAAAGCATGACAGGTCCTCTTAAATATGAGATCTGGGGTCAAAAAGACCTCAGATCTCATAATTAGACTTAAATGCAAAAAAAAAAATTAAAAAAAAAAATGTTTCTTTAAGACGCTGGGCGGGACTGACGTTTTGACGTCACTTCCGCCCAGCAGAGCTATGAGGACGGGTGAAGGAGATTTCTCCTTCAGTCCCGTCCCCGCTCAGCTGCCGGACACATCCGATCCCCTCCGCCGCTACCGACGGCTCCGGTAAGCGGCGGAGGGCGCGGGAGAGCGGCGGGAGGGGGGGGCCCTCTCCCGCCACCGATAACGGCGATCTCGCGGCGAATCCGCCGCGGAGACCGCCGTTATCGTGTACACCACCGCCCCCTGAAAAGATGAATATCTCGGTTGTGGCAGCAGCTGCTGCCGTTATCGGGATATTCAACTTTCAAAACAGGACGTCTTTTTGACATGGGGCGGTGGTCAAGAGGTTAATAGAATACATCGCCTGCCGTGATTGGCTCAGCGCGGTATACTGTAATAACGTATACAGTAATATGTTACCAAATGCGGCTACCCCTCGGCTCCTCTTCCTTCCACGGCCAACTCGCCATCCACCACCGGAGCTTTGGTTTGAAGCACCGAACCCTCCATCTGGCACCTGACCCTTCGTCTGGCACCTGACCCTTCGTCTGGCATCTGACCCTCCATCTGAAGCACCTGAAGGGGGTCGTCTTATACGACGAGTATATCTCAAAACCGAAATTTTAGCTGCAAAATTAGAGGGTCGCCTTATACACCCAGTCGCCTTATAAGGCGGGAAAAAAGACAGACAGAGTCCAACTGTAAAGAAACAGATGGGCTCCATCTAGACTTGTTTACAGTACTTACAGTTGGACTCCATGTAGAGTCTAAATAGGAGGATGAATAGGATGGGTATGGCCGGTGCTTGGTTCTTGAAGGTTTTATTGTAATCTTCATGCATAGTTACTTGCATGTTACTATGTTTTGTATGTTCCTACGTTGTGCTGTGTTGGCAATGGAGAAAGAATTTGACATTTAGGGGTGCTAAGTACATACAGAGTCTGGAATTTTGATTCTCTCACGAACCCCTTCCCTGGTTGGAGTCAACTGATACTGGGTAATTTGGAGTAAATGAACTTACCAGACTGGAAGGAAGATTACCGAGAAACTCTGTATACACATTACAGGAGAAGTCTGGCATGAGCTATGATAGCCAATCAAGTGTCAAGTATGGGCCAATCCCTATAGGAATGTCCTTTGTGGGATCGAGGGTGAAGAAGCTCAGGAACATATAAAGAGGTAACTTCTGGGAAAAGTCTTGTAAGGTCAATGGAAAGGAGGTGGCATGTCTAGCTGTGCTGGTGGGGTGTGGTACAGTCTCGGTGGTACCCACTCAGAATTGCTGCGATCATTAGGAGAAGAAGAGAGAGCAGTCAAAGGAAGTGTGAACAGTCAAGAAGTGATATATACACTAATAGCTGGATTTAGGTATCCGTGCCTAACGTTAGGCAGGCGTAGCGTATCTCATATATACGCTACGCCGCCGTAAGTTAGAGAGGCAAGTGCTGTATTTACAAAGCACTTGCGTCCTAAGTTACGGTGGCGTAGCGTAAATGTGCCAGCGTAAGCGCGCCTAATTCAAATTGTGAAGAGGTGGGCCTGTTTTATGGAAATAAAGCATGACCCCACGTAAATGATGTTTTGAACGAACGGTGCATGCGCCGTCCGTGGACGTATCCCAATGCGCATGCTCCAAATTACGCCAAAAACACTTATTGGTTTTGACGCGAACGTAAATTACGCCCAGCCCCATTCACGGACAACTTACTCAAACGACGTCCATACTTAACGACGTCCATACTTAACATTGGCTGAGCCATCTTTTTGGTGGAATATCTTTAGGCCTGAAAACGCCTTACGTAAACGGCGTATCTTTACTGCGACGGGCAAGCGTACGTTTGTGAATAGGCGTATCTCGCTGATTTACGCATTCTAGGCGTAAATCAGCGTACACGCCCCTAGCGGCCGGCGTGAATAGACAGCTAAGATACGACGGCGGTCGTATCTTAGATAGATTTAAGTGTATCTCAATTTCAGAATACACTTAAATATACGACGGCGCAGATTCAGAGTTACGACGGCGTATCTACTTATACGTCGGCGTAACTCTACGTGAATCTGGCTATAAGGGTTAACTGAGCAGTGGAACATGCTCGCTTCTGAGTGAGTGAGAAACTTGTATAGCGCTACATATGCGAACTGAATCGCCTCAAGGCGCTTTGTACCCATTTCCTACTATTTTTTGCCTTCAGAATAGATGGGTTCTAAGATGGAGTGCTGCCGTAACGGAGGATTTCATGTGATGGCAGCCTTATAAAGCATGGTCCGATTTGCTATACTGGGAAAAAAATCCATGATGATCTCTTAAAGCAATTGGATATTCCCTGGATCAACAATCACTGTTATAACATATAAATGTTATTAGCAAAAAGTATTGTGACACCTGCCTTTACACGCACATGAACTTTAATGGCACCCCAGTCTTGGTCCGTAGGGTTCAATCATAGGTGTGCACAGCCTATTGCATTAGGGGGTGCACCCCAAAGTTTAGGCACACATGAATGCCACCTGCAGTCACAGGGAGGAGGCTCTGGTGGTGGGAGACAGTTGATTGAGGCCATATTATATTACACCCTAAATATGGGTGTAATGTGTTCCTAAGGTTGAACCTAGATTTGATTATAATAGTGCCATTTACACTGGCCACTGGCACCCCCAACCACCCACCTTGTGCCGCCCCTGTATAATGCTAATGTACATGGGGTGATTAGGGTGTGCCCAGGCACACCTGGCACACACTGTGCGCACGCCTATGGGTTCAATATTGAGTTGGCCCCGCCCTTTGCCGCTATAATAGCTTCAACTCTTCTGGGAAGGCCGTCAACAAGGTTTAGGAGGGTGTCTATGGGAATGTTTGACCATTCTTCCAGGAGAGTATTTGAGATGTGGTGAGTGTGGAGGCCATTGGAGGACAGGGACCTCATTGTCCAGTGGTGAGATGATTGGATCTTTGTGACATGGTGACATTATCCTGCTGGAAGGAGCCATCGGAAGATGGGGGACACTGTAGTCATAAAGGGATGGACATGGTCAGCAACAATACTCAGGTAGGCCGTGGCGATTAAAGGATGTTCAATTGGTACTAAGAGGTCCAAAGTGTGCCAAGAAAATATCCCCCCCACACCATAACACCCCCAACACCAGCCTGATCCGGTGATCCAAGGCAGGATGGACCCATGCTTTTATGGTGTGTATGCCAAATTCTGACCCGACCATCTGAATGTTGCAGCTGAAATTGAGACCAGACAATGTTTTTCCAATCTTCTATTGTCCAATTTTGGTGATCCTGTGCGAATTGTAGCCTCAGTTTCCTGTTCTTAGCTGACAGGAGTGGCCCCCGGTGTGGTCTTCTGGTCATTGAAGGTTCGATGTTTTGTGTGTTCAGAGATGGTATTCTGCATACCTTGGGTGTAACGAGTGGTTATTTGAGTTACTGTTGCCTTTCTATCATCTCCACTGCTCATTCTCCTCTGACCTCTGACATCAACAAAGCATTTTCCTCCACACAACTGTCGCTCACTGGATATTTTCTCTTTTTCGGACCATTCTCTGTAAACCCGAGTGATGGTTGTGTGTGAAAATCCCACTAGATCAGCAGTTTTTGAAATCCTCAGACCAACCTGTCTAGCACAACAACCATGCCACATTCAAAGTCACTTAAATCCCCTTTCTTCTCCATTCTGATACTCGGTTTGAACTTTAGCAAGTCATCTTCACCACATCTAGATGCCTAAATGCATTGAGTTGCTGCCCTGTGATTGGCTGATTAGCAGTTTGTGTTACCAAGCAATTGAACAGGTGTACCTAATAAAGTGGCTGGTGAGTATATATATATATATATATATATATATATATATATATATATATATACCGTATTTATCGGCGTATACCGCGCACTTTTTTGCCCTGAAAATCAGGGCAAAATCGTTGGTGCACGGTATATGCCGATACCCGCTTTCCCGCGCCGAGTTTGAATACTGCGCCGGCATATACCGAGCGCAGTACACTCGTGTATCGTCGGGCAGTCTCGGGTCCTCTCGCTCTGATGTCCTGGACGTACAGGACGTCAGCGCGAGAGTAGCCGAGCCTGCCCGACAATACACGAGTGTACTGCGCTCGGTATATGTCGGCGCAGTATTCAAACTCGGCGCGGGAAACGAGCGGGGAGGACGCAAGGACGCCGCAGAAGGACGCCAGACCCGGAGAAGAGGACACCCGAAGCCGCAGAAATAGAAGGGACAATGTAAAATAACTACTTTCTGCTGGTGCTATAGCCGAAAGACTGCTACAGAGCCGGCTTAGTTTGCCCTGTGGCACGCTTTGTGATCGCTGAGTCCTTCAGACTCAGCTAATCAGAGATCGGGGTATAGGCCCCTCACCACGTGACCAGCTGTGTTCAATGACAACTGATTACAGGATATAAACACAAGCCGGTTATCTGCTTTTCTTTCCTCATGCTGACTGTCCTGATTATTAGTGCAGTCCCACCAGTGCTGCCAATCAGTGCCATCTATCGGTGTCCATCAGTGCTGCCAATCAGTGCCCAGTGCACACCAGTGCTGCCAATCAGTGCCATCTATCAGTGTCCATCAGTGCTGCCAATCAGTGCCCACCAGTGCTGCCAATCAGTGCCTCCTCATCAGTGTCACATACCAGTGCTACCTATCAGTACCCATCAGTGCTGCTTACCAGTGCCTATCAGTGCCGCCTATCAGTGTTACCTATCAGTGCCCATCAGTTCTGATTATCAGTGCAACCTCATCAATGCCCATAAGTGCCACCTCATCAGTGCCAATCAATGCTGCCTATCAGTGCCACCTATCAATGCCCTTTAGTGCCGCCTATCAGTGCCCATCAGTTCTGCCTATCAGTGCAACCTCAACAGTGCCCATTAGTGCCACATCTCAAAACCCATCAGCGCTGCCTCATCAGTGCCCCCTCATCAGTGCCCATCAGTGCCACTTATCAGTGCCCATCAGTGAAGGAGAAAAATTACCTGTTTGCAAAATTGTATCCCAAACTATGATTTTTTTTTTTATTTCGAATTTTCGGTCTTTTATCATTTGTTTTGCAAATAATAAACAACCGCAGAGATGATCAAATACCATCAAAAGAAAGCTCTATTTGTGTTAAATAAAAATGATAACATTTCATATGGGTGCAGTGTAGCATGATCGCGCAATGGTCATTCAAAGTGTGACAGCGCTGAAAGTTGAAAATTGGCCTGGGCAGGAAGGAGGTAAAACTGCCCGGTATTGAAGTGGTTACACAGTGTGGTCCGGATTCACGTAGATGCGCGTATCCTATTTACGTTACGCCTCCGCAACTTTTACAGGCAAGTGCCGTATTCTCAAAAGAAAGTTGCGGCGGCGTAGCGTAAATAGGCTGGCGTAAGCCCGCCTAATTCAAATTGTGAGGAGGTGGATGTGTGTTATGTAAAATAACCATGACCCAACGTGATTGACGTTTTTCACGTACGGCGCATGCGCCGTCCGTGGAATTTCCCAGTGTGCATTGCTCCAAAGTACGCCGCAAGGACGTATTGGTTTCAACGTGAACGTAAATTACGTCCAGCCCCATTCACGGACGACTTACGCAAACGACGTAAAATATTCAAAATTCGACGCGGGAACGATGTCCATACTTAACATTGGTACGCCGCATATACGCCTCATATAGCAGGGGTAACTTTACGCCGGAAAAAGCCTAACGTAAATTGCGTATCTGTACTGCGGCGGCCGGGCGTACCTTCGTGAATTTGCGTATCTAGCTGATTTACATATTTCTAGGCGTAAATCAGCGTACACGCCCCTAGCGGCCAGCGTAAATATGCAGTTAAGATCCGACGGCGTAAGAGACTTACGCCGGTCGGATCTAATAGAAATCTATGCGTAACTGATTCTATGAATCAGGCGCATAGATACGACCGCCCAGACTCAGAGTTACGACGGCGTATCTGGAGAGACGCAGTCGTATCTCCTTTGTGAATCTGGGCCTGTGTTTTTAGTATCACTTCAAGTCCAGATTTCCAACACAGAACAAGATCCAGTAAAGTTTATTCTGGAACGTCAGTAAGGGAAATAACCCGGCTGTGCCCTCATCATGGCACAATGTGGAAAGCAAGCCGCCCGCCCCTGACCTGCTATTGATAGTAATGATAAGGTGCGTATTCTTTTCCACAAGTATGCTTTTTTTCCCGAGTGCCCGGAGCTCCTCCGATCCGGAATGTGATTGACAGCGGCAGGTTGCGAAGCAGTTTCAGGGCACGTCGTTAGCATCCGACTGACACGGTGAAAGAAAATGCAACCTCTCCACATGCAAGATGAAATTCTGCCAGTTCAGGAAATTCTAGTCGCGCCGCTGTGCGGAGAGGCTTGTCACTCTCAGCTCCTGGCTGGCCAACGTCAGGAAGAAAAAAAAAAAACGGAAAAGCCGCGGAGCCGGGCGAAGTGATGATTTACGGTTTCCAGGCACCCAGCAGCAATTTCTCTGTAATTCATCTCCAAACTTCTGTCATTTCCTGAGAAAGATGAATCTGTAAAAGGGAAATTTCAGAGGATCTAAATGACTGTTCTTCATGTAAAAAGAGCTACGATGTAACAATTTCCGCAGACTTGTGGGATAGCCTTTAGCGCCAAAATAATGAGGCTCGCAACGCGCCATTGCCACACCCATGTTCACTCCGTAGACAGACCGTCAGTGCTCCGTGTGCAAAATATATGAAACAAAAAAACTATGGGCCAGATTCAGGTAGATTTGCGTTACTCCGCGGCGGCGTAACGTATCACATTTACGTTACACCGCCGAAAGTTTTAGGGGCAAGTGCTTGATTCACAAAGCACTTGCCTGTAAACTTGCGGCGGCGTAACGTAAATCCGTCCGGTGCAAGCCTGCCTAATTCAAATGGGGCGTGTATCATTTAAATTAGGCGCGTTCCCGTGCCGAACGTACTGCGCATTCTCCGTTTTAAAATTTCCTGCCGTGCTTTGCGCGAAATTACGTCGCACCAACGTAATTTTTTGAACGGCGACGTGCGTTACGTCCTTTCCTATTCACGGACGACTTACGCAAAAAAAAAAAAATTGAAATTCGACGCGGGAGCGACGGCAATACTTTAACATGGCAAGTCTAAATATAAGCCATTGAAATAGCATCCGTAACTTTACGCCGGGAAAAGCCGACTAGCGACGAGGTAAGAGAATGCGATGACCGCGCGTACCTTCGTGGATCGCCGTAAACAGCTAATTAGCATACCTGACGCGGAAAACGACGCAAACTCCACCCAGCGGGTGCCGAAGTATTGCATCCTAAGATCCGAAGGCGTACAAAGCTGTACGCCTGTCGGATCTTAGCCAAATGCCGTCGTATCTTGGTTTGAGGATTCAAACTAAAGATACGACGCGGCAAATTTTAAAATACGCCGGCATATCAGTAGATACGCCGGCGTATTTCATCTGTGAATCTGGCCCTATATATATATATATATATATATATATATATATATATATATATATATATATATATACATATATATAGATAGATATCGGCCTGGATTAACGTAACACGTACGCCGTGTAAGTGTCAATGTGCACCGTCGTATCTATGCACCGTGCCCATAGAACTCGATACTCCTGAAAATAGGCTTCCTCCAACCAACGTAACTTTCCTACGCCGGCGTATCTTGGGCGCATATTTCCGCTGGCCGCCTGATTGCAAATATGCAAAGGAGGGAGATACGGCGATTCACGAACGCAGTTGCGCCCGGCGCATCATATACGTGGTTTGCGTAAGGCTCATAAAGCAGGTGTAAGTCATGTTAAGGTATGGACCAGGAAACAGCCGTCGTATTTTACATTGTTTACGTAGTAGTACGTGAATAGGGCTGGGCGTAGGTTACGTTCACGTCGTAGGCAGTGATTCGACGTATCTTAAGGAGTATTTCTGACGTGATTCTGAGCATGCGCATTGGGAAGCGTCCACGGGACGGCGCATGCGCCGTTCGTTCGGCCCATCATTTGCATGGTGTCACGGTTCATTTAAATGGATTACGCCCACTTCCACCTACTTTGAATTAGGCCGGCTTACGCCGAAGAATTTACGTTACGCTGGCGCAACGTTGGGAGCAAGTGCTTTGTGAATACTGTGCTCGCCGCTCAGCGCTATGTCGGCGTAGCGTATATTCGATACGCTACGCCGGCATTACTATGCGCCGAGGTACGTGAATCCAGGTCAATATTTTTATTTTCAGCAGTTCATTTTACAAGAGAATTTGTCTTTAACTTTGTGAATGTATTGAAAATGTACTTTGCAAAGAATACCCAATCACTTGCAAGGAAAATAAAGAATAAAAACATTTTGCTTGCACATGATTGGATGATGGAATTCAGCACAGCTTCACCGCCTGCAAATTCCCTTGCAAAGTGAGCAGCACTTTTTGCTTTTAGTAAATCCAACCCATAATATATTGACACAATATTTCTTTCCATAAAATACTGTTCTCGTTTCCCCCCCCCCCCCCCATGGCCGATCTCCTCCACCCACTATAAGCCACTTCCTGTCTCAGGCCCCGTACACACGACCGAGTTTCTCGGCAGAATTCAGCCAGAAACTCGGTTCAGAGCTGAATTCTGCCGAGAAACCCGGCCGTGTGTACACTTTCGGCCGAGGAAGCCGACGAGGACCTCGGCGAGGAAATAGAGAACATGTTCTCTATTTCCTCATTGTTCAATGGGAAATTTCAGCTCGCCGAGGTCCTCGGCGGCTTCACAAGGAACTCGACGGACAAAACGATGTGTTTTGCCCGTCGAGTTCCTCGGTCGTGTGTACGCGGCCTCAGGCCTCGTACACACGACTGAGAAACTCATCGTAAATGAAACATCGTTTTCCTTGACGAATTCCTTGTCAGGCTTGTCGAGAAACTTGACAAGCTTTCTTTGCGTAGACACTGTCAAGACAAAATCTCGTTGTTCTCAAATGCGGTGACGTACAACATGTACGACGGCACTATAAAGGGGAAATTCCACTCCATTGGCGGCAGCTTTTGCTAATCTCGTGTTGCCGCGTGTTAGTAAAAGTTTGGTGAGTGACGATTAGCGCTTTTCAGTCTGTTACAGCGTGACAAATGTGCTATCTCCATTACGAACGCTACTTTTACCGAAGGTGCGCTCCCATCTCATACTTTATTCTGAGCATGCGCGGGTTTCTAAGCATACACACGAATGTGTTTCTCGTCGAAAACCAGCCCAACGAGAAACACGGCGAGGAAATTGAGACTTCCGTCAGGTTCTCTTTTTTTCTCCTCGAGTTCCTCGGCAGTTTCCTCGATGAAAAGCATACACACGACCGTTTTCCTCGGCAAAAAAGCTCTGCCACCAAGTTTCTTGATGGATTCTGTCGAGGAAAACGGTGGTGTGTACGAGGCCTAAGGGAAATTTCTCTTGCAAAACAAGTGGCCTATTTGCTTTTAGTAAAATCAACCCATTTGCAAGGGAAATGTGCACTTACCATAGTGAATGTAATAAAAATTTTCTTTGCAAAAAATACCAAATCACTTGCAAGGAAATTTTAAAAAATTACGTTATTTTGCTTGCGCATGATTGGATGATGGAATTCAGCGCAGCTTCGCCCCCTGCAAATTCCCTTGCAAAGTGAGCAGCCTATTTGCTTTTAGTAACTAAGCACATTCCCCAACTTGTTCAGGGGGAGATCCCTGTTCCAGTTCCTGAGTCCTAGCCTTATTGTTCAAGAGGACACCCTAACTCTAACCCCCCAACCCCTAACCCAACCTCTAACCTTAACCCCTAACGCTAACCCTAACGCTAACCCTAACCCCTAACCCTACCCCCAACCCTAACCATAACCCTAAACTCTAACCCCTAACCTCTAACCCCTAACCCCTAACGCTAACCCTAACTCCTAACCCTAACCTCTAACCCCTAACCTCTAACCCCTAACCCTAACGGCTAACCCTAACCCCAACCCCTAACACTAACCATAAACCCTAACCCCTAACCTCTAAGCCTAACCCCAACCCTAGGGGAGGGAACTTATTACAGGAGGAGCCAGATCGCTGTTAGTAGCACCAGATTTTGCTCTCTCCAGATTTAGTAAATCCACGCTGTTGAACCCGGCCTTACTGTTTGGTTTTACATTTACTTTAGGATGTTATTTATTTGTTAACTAGCTGAATACCCGGCGTTGCCCGGTCTTCCTATCTTAACCTTTTGGGGAGGAAAATCATAGTAATATAAATATACCCATCTTTTATATAAGGGTGTAGGTAAGGGTTAATTTAACTGTCATATATTTGTATTTGGCATATAAGTAATATGTGTACCAGGTATTATTGAAATATCTCCCGGCGTACAGAAGTTATGTGGGAACATACATTTCCCATTGATTTGCATGGGACTTTAAACAAAAACCCCGACCCTCACAAATGGGGGTAGTTAAGGGATAAATTAACTATCCTATAGTTTAAGTGGACATATAAGTAACATGTGACCAAGTGTTATCGAAATATTTAACGCCGTTTGGAAGTTATGAAGTAACATGTATTTCCCATAGAGTTGAATGGGACTTTAAAGAAAAACCCCGACCATGGCAAATGGGGGTGGGTAAGGGTTAAACCACCTATCCTATGTTTGTTGCTGACATATAAGTAACATGTGTGCCAAGTTTCATGTTAATATCTTTAGCCGTTTGGACGTGATGCTGGAACATACATACATACATACACACACACACACACACACACACACACACGTTGAGCATACATACATACACACACGTTGAGTTTTATATATATAGATGTTAAAATGAAACTATAACGGGTTTGGATCAATTTAGACTGTTCAAAGTAGTTATTGTTACTCTATGTATGGAATGTTTTATATACATATACAGTGAGGAAAATAATGATTTGATCCCCTGCAGATTTTGTACATTTGCCCACTTACAAAGAAATGAAGGGTCTATCATGTCTATCATGGGTGTATTTTATATGATAGAGACAAATAATATACCGAACATCCAAAAAAAAACAGGATACAAATGTTATAAATTGAGTTGTAGTTCAGTTAGTAAAATAAATATTTAATCCCCTACCAACCAACAATAATTCTGCCTCCCACAGACTGGCTACAGTAGGTGCTCATGTAGTAAACAGGTTAGTCCTGTCAATGTAAGAAGGTTCTCCTAATGACAACTCAGGGCTAGATTCATAAAGGACATATGACGGCGTATCTCCAGATACGCCGTCGTATGTCCGAATGAGCGCGGTCGTATCTATGCGCCTGATTAATAGAATCAGTTACGCATAGATTTGGCCTAGATACGAGCGGCGTAAGTCTCCTACGCCGTCATATCTTAGGGTGCATATTTACGCTGGCCGCTAGGGGCGCTTCCGTAGATTTACGCGTAGAATATACAAATGAGCTAGATACGCCGATTCAGAAACATATACGTCCGCCCGGCGCATTGATTTACGCTGTTTACGTAAGGCTTTTTTTGGCGTAAAGTTAGCCCTGCTATATGAGGCGTAGCCAATGTTAAGTATAGACGTCGGGACAGCGTCGATTTTTCCGTTGTTTACGTCGTTTGCGTAAGTCGTACGCGAATAGGGCTGTGCGTAAGTTACGTTCACGTCGAAAGCATTGACTATTTGCGACGTGATTTCGAGCATTCGCACTGGGATACGTTCACGGACGGCGCATGCACCGTTCGTTAGGAACGTCAATTACGTGGGGTCAAGACTCATTATAATACAACACTGCCTGGACAATTTGAATAAGACGGGCTTACGCCGGCCCATTTACACTACGCCGTCGTAACTTAGGACGCAAGTTCGTTGTGAATACGGTACCTGCCTCACTAAGTTACGGCGGCGTAGTGTATCTGAGATACGCTACGCCCGCCTAAAGATAGGCAATTCTATCTGAATCTAGCCCTCATTATGTGTATAAAAGACACCTGTCCACAGAATCCCTTTCTTCCATTCAATCCTCACCATCATGGGCAACACCAAAGAGCTGTCAAAGAACATCAGGGACAAGATTGTAGACCTACACAAGGCTGGAATGGGCTACAAGACCATCAGCAAGAAGCTTGGTGAGAAGAAGATGGAGCGATTATTCACAAATAGAAGAAATACAAAATAACCATCAATGGCCCTCGGTCTGGAGCTCCATGTAAGATTTCACCTCATGGGGTGAGGATGGTCATGAGAAAAGTGAGGGATCCGCCCAGAACTACACCGGAGGAGCTTGTGAATGATCTCAAGGCAGTAGGGACCACAGTCACCAAACAAACCATTGGTAACACAATACACCGCCATGGATTAAAATCCTGCAGCACCCGCAAGGTCCTCTTCCTCAAGAAGCCACATGTACAGTCATGCCAATGAACATCTAAATGTTTCAGAGAAGGATTGGGAGAAAGTGCTGTGGTCAGATGAGACCAAAATTGAGCTCTTTGGCATTAACTCGACTTGCTGTGTTTGGAGGAAGAAAAATGCTGACTATGACCCTAAGAATTCCCTACAGTCAGGCACGGAGGTGGAAACATTGGGCCATATTCACAGAAGAAATATGCCGGAGTATCTACTGATACTCCGGCGTATTTTCAAATTTGCCGCGTCGTATCTTAATTTGTGATTCACAAACAAGATACAACGGCTTTTGGCTAAGATCCGACAGGCTTACGGCTTCGTACGCCTTCGGATCTTAGGCTGCAATACTTCGGCCACCGCTGGGTGGAGTTCGCATCGTTTTCCAGCGTCAGGTATGCAAATGAGCTTTTACGGCGATCCACGAAGGTACTCGCGTGCGTTAGGTCGTCGCAAGTTGTTTTTTCCCGTCGCAAAGTTAAGCCTCTTTTTTCATGGCTTAACTTTAGAGCAGCCATGTTAAAGTATGACCGTCGTTCCCGCGTCGAATTTCAATTTTTTTTTTTGCATAAGTACGTTACGCACGTCGCCATTCACAAACACGTCGGGGCGCCGTAATTTCGCGCAAAGCACGGCGGGAAATTTCCAAACGGAGCATGCGCAGAATAATTTAAATGGTACACGGCCCATTTGAATTAGGCGGGCTTGCGCCGGACGTCTTTACGATATACCGCCATAAGTTATAAGACGATACGCTACTCCGCCGCAGTTTTTGCTGAATCTGGCCCATTGTGCTTTGGAGCTGTTTCTTTGCTAACACAATTAGCTCTACACGGCGCCTGCGCACCGACTAGGAGCCGTGTAGAGCTGACTGCGCAGGCGCCGTATATAGCTGACTCGCAGCTCCACATGTTCGGCTGCTTTCGGAAACTCCATGACTCTCGTGACGTGCCTACGCAATTTGGGGCGGGGCTTTATCCGCCGGGGGGAAACGCCTACTCCCGCAGGAGTGAGTACCCGGAAGCCGGATTGAAAATAGCGATAATATGGTATGTACAGCCTAAAAAAAAAAAAGTGCATACTGTACTGTACATGTTAGAAGTATAAAAAAGTTGGTCTTATATAGATGTTATTTGGGTGAACCTCCGCTTTAAAGCTGAACACCAGATAAAAAAAAAAGACACAAATGAATCTGTTTTATCTATCTTTCTATCTATCTATCTATCTATCTATCTATCTATCTATCTATCTATCTATCTATCTATCTATCTATCTATCTATCTATCTAATATTTATTTTCTATCTAAAAATCCATATATGTATCTAGATATCCAGGGACTTTTTTTTTGTATCTATCTATCTAGATATACAGGGACTTCAGAGTATTTAATGGGACTTCTTTCTAAATATGCAGGGACTTCTTTCTTTCTTTCTAAATATGCAGGGACTTCTTTCTTTCTTTCTTTCCAAATATGCAGGGACTTTTTTCTTTCTTTCTAAATATGCAGGGACTTCTTTCTTTCTTTCTAAATATGCAGGGACTTCTTTCTTTCTTTCTAAATATGCAGGGACTTCAGGGACTTCTTTCTATCCAAATATCCATCTATCTTTTTAATATTTATTTTATATCTAAAAATGCATATATTGATTGATTGATTGATTGATTTTTGAACTTAATTAGGCGCCAAATGCCCACTGTGATGTGAGCGTCTAAGCGCCGCTGGTGAGGTGTAACTTTGAATCAATCCGTGGTGAAGAAGAGAGAGAAAAGAGAAGAGAGGGCGGTGAAAGGAAAGGGTATCCAGCCTTTAGGGGAGCAAGAGGAAAGAGCCGTGAAGTGTATGAGAAAAAATATAAAAGAAAAAAGGAACAGTGGGGATACTAGAGGAGGGGTAGAAGACATCATAGTTATTAGAGAGGCAAGTGGCCCCTTCAATGAGGGGGCGGACTGCGGATATATGTATCTAGATATGGAGGGACTTATTTTTTTTATCTATCTATCTAGATATACAGAGAGTCTTTAAACGGCCTTTCTTTCTTTCTAAATATGCAGAGACTTCAGGGACTTCTATCTATCTATCTATCTATCTATTTGGATATACAGGGACTTCTCAGGGATTCTGTTCTTTCTTTCTTTCATTTTCTAACAATCAATATATATATCATATCTATCTCTCTATCTAGACATACAGGGACTTCAGAGTATTTTCAGGGACTTTCTTTATTTCTTTTCAAATATGCAGGGACTTCTATCTATCTATCTATCTAGATATACAGAGACTTCTCAGGGACTCCGTTCTTTATTTCTTGATATGCAGGGACTTTGGGGTCTTCTTTCTCCCTTCCTTTCTTTCTTTCTATCTATCCTTCTAAAAGGTCATATTTATCTGTTTTGCATTTACTGTATATATGTCTATCTATCTATCTATCTATCTATCTATCTATCTATCTATCTATCTATCTATCTATCTACCTATCTACCTATCTACCTATCTACCTATCTACCTATCTACCTATCTACCTATCTACCTATCTATCTATCTATCTATCTATCTATCTATCTATCTATCTAGACAGAAAAAAAACAAGTCCCTGCCTATCTATTTAGATGTACAGGGACTTTAGAGTATTTTCAGGTACTGTGGGCCAAATTCTCAAAAGAGATACGCAGACTTAACTGCTGTTCAGCCTGCGTATCTCTGTGCCTAACTTTGGAAACGATTCTCAAAAGGCTTTTTCCAAAGTTAGGCAGAAAATCTGACATGTGTAAGACACTTACACGGTCAGATTTTAGGATGCAGTACCGCATCCCCCACTGGGGGCATTTCTCATTGAAATCCAGCTTTGCGTATGCAAATGAGGACTTAAGCAGATTTTCAAAGCATTTCAGCACTTTGATTTCTGCCTAAGTTCCGAATTTGCCGGCGCAAAATTAGGGCTGGTTTTACAATGTGGAAAGTTAGCCAAACCTTGTAAAGGCCCATTCCAGCGACGGCATTTGGTATGCATTCCTGAGGGAGAACTCCACGGCAATTTTTAATTTCAAAACCGGCATGGGTTCCCCCCCAGGAGCATACCAGGCCCTTAGGTCTGGTATGGGTTGTAAGGAGACCCCCCCACGCCGAAAAATTGACGTAGGGGGTCCCCCTACAATCCATACCAGACCCGTATCCAAAGCACGCTACCCGGCCGGCCAGGAATGGGAGTGGGGACGAGCGAGCGTCCCCCCCCCTCCTGAGCCGTGCCAGGCCTCATGCCCTCAACATGGGGGGGTTGGGTGCTCTGGGGCAGGGGGGCGCACTGCGGGCCCCCCCACCCCAGAGCACCCTGTCCCCATGTCGATGAGGACAGGACCTCTTCCCGACAACCCTTGCCATTGGTTGTCGGGGTATGCGGGCGGAGGCTTATCGGAATCTGGGAGTCCCCTCAAATAAGGGGGCCCCCAGATACCGGCCCCCCACCCTAAGTGAATAGATATGGGGTACATCGTACCCCTATCCATTCACCTGGAGGCAAAAAGTAAAATTTAGTAAACACACAACACAAGGCTTTTTAAAATATTTTATTATTCTGCTCCGGATGCCCCCCCTGTCTTCGTTATTAGCTCAATTACCAGGGGGGGCTTCTTCTTCCGCTCTCCGGGGGTCTTCCGCTCTCCGGGGTCTTCTCCGCTCTCCGGGGGGGGGCTTCTTCCATCTTCTCCCCTCTTCCGCTGTTGACTCGGCGAACCCCGGTTCTTCTGCAGCTCTCCGGTGCCTTCTTCTTCAGCGCTGGCTGCCTGCTATGTTTGTGTGTTAGCTCGATTTCAAACAGGCAGCCAGCGCAGTCTTCTGTGGCGTCAGGGTCTTCTCTTCCTTTCTTCCGATGTTGCCTCGTCGCCTGTTGTCGCTGTAATGATGGAAGCGCGCCTTGCATCCCATTTATATAGGCATCACCGTCCCATCATGCTCCGGCAGGTACCCACGTGGTGGGTGCCTACCCACGTGCACCCACCACGTGGGTACCTACCGGAGCATGATGGGACGGTGATGCCTATATAAATGGGATGCAAGGCGCGCTTCCATCATTACAGCGACAACAGGCGACGAGGCAACATCGGAAGAAAGGAAGAGAAGACCCTGACGCCACAGAAGACCGCGCTGGCTGCCTGTTTGAAATCGAGCTAACACACAAACATAGCAGGCAGCCAGCGCTGAAGAAGAAGGCACCGGAGAGCTGCAGAAGAACCGGGGTTTGCCGAGTCAACAGCGGAAGAGGGGAGAAGATGGAAGAAGCCCCCCGGAGTCCGGAGAAGCCCCCCCCCGGAGAGCGGAGAAGACCCCCGGAGAGCGGAAGACCCCCGGAGAGCGGAAGAAGAAGCCCCCCCTGGTAATTGAGCTAATAACGAAGACAGGGGGGGCATCCGGAGCAGAATAATAAAATATTTTAAAAAGCCTTGTGTTGTGTGTTTACTAAATTTTACTTTTTGCCTCCAGGTGAATGGATAGGGGTACGATGTACCCCATATCCATTCACTTAGGGTGGGGGGCCGGTATCTGGGGGCCCCCTTATTTGAGGGGACTCCCAGATTCCGATAAGCCTCCGCCCGCATACCCCGACAACCAATGGCAAGGGTTGTCGGGAAGAGGTCCTGTCCTCATCGACATGGGGACAGGGTGCTCTGGGGTGGGGGGGCCCGCAGTGCGCCCCCCTGCCCCAGAGCACCCAACCCCCCCATGTTGAGGGCATGCGGCCTGGCACGGCTCAGGAGGGGGGGGGACGCTCGCTCGTCCCCACTCCCATTCCTGGCCGGCCGGGTAGCGTGCTTTGGATACGGGTCTGGTATGGATTGTAGGGGGACCCCCTACGTCAATTTTTCGGCGTGGGGGGGTCTCCTTACAACCCATACCAGACCTAAGGGCCTGGTATGCTCCTGGGGGGGGAACCCATGCCGTTTTTTTCTTTGAAAATTGGCATGGAGTTCTCCCTCTCAGGAATGCATACTGAGCGACGCTGACATTTTTTTTTATAATTATTTGTTTTCCCGGCGCGTCTTTTTTTTTCACCCGTCGCAACTTTAGTGTCCCGTCGAAATTCTCAAAGCCGACCGGCGTTAATTACGTTCGCGCGCTGCATGTCGGGAAAATGACGTCACACGCATGCGCAGTACGGCTGGCGCGGGAGCGCGCCTCATTTAAATTTTAAACGCCCCCAGGAGAGGAGGACCGCCTTACGACGGCGGCACTTAAGTTACACAGCGTGTAATTTCTACCTAAGTGCTTTGACGATCAGGCACTTAGGTAGAAATTTTAAGTCAGTGTAACTTAACTGCTGAAATTTAAGTTACGCAGAGTTTTTGAGAATTTGGCCCTGTACTTCTTTCTTTCTATCTATCTATTTAGATATACAGGTACTTCAGGGACTTCTCATGGATTCTGTTCTTTCTTTCTTTCATTTTCTAACAATCCATATATCTATACTATACTATCTATCTCTCTATCTAGATATACAGGGACTTCAGAGTATTTTCAGGGACTTTCTTTCTTTATTTCTAAATATGCAGGGACATCTATCTATCTATCTATCTATCTATCTATCTATCTAGATATACAGAGACTTCTCAGGGACTCAGTTTTTTATTTCTTGATATGCAGGGACTTTGGGGTCTTTTTCTTTCTTTCTTTCTTTCTTTCTTTCTTTCCTTTTTTTCTTTCTTTCTTTCTTTCTTTCTTTCTTTCATTCTTTCTTTCTTTCCTTTTTTCTTTCTTTCTTTCTTTCTTTCTTTCTTTCTTTCTTTCTTTCTTTCTTTCTTTCTTTCTTTCTTTCTTTCCTTTTTTTCCTTCTTTCCTTCTTTCTATTTATTATCTGATAGGCCACATATATCTGTTTTGTATCTAATGTATATATGTCTGTCTTTCCATCATTCTAATTATTTATTTTTTTGGATTTGCAGGGACCTCGTGGATTTGGTTTCTTCTTTTAAACAAATCATCTATCTATAAGACATCTATCTATCTATCTATCTATCTATCTATCTATCTATCTATCTATCTATCTATCTAGCTATCATTTGCGTTTTATCTAACAATCCACATATCTACAGTATCTATCTATCTATCTATCTATCTATCTATCTATCTATCTATCTATCTATCTATCTATCTATCTATCTATCTATTTATTTTCTTTCTTTCTTTCTTTCTTTCTTTCTTTCTTTCTTTCTTTCTTTCTTTCTTTCTTTCTTTCTTTCTTTTGTTCTTTCATTCTTTCCTTCTTTCTTTTATCTGATAGGCCATATATATCTGTTTTGTATCTAATGTATATATGTCTGTCTTTCCGTCATTCTAATTATTTATTTATTTGGATTTGCAGGGACCTCATGGATTTGTTTTCTTCTTTTAAATAAATCATTTATCTATCTATCTATCTATCTATCTATCTATCTATCTATCTATCTATCTATCTATCTATCTATCTATCTATCTATCTATCTATCTATCTATTTCACCTCCATATAATGTATCTATATATACAGTAGGAATGTGCAGTGTGTGTCACCTCAATATCTACTTAGAGGTGAATTATTATAATCTGTCCAATCCGGATCTACATTACATAACCAGACATTTACACACAGATATAAACATTGACTTGTTATTATCACTTTCCATATTTTTGTTTCTATAATGCGGGGCGGTCCTCCTGCCGGATATTATAAGGGGTTTGGAAACTTCACATTCTAAACATATAGGAAGTTGGTCGGATGCCATACCAGCACGCAGTTTTGGTCTGCTAAAGCAATTTCCCTACCGAGAAAATTGAATTTCCATATTTAAGGGAAGGTTTCATTTTCTTTGGAACGCAAAATTGACATCGACTGTTTGTAAATATTTCTAACACAAGGCGAAGGAGAAAATGTAGAGATTTTTTTTTAAAATTATATTATATATTATGTATATAGTATTATATTAGGTTAAAAAAAAAAATTCCAGTTGATAGAATTCAGACAATTTAAATATGAACCAAAGTTGAAATGTAACTAAAATATAATTCAATGTAAAAAAAAATAATAATAATAGTAATATTAAAAAAAAAAAAATTATATATATATATATATATATATATATATATATATATATATATATATATATATATATACACACACAGACACACAAAAATGTAAAAAATTATAATATACGTTTTGCGAATTTTACATTTGCTGCAAGGTCTCTCCAAGCATATGGTGTATAGATTATTGAAGAGGGAAGAGAAGGGGAGTGAGTCAACACTATTATGATTGTCCGGATATGTAGTCAATAGCTATAATTACCCCGCTCACCACCGGAGTAAAATTTATGGAACATATTTTTTAAAGGAGAACTCCACTCGCCAGCCTAAAATCTAATTTACACAGGACCTGTACTGGATACAAATTGGTTCTCCGCAGGTTTAAAAGTTGCCTGTAGCGATGGTGGTGCTGCTGAACGTGAATTGCATTGTGTGTAATGACTAGGGGGTCATCTGACAAAGTGATGATCACTGTAACAGCAATGTTTTTAACTGTTATGAATCAGTTACATTCATAACAGCCAGTGATTACCATTGTGTGCTGTGATTGGCCCACAGCTATTACATGGTACAGGGTGGTGTAATTGGCCCAGGTTCTATGTGATAGCTGTGGGCCAATCACAGCATCACTATAAGAAACACAACTGGTATGAATGAGACTCATTCATAACAGCTTTGTTGACATTGTGATCTAGGATGGAAAAGGACCTGGGGCTCAGCAATGGCATGCAATGCCAAGCTGCTGCTAACAAAGCAAACAGAATATTGGCATGCATTAACCACTTAAGACCCGGACCAAAATGCAGGTAAAGGACCCGGCCAGTTTTTGCGATTCGCCACTGCGTTGCTTTAACTGACAATTGCGCAGTCGTGCGACGTGGCTCCCAAACAAAATTGGCGTCCTTTTTTTCCCCACAAATAGAGCTTTCTTTTGGTGGTATTTGATCACCTCTGCGGTTTTTACTTTTTGCGCTATAAACAAAAATAGAGAGACGATTTTGAAAAAAATGCAATATTTTTTCCTTTTTGCCATAATAAATATCCCCCAAAAATATATAAAAAAAAATGTTTTTCCTCAGTTTAGGCCGATACGTATTCTTCTACCTATTTTTGGTAAGAAAAAACGCAATAAGCGTTTATCGATTGGTTTGCGCAAAATTTATAGTGTTTACAAAATAGGGGATAGTTGTATTGCATTTTTATTAATTATTTATTTTTTACTACTAATGGCGGCGATCAGTGATTTTTTTCATGACCGCGACATTATGGCGGACACATCGGACAATTTTGACACATTTTTGGGACAATTGTAATTTTCACAGCAAAAAATGCTATAAAAATGTATTGTTTACCTTGAAAATTACAATTTCAGTTCGGGAGTTAACCACTAGAGGGCGCTGAAGGGGTTAAGTGTGACCTCATGCGTGTTTCTAACTGTAGGGGGCGGGGCTGGACGTGTGACGTGTGACATCATTGATCGTGTTTCCCTATATCAGGGAACACACGATCAATGACAGCGCCACAGTGAAGAACGGGGAAGCTGTGTTTACACACAGCTCTCCTCGTTCTTCAGCTCCAGGGACCAATCGCGGGACTCCAGCGGGGATCTGGTGCTTTTGACCGTGCCCGCGACCCTTGGCTGGGCACCTAAAGAGGACGTACAGGTACGTGCTTGTGCCCAGCCGTGCCATTCTGCAGACTTATATGTGCAGGAGGAGGTCCTTAAGTGGTTAAAAAGGGGATTAATTCCAGTGATAAAATGATAAAACTGATGAGGCTGCACTGATATGTGGCACTGCTGTGCACTGATAGGTGGCACTGATGGGTACTGATAGGCACTGGTAGGTGGCACTGATCGGCAGCGCTGATAGGTGGCACTGATGATGAGGCACTGATGGGCACTGATAGGTGACAATGGAGGGCACTTATAGATGGCACTGGTAGGTGGCACTAGTTAGTAGTACTGATGGGCACTCATAGGTGGCACTGGTAAGTGGCACTAGTGGGCACTAGTGGGCACTGCTTAGCAGTAGTGACTGTCACTGAGTGGGACTAAAGTCCCGTTTACACAAGCCAGTAATCGGCTTAATTTTTTCTCCTCACACTAACTGCTGTTAGCATGAGGAAAAGAAAAAACGATTACTGGCTCCTGTTTACATCATGTGATCAGCTGTCATTGGCTGGCAGCTGATCACGTGGTAAAGGGCCAGGATCGACCCTCTATTCTGTGATCAGCCGAGTCCCAAAGGACTCACTGATCACAGAGCACACCGCCCGCGCTCCGCAGGGGGCACACGGGCAGCACAAGCACGTTAGGAGGTACATGAACACCCACGTGGCAATCTAAGTGTGCGCTGTAGCTGTATTTCGGCTATAGCGTGGATGTGAAGTGGTTAAAATTAAGACAAATAGCAGCAAGGGGGTCAGTGACAAAAATTGCCAGTCTTGACTTACCTGTTGTGTGATGTACATGCCGGTTAAAAGGTCTCTGTATATATTAGTAGTAATGAAGAAATTAGCTCTTGTAAGTCAAATATGTTGGGTTTCAGCAAGCTGTCATTGTTTGGAGGGCACGCTAGGTCTCAAGACCAGAAGTTCGGGACGGAAATGTGTTCCAGACGTCACTTTTAGTCGGCTGTGACGGATCAAGCAGAAGTGTAGTCAGTAAACAAGTCAAAGGTCAGTAAGTGACGCAGGCTTTTTTTTTTGGGCTAGAACGTGACCTACCTGACCTGCATACACTTTTTGACGTTTGTTGGCAAAAAGTCTGACCGTGTGTACGGGGCTTAAGCCCCCATTCACATCTAGGCGTTTTAACGCCTGTAGTGCTACGCCGCTGCCACCAGAGGGATGAAAACACATGTCCCTCTATGGAGATGGTTCACATCTCCACGCCGAACGCCGGACGCCTGCCGCCTGAAAAAAGGTCCCGGACCTTTTTTTCAGGCGGCTTTCGGCGTTTGGCTAGGAGATGGGAACCATCTCCATAGAGGGGGTCAATCTGGGGCACATCTAGGCGGACAATACCAGCGTTTTGTCGCCGCAAATCGCGGTACAAGACGCCACTATTTGTACCGCGATTTGCGGCAACAAAACGCCGCGAATTTGTCTGCCTAGGTGTGAATGGAGCCTAAGAGAAAGTATATCTTAATATGGATTAGCCGCGTGTTGCTATGTATTTACGAAAGTACAAAGTTCAGAATCCATTAAACTAAAATTATTATCTAACAAAATTACGAACTTCGAATCAACGAAAATAAATTAGACAGAATTACGAATCATTCAGTATAAACGAAAATAAAACTGTTACGAAAATACGAACGGGACCGAATAGGAAGACTTGAGTCTTACGAAATTACGAATCTTTACGAATCTACTGAACGAGACGAAACGGAACAAAAAAATATGAACATTTTTGTTGTGCAGACGAAACGGAACAAAAAAATACAAAAATGTTTGTTGTGCACATGTCTAATAACAACCATGGTGACGGGATGATTGGAGTGCTAACACCAGTTGTTTGGAGTATCTTTATCTGCTAATTGTTAAATTTTCTGGAATACACTTATTGTCCCTCCATCCCTCTTTCTTTCCTTCCTTCTCTCCCCTCCCCTCCCTATCTCGTTCTAACTCCATCTCTCTCTTTCTCCTTTTCTTTCTCCCTCCATCCCTTGTTAATCCCAGACTCAAACCACTCACCCTTTAACCACTTAAGCCCCGGACCAAAATGCAGCTAAAGGCCCAGGCCAGGTTTTGCAATTCGGCACTGTGTCGCTTTAACAGACAATTGCGCGGTCGTGCGACGTGGCTCCCAAACAAAATTGACGTAATTTTTTTCCCACAAATAGAGCTTTCTTTTGGTGGTGTTTGATCACCTCTGCGGTTTCTATTTTTTGCGCTATAAACAAAAATAGAGCGACAATTTTGAAAAAAATTCAATATTTTTTACTTTTTGCTATAATAAATCGCAATAAGCGTTTATCGATTGGTTTGCGCAAAATTTATAGCGTTTACAAAATAGGGGATAGTTTTATTTCATTTTTATAAAAAAAAAATTTTTACTACTAATGGCGGCGATCAGCGATTTTTTTGTAACTGCGACATTATGGCGGACACTTCGGACAATTTTGACACATTTTTGGTACCATTCTCATTTTCACAGCAAAACATGCATTTAAATTGCATTGTTTATTGTGAAAATGACAGTTGCAGTTTGGGAGTTAACCACAGGGGGCGCTGAAGGAGTTATGTTGCACCTAGTGTGTGTTTACAACTGTAGGGGGGTGTGGCTGTAGGTCTGAATCATCGATTGTGTCCCCCTATAAAAGGGATGACTCGATCGATGCAGCCGCCACAGTGAAGCACGGGGAAGCCGTGTTTACATACGGCTCTCCCCGTTCTTCAGCTCTGGGGAGCGATCGCGAGGGGGCGGCTAGAAACGGATCGCTCCCACATGATTTCCGACAGCTGCATGTACCGGGGGGGTCCCCATCGGCCCCCCGACCCGCGGAAAGGCAGGGACGTACATGTACGCCCATCTGCCTGTACGTATATGTGGTAGATGTGGACGTATATGTACATGCGGCGGTCGTTAAGTGGTTAAGCAATGCCCAATATTTAGTTTAAACCACACCCCCACTGCACCATGCCTACAATGAATCCCTCACCCCGTAATTATATTAAGACCCCCACCTACAGACAAAAAAGTGTCCATATACACTTTTTGATTATGTTGGCAACTATGCTCAGTGATGCAGTCTGTGAGTCACTCAGCTCTCCCTGGATTTCTGCCCAAACTAGGAAAAAAACACAGACAGGCTTGGCCAGTGAAGCTGTCATGAATGTCACGTCTACCCCAACGCAGGTGGTCAGACACTATAGCAGGCTACTATGCGTTTCACTTTTAGCAGCCCCCTTTCCCTTAAGGCAAGCAGGCCTACCGGTACTTGGTTGCCCCCAGGACTTCATACACAATGCTATAGAGTCTGGCCACCACACCAGGGCAGATGTGAACTGAACAAAGCAAACAGGTACTTGCAGTTCAACAGATAGCGTGGTCCAAAGACATTTCAGGTAAAGGCAGGCTGAGTTCAGGGGATAATCCAGTATCTGTTCCTGGTAAAAGGCAGGCTAAATTCAGGGGATAATCCAGGCAAATCCAGGTCATACACATGGAATCCAACAGTAGGCTTGGTCTGGGACATTGCAGGTAAGTCTGTCTCAATCACAAGCAAGGGACAGAGTGTCCGGTTTGCTTATATCAGGTGACTGAGCAGATCAATCACCTAACAGGTGAACACAGACAGGGAGGAAAAGCAACAGCCAACACCCGGGTGCTGGAACGAGAAACAGGGGCACTAAGTGATCATGACACAAGCCTGCATAAATTTACCTGTACTAAAAATAAATAAACTATTTTCACTTATATCACTAATGGGTGCTACATATATATATATATATATATATATATATATATACCGTATTTATCGGCGTATATCGCGCACTTTTTCCCCCCTTAAAATAAGGGGAAAATCGTGGGTGCGCGATATATGCCGATAGCCGCTTCCCGCGCTCAGTTTGAAATCCTGCGCCGACATATACCGAGTGCAGTACACCCTGGTACATTCGGCTAGGCTCGGCTTCGCTCGTGCTCACGCATAAACATCAGAGCGCGAGCGCGAGCGAAGCCGAGCCTTGCCGAATGTACCCGAGTGTACTGCACTCGGTATATGTCGGCGGAGGCGTTCGAACTGAGCGCGGGAAGCGGGGACTCGACTTGAGGCGCGCGCTGGAGAAGCCGGGAGGACACCACCGAGGCCGCAGACGGACGCCGGACCAGACGATGGACGCTGGGAAGACACCAAAACTGTAAGTAATAAAATCATATAAAACATTTTTTTTACAGGAATTTCGGGGACAACTTTAGGGGTGCGCGGTATACTGTATGTATATATATAATATATGTTAAATGATATTAATTATAGATAATAACCTTTCAGCCAGCTGGTTATAAAGAAAGGGCTGTGTCAGGTTGTGCTGAAGGGCTTTTTTCAATTTGCAGACAGTGGCTTCATTAAAAAAAAAGCACTGGAATAAAGAAGTCTGGTGCCAAGGTGGAGTTGTCCATATCAACAGGTGACAAGTTTCAAATGAGACTAAAATATTGATTTTAGGTAACAATCTCATTCTCACTCTGATTTTCCTAGCTCCGATTGTAATAAATATATGTCCTCTGTTAGTACAGTAGGATTTTTTTTTTTTTTTTTTCATATGAATTAATTTACTGTGGGATCATTCGCCTCAAACATCTGCATCTGATTTCCAGCGATCTGCTCGGTGACCCGGCTCAGGCTGACGCAGCAGTTAATACTGTTTGTCGCACCTCCAGAGATTGAGTATCATGCTTGGAAAAAATTCACAACAGCTTTTTCTGGCAAAATCCTTCTGCTTTTCAGTTACTGTGTATTCATTCTATTGTATGAAGATAACTGAAATCTGGGGAGACAAGAATTAAAGAGGAATTCCAGGTATGAATATTGTCTACAGCGGCCATTCTCAACACCGGTTTTGTGGAACCCAAGAGTTCCTCCAAGGATAGCTAGGGATTCCTTGAGCTGTGGCTAACTGACTCCCTGTCTACATCAGCCATTCTCAACCACGGATTTGTGGAACCCAAGAGTTCCTCCAAGGATAGCTAGGGATTCCTTGAGCTGTGGCTAACTGACTCCCTGTCTACATCAGCCATTCTCAACCACGGATTTGTGGAACCCAAGAGTTCCTCCAAGGATAGCTAGGGATTCCTTGAGCTGTGGCTAACTGACTCCCTGTCTACATCAGCCATTCTCAACCACGGATTTGTGGAACCCAAGAGGTCCTCCAAGGATAGCTAGGGATTCCTTGAGCTGTGGCTAACTCCACCCCCCCCCCCCACCAGGGATGGACTGGTCATAGGGACTACAGGGAGTTTCCCGGTGGGCCGATGGCTCAGTGGGCCGTTTTTTAAAACAGAGATGCTGCTTGGAGGACTTTTTCTAACGCCCTGGCAGCGCCCCAGTGTGAAAGCACTCAGGCTTTCACACTGGGACTGCAGCGGAAGCGTTTGTCAGTCGCTTTACAGGTGCTATTTTTAGCCAAAAGTGCCTAAAAAACACCTCAGTGTAAAAAGGGGTCCTACACTCACCTCCTCTCTTTTACACTCACTCACCCACCCCCTTTCCCTCAACCCTCCCTCTCTCTCTCTCATTCCCCTCTCTCTCACCCTCTCATGATATACAATAATGGATGTAGGGGCCTTTTGGTGGGCGTGATTTTATTGAATTAAAGTGGGCCTGTCTGGATGAAGTCCAGGGCCAAATGTTTGTCCCAGTCCAGCCCTGCCCCCCACCATCTGAGGGTGTCTCCATAGTTCCAGGTCCAACAGCAGTTGGCAGAACTAGCAAAATAACTGAAAAGGTGTCATTCTGGCCCCCACCCTGTAAGTGGGGCTTTCTTCCCTCCTACCACTACCAATGTAAGGGGCATTTTCTCAATGACCCTCGATACGCTAATCTTACAAGGGGTTCCTTAAGACCTGACAATTATTTCAAGGGTTCCTCTGGGCTGAAACGGTTGAGAAAAAAAAGTACAAAGATATCTCCAAAACCGGAAGATTGGGGATAAAGAGAAAAATGGACACCCTGACTACCTGAGCCTACCTGAGTTATCTGTGCTTTGCCATAGACTTCCATTACATCGGGCAGCTTTGGTGCCATTAACAATTAAAGTAGTTGTTAAGCCACTCTAACCTGTATACACCATCAGCACTGCCTCCTATTGTAGTATCCCCTTCTGTGTGTGATTTCTAAAAATAAATGCTGCAAATACCTAATTTCACAGCTAATATTGTGATCACATGACCAGCAAACTCTCTCCTTTTCTCCTCTGAGAGATGCAGTGGGTGGGACTGAGATTCCTCTGCTGATGTCAGTCTGCAGGGGAGGAGGAGAGGAGGAGAGAGCTGGCTGGTCATGTAATCACAATCTCGGCTCTTAAATAAGGGGCCAGATTCAAGAAGCACTTGCGCCCGCGCAACCATAGGTTGCGCGGCGCAAGGGCTTACTTGCTCCGGTGTAACGAGTGCTCCTGATTCAGGAACCTCGTTACACCGACTGCAGCCTAGGATGTGACAGACATAAGCCTCCTTATGCCTTCACATCCCAGGCTGCATTCTTGCGTTGGCCGCTAGGGGGCGCGGCCATTGTGATCGGCGTATAGTATGCAAATTGCATACTACCACCGATTCACAAAAGTTGCGCGGGCCCTGCGCACGCAAGGTACGGAGTTTCCGTACGGCGACTTTAGCATAAGGCTGCTCCTGCTAATAGCAGTAGCAACCAATGCTAAAGTATAGCTGCGCTTCCCGCTCGCGACGTTCAAATTTTACGTCGTTTACGTAAGTGAACCGTGAATGGCGCTGGACGCCATTCACGTTCACTTAGAAGCAAATGACGTCCTTGCGACGTCATTTGCCGCAATGCACGTCGGGAAAGTTTCCCGACGGAGCATGCGCTGTTCGCTCGGCGCGGGAGCGCGCCTAATTTAAATGATTCCCGCCCCCGGCGGGATCATTTACATTAGGCAGCCTTACGCCCGGCTGTTTAGCATATCGCCCGCGCAATTTACGGAGCAATTGCTCCGTGAATCGCGGGCAAAGCGCAATATTTGCGTGGGCGCAGAGAAAAATATTTGCTCTTTGCCCGCGCAAATATTGCGCGAATCTACCTGAATCTGGGCCAAGGTGTTTACAGCATACAGAGGGGCACTGCAATAGGAGGCAGTGCTGCTGGTGTTATGAGAGCAGCAGGAGAGAGGGGCGGCACTGTCATGAAATGAGAGGGGAGAAGGGGAGGAGGACACAGGAGCAGAGAGGAGAGCAGATATCAGGCTGCTGATGACAGAGGCATGTAAACTGACCACAGTGTCTGGTCTCAGCAGCCACGATACACCGTGGTCAGTTTACAGGGGGGTGGGGAGAAACTGGCAGGATCAGACAGGCTTTTTAGGTTTTGCAGGGGGCCAAATGACACAGCACAAGCACTGTGTCATATAACATGCTTTAAAGGAGCAGGATCCATTTTCTTCGTTTAACAAACGCTATATTGGCAACACAAGTACGACACACAGTTTTTGCATTTTCAGTTTTTGCATGTTTTTCATGCGACACCAATTGGGCAGCTCATTCATTTCAGTGTGCAAAAAATGCTGCAAAGTAGCTCACGTACCTCTTTTCTGCATTGTTTTTTTGCACATTTTAACCGCACGTTTTGACGCATTTGTCACACATAAAATGGCACTGCAAGTGCATTTTTCAAAGAACATGTGGAATACACAGAAAGCCGGAACAAGAAGATGTGAATGGAGCCTTAAGAGGAATTAGGGAGCACTTTAACCCCTTGGCATTGTGCAATCGCAAATATAGACTGGGCTTTTTTTTCGTGGGGCCACATATTTGCGTATCTCCTGTGTGGCGCGCTCCCAGCATTGGAGCTGGAACTCCAGGTCACAGTGGCGGCTGGTAGTATATTTTTTTATTTTGGGGAGGGCAAACAATGCACCCACAGCCATCCACCCCCCCCCCCGGGGTCAGTCGAGCCACCTGCAGACCCCCCTTCTCGGTTGGTCACCAGCCCCGCACTTTCCCCACACAGGCGGCGCATTCCCCTACATCTCCTCCTTCCTCTGCATCACGGCGTGCATTTCCTTCCTCCTCCTCCTAGGCATCCAATAGGATAGTTTCCCCGGACCCACTTCCTGATTGGGCGGGAGGAGAATCAGGAAAACAATAGTGAATATTTATTCGCTATTGTCGCACAACTGGGTAGGCCTGGGGCGCAGTGCTCTGGGATTTGTAGTTCCTCTATAACTGGTCAGTTGTAATCTGCATTGCGCAGTATAATCATTATACAGCGCAATGGAGAATACCACCAGCTATAGAGGACTAATAATCCCAGCAATAGTACATTATACACAACGCAATGCAGAATAGCGCCATCTATGCTATCTTCCTCTGTAAAAGATAAATAAGTTAAACAATCACTTTAAGCATCATAACCATTAAAGCTTAGCGGAGCACAGATATAATGTGAATAATAAATAATTAGTTCCAATGCGCTACTGTGAGTAAGCAAAATATGTAAAAATAGTGTAAATTATTTCCGGGGCAGCTGTATCTAAAAGTGTTCACATAACACAAAAAGAAAACAAGGTAAATAAGTGATAAGCGCTCCAGGTATGTGACAAATTACAACCAAAGTATATACGTGAATGAATGAACCACAAAAAAAAAATGAGTGACCAAACTCAGAGTGTGCAGTGCGTACCGAAAAAATATATATATTTATGAGAAAATATATATTTAAAATGTGAAGCACTTTGGGGATGTCCAGTCCCCTGTGAATCTAAAAATCACTGTGATAGACACACATGAAGAAATAAATATATAAAAATATATATATACAAAAGTATAAAATGTGAATATGTGGATGTGTAAAGTACAACAATGATACTGGTAAAAGAGTCTATAAATGGAGATGATGAGATGTTCCCATATTAAGATTTCTGTGTAAAAGGCAGCAGTATGAAAATCCTCATTGGTGTTGTAGTGCCCTTACCATGAAGGTGCTATATGTGCGCATATAGAGATATCCCTCCGGGTCTCCGATCACCTTTCTCCTGGGGTCAGTCACTATACGTTGTGCCAGCTGCTGTATACCATGAAGGTGCTCTGGGCGCGTATCCAGTGATGTCCTCCGGGTCTTCGGTCACCTTTCTCCTGGGGTCACTTAATTCAGGTCTGTTCCGACTGCTGCATACCTCCAAGATATTCCCAATTGCGGTGGTCCAATAGGAACAGCAATGGGGTGGGGAGAAAAAAGATTGCCTCCAATGGTGTAGTAGGTTTAGGAATCCAAAAGTATTTATTGTAGTAAAAAACAGGTGGCACAAGAAGCGCTTAAAATGGTAGAACAGCGTTGTGTGTAAAGTTGCAGACGTGACGTTTAAAATTGCCGCCTTGCGTCCGATGGCCTCCGGCTTGTGCGAGTGTTATCCTCGGTCTCGACTTTCGACTCCCTACGGCGTTACGTCACGCACCTCGTGACTTCATCAGGGGATTTTAAAAGCGTGTTTTGCCATGTTTGCCATGCGATTCTGCCTTGTAACGGTTGCACCGTGTGTTGGGTGCCATCAAGAATATCGAAACCCTAATATAAGTTGCTCATTTTGCCATGATTTAAAATCATGAGCAGAATCGTGGCCGTTCTGCCTGCGATTCCAAAGTGCAAAATGTGAATGGGGCCCTAGCCTGGAATTCTACTATAGACTCCTTTAACACTAGCCGACTCCAAAGTTGTGCGTCTTTGGAGTTAGGCTTTGAAATTACATTGAAGTGACTTTGAGGCCTTGTACACACGGCCAGACATGTCCGATGAAAACGGTCCGAGGACCGTTTTCATCGGACATGTCTGCTGGGATCATTTGGTCTGATGTGTGTACACACCATCAGACCAAATTCCCTGCGGACAGAATACGCGGTGACGACGCGGTGACGTGGCGGTGACGTGACGGTGACGATGACGCGGCGACGTGCGCAAACCCAGGAAGTTCAATGCTTCCACGCATGCGTCGAATCACTTTGACGCCATGCGCGGGTTCTCGGGCCAGCGGACATGTCCGATGAGTCGTACTGACCATCGGACATGTCCGACGGACAGGCTTCGAGCGGACAAGTTTCTTAGCATGCTAAGAAACTTTTGTCCAGGGAGCTGCGGTGGCTCAACGCGATTGGCACTGCGCTGACAAGCTATTCACCTCTGCAGCTAGGGGTTCGGATCCCGGTCTCAGCTTCATGTGAATTGAGTTTTGGTGGTCTCAGCCCGGCTCCCGGTGGGTGTGCTATGCGAGGTAAGCCTGCGCTTAGTACGCCCACCCCCCTCCCACAAAAACTACCACACCTACACACGCACTCTAAATTGGGTTAATACACACGCACTTTGACCACGCGGTCTCTAAAAGAGAGGCGAAGGACTAACAGGGCTGGTTGAGCGGGCTAATCCTCTCACTCCCTTATAGGGAGTCCCTCTGCCCCGTTGGGCTTCAAAGCGGAGCAGGTAGGGCGGGCTGTGTGAGAGGACCACCTCACACACCCGCCATTGCCACCCGGGGCATGGAGAAAGGTGGCAGATTGCCTCTGGGGGAGGCCTGTTGCATCAAAGTAGTGCAGGAACCTTTTTAACCACATCACGATTGCCCTATAGCAGTTTTACTGCTACAGGGAGGCCACTGTGCGCAGGATCACGTATATATTAGTGATCCTGCACTTCCGGTTAGTGGGGGCAAATGTGTGCTGATGCCGGCTCGCGCCCACTGTGATTATGCACCACTGCTGATCATTCGTTAAAAGAGGCAGAACGGCGATCTGTCTATTGAGATAATGCAGATTGCCTGTCCTTCAGTAGGGAAGGCATGGATACTATGTTCCTGCAAAGCAGGAACAAGGATCCATGACTTTCCTTAGTAAAAGAACCTCCCACATAGTACACAAACATGGCTAAGATTATGCACTGTCACTGTACTAATGACACTGGCTGGGAAGGGGTTAACACCAGGGGCGATCAAAGGGTTAATTGTGTGCCTAACCTGTGTTTGTGTACTATGTGGGAGGCTTTTACTATTTGTGGGAAAAGAAGGACATACATTGTATTTGGGTACAGCGCCACATGACCGCGCAATTGTCAGTTCAAGTACCGAAGTACTGTATCCCCCCAAAAAAATACCTGGTCATAAAGGGGGGGGGGGGTTCGATCTGAAGTGGTAAAAGTCGCTGCGACTTTAGGCTGCATAGATTTGAATGGCTTCCATTGAAATACATTGGCTGCGACTTGTCACGTGTCTTTATGTTTTGAAAGTTCCGTCCCCAGCAAAAAAATTTAAGTCAGCGTCTACACATACTGTAGCTGCTGCCTTTAAATATTAGGACACTTACCTGTCCTCGAATCCAGCAATGTTGGCACCCAAGTCGATGTTTCCATCAGCTCTCCGGTGCTGCCGCCACCATTCGTAGTAAGGGAACCCAGCAGTGAAGACTTACGGCTTCACAGCCGGCTCCCTACTGCGCAAGGCACGCTGTGCTTTCTGAATGGCCCGGTGGCGGGGGAAGAAGGAGGGGGGCCGAACTTGCGAATGGTCTCACCGCAACGAGATCTCTCAGAAGTGGGGATGGATACCTGTCAAAAACAGGTACCCGCTCCTCCCTGAAAGGTGCCAAATGTGGCACAGGAGGGGGGGAGAGAAGGTTGATAAGTGGAGCTTCCACTTTTGTGTGAAACTCCGCTTAAGTTAAAGGGCCAGATCCACATACATTTAGATAGGCGCAGCATATGTGAGATACGCTACGCCAGTGTGTAACTTACTTTTTAATTCTTTGAATCCACAAAGAATTTGCGCCGTAAGTTACGGCGGCGTAGTGTATCTCTCGGCGTGTAATTCAAATCGGCGAGCAGGGGGCGTGTTTCATTTAAATGAAGCGCGTCCCCGTGCCGAATGGACTGCGCATGCCCCGTTTCGAAATTTCCCGCCATGCATTGCGCGAAATGACGTTGCAACAACGTCATTTTTTAAACTTAGACGTGACTTACGTCCATCCCGATTCACGGACGACTTACGCAAAAAAAAAAAAATATTCAAATTTCGACGCGGGAACGACTGCCATACTTAACATGGCAAATCTAAGCTTTAACTATACGCCGGAAAAAGCCGACTACAGACGACGTAAGAGAATGCGACGGCCGCGCGTACGTTTGTGGATCGTCGGAAAAAGCTAATTTGCATACCTGACGCGGAAAACGACACAAACTCCACCCAGCGGACGCCGAAGTATTGCATCTACGATCCGAAGGCGTACGAAGCCGTACGCCTGTCGGATCAAACCCAGATGCCGTCGTATCTTGGTTTGAGGATTCAAACTAAAGATACGACGCGGGAAATTTTAAAGTACGCCGGCATATCAGTAGATACGCCGGCGTACTCTCACTGTGGATCTGGCCCAAAATGTTTAGAAATGTACAGGGGGGGCTTTGTCCATAAAATACACAGGAAATGCACAGGTAAATTCTCATAGTGGGAAAATTAAAAAGGAAAAGAAAATGAAAAGAAAAGAGAATGGAAAAGAAAAGGGAAAAGGAAAAGAACGGAATGGAAAGAAGAAAAAGAGAAAAGAAAAGAAAGGAAAAGAAAAGAAAAGAGAAACGGAAAAGAAAAGAGAAATGGAAAAGAAAGGGGAAAGGGAAAGGAAAAGAAAAGAAAGGGGAAAGGGAAAGGAAAAGGAAAAGAAAAGAATGGAAAGGAAAGTAGAGACAAGAAAAGAAAGGAACGGAAAAGAAAGAAAAAGAAAAGGGAAAAGAAAAGAAAGGAAAGGAATGGAAATAAAAGGAAAAAAAGAGAAAAGAAAAAGAAAAGGGAAAAGTAAAAGAAAAGAAAGGAAAGGAATGAGAAGAAAGGGGAAAAGGAAAAAAAGAGAAAAGAAAAAGGAAAAAGCAAAGGAATGGAAAGAAAATGGGAAAGGAAAAGAAAAGAAATGAAAAGAAAGTAGAGACAAGAAAAAAAAGTAAAGGAAAAGAAAAGAACAAAAAGAAGAAAAGGGGGGGGGGGGGGGGGGGAAATGAATGGAAAAAAAAGAGAAAAAAAGGGAAAAGGAAAAGAAAAGAGAGGAAATGAATGGAAAGACGAGGGAAAAGAAAATGGAAAAGGAAAAGAAAAGAAAAGAATGGAAAAGAATGGAAAAGAAAGGAAAGGAAACTAGAGAAAATAAAGGAAAATAAAAGAAAGCAAAGTAGAGAAAAAAAAAGGAAAGGAAAAGAAATGAAAAGCAAAAAGGAAAGGAATGGAAACAAACAAAAAGGAAAGGGAAAATAAAAGAGAAAAGAAGGAAAAAGAAAAGAAAGTAAAAGAAAAGAATGAAATAAAATAAAATTAATAAATTCCTGAAACTATTTTTATTCTTTTTTTAGGTACAATGTTTTAAAATGCACATGAAGTATAGAGATCCATGAAGCACAGGCCCCCCGGTGTCAGCTCCTATGTCAGCAGATCTCTTTGCCTCCGGTGACTTTGGCTTGTCCTGGTTCTTGGTGAAAGGTAAGCTCGGTGTTGCCGTGTCTCCAGCTTGGTCTTATGAGGAGCAGCGAGTGGTGCTGGTGATGCTGCAGCATTGTACACAGAGACCTCTTAAAGTTTTGGAGAGAGTTTGTGGTCAGTGCTGTGTTGCTAAGCCAGCCCCCGGCTCACATTACACACTATTTATATCCTCTGCAAGCTGTTTCCCCCTTAAAGCAGCTTCATGGGACCACCTTCTGCTGTCTTTAACCTCTCCTACTCTTGACATCTGAGTAGCTCACAGAGAGCAGCTCATCTGGGTCAGTGTAGAAGGTTTAAGCCTAGGAGAGCAGCCACCACTGAGCTGAAGACCTGGATTATCTGATCGGTGCTCCCGTTACTACTTGGAGGGGGGGAGAGGAAAAAAAAAAAAAGCCTATATCATTTTACAGTGAAAAGTGACAGCCGTGTGGAGTTTAATCCTTTTTTCGCAAACTCTCCCGTTGAAACTTCGCATGCCATGGAACACACGTTGTTCGGCTGCCTGCGCAGCCCGCACGCCACCTCGCAAGGCTTGCACCCCTTTTCCCAGTCGTCCCTGGCCCTGCACGGAAGATCCGACCACATGTCCTACCCCGACCTCTCCACGTCTTCGTCGTCTTGCATCATCACCGGCTACCCCAACGAGGAGGGCATGTTTGGTAGCCAGCACCACCGAGGCCACCACCACCACCACCACCATCATCACCACCAGCAACAGCAGCACCAGAGCTTGCAATCCAACTGGCACATTCCTCAGATGTCTTCCCCTCTGGCCTCCCCCAGGCATAGCCTCTGCCTCCAGCAGGATTCGGGACCCCCAGAACTAGGGAACAGCCCCTCTATTTTGTGTTCGAACGCCTCTAACTTGGGCAGTAACAGCTCTTCTGGTTCGGCTTGCGCAAGCGGGGACTATGGCAGGCAGACGCTCTCCCCTTCCGACATGGACAAGAGGACGGCCAAAAGGAAAAGTGACAGCTCAGGTAAGAGAGGGCTTACGATGTACTTGGGGAGAGGGCATCCCGTGACTGGCATCCCAAATCCCTAGAAACTTGCAGAGGTCCTTCAGTTCAGCACCAATAGCAGCGCTGTGATAGAAACTTTAATGGTCTAAAATTATAATTCTTGTTCTCCAAATGATTGTTCTGTGTAAAAAAGAAACTCAAACTATATTTGTTTCAAAATATCATTTTTGGCTCATCGGTTCATTAAATTTTGTAATAGCTGGCCAGATCTATCTATCTATCTATCTATCTATCTATCTATCTATCTATCTATCTATCTATCTGTCGATCTACTAATAAATCAATCTAACTACAATGTATCTATTATCTACCTGCTGTATCTATCTATCTACCTATCTACTATTCAATCAATCAATCAATCAGTCAAACTAACTACAATATATCAATAATCTATTTATCATGTATCTATTATTTTTCTATCTACTAATAAATCAAGCAATCAATCAATCTAACTACAATTTTTCTATTATGTATTTGCTTTATCTATCTATTCTCTCTCCCTCACTATCTATCTATCTAATAATCAACCAGTCTAACTACAATCTATCAATAACCAATCTATCATCTATCTAGTATCTATCTATCTACTGATCAGTCAATCTAACTACATTTTATCTATTGTCTATCTGTTGTATCGATCTATCGATCTATCTGTCTATCTACTAATCGATTAGACAATCTAACTACAATCTATCAATCTATCTATCTACTAATCAATAAATCTAACTACAATGTATCTATAATCTATCTATCTGTCTATCTATCTATCTATCAATTTATCTATCTATCTATCTATCTATCTATCTATCTATCTATCTATCTATCTATCTCTCTATTAGCAATCTATCTACTAATTAATCAATCAGTCTAACTACAATCTATCAATAATCAATCTATCATCTATCTATTATCTATCAACTGATCAATCAATATAACTACAATGCATCTATTATCGATCTGCTATATCTATCTATCTACCTATCCATCTACGAATTAATCAATCGACAATCTATCAATAATCAATCTATCAAAACAAATTGTGGGAAAATAGGCCTAATTTCACACTCTCGGCGCTTATGGGGCTATAGATATTTACAACTCTGCAAATAAAATTATCTACGTCCTATGGCTAGGATATGGATAAAGCAGCTGCTCAAAATAAAACAAAACATGTATACATAGTAAAATAGTGATAAAAATAATGATAAAAATCATCAGAAGTCTCTATCAATAAAATCGATCATCTATCTATCTATCTATTATCTATCTATCTATCTATCTATCTATCTATCTATCTATCTATCTATCTATCTATCTATTATCTATCTATCTATCTATCTATCTATCTATCTATCTATCTATCTATCTATCTATCTATCTATCTATCTATCTATCTATCTATTTATCTATCTATCAACTGATCAATCAATCTAACTACAATGTATCTATTATAGATCTGCTGTATCTATCTATATATCTATCTATCTACTAATTAATCAATCAATCAACCAATCAATCAAACTAACTACAATATATCAATAATCATAATAAAACAAATCAATCAATCTAACTACAATGTATCTATTATAGATCTGCTGTATCTATCTATCTATCTATCTATCTATCTATCTATCTATCTATCTATCTATCTATCTATCTGTCTACTAATTAATCAATCAATCAACCAATCAATCAAACTAACTAACTACAATATATCAATAATCATAATAAAACAAATCAATCAATCTAACTACAATGTACTGTATCTATTTCTTTTTTTTTCTTCCTAACAATCTTTCCATCTAGCTACAACCTTTACATCTATCTCTCTTTATTTAAATACAATTTTATTACTCTAAAATGTTGAAATTTTACTTTTCAAACTAGTAGAAGATTATTATTATTTTACATCTACAATGGGATTTCTATGACTGTGACTGGCAGAGAGCTCCCCGCTGATCTGACAGCTTAACAGCACAACATTCTACAGCGGTAGATTCCATACGATGTGATGGGTCTTTTATTATCTTATTTATAGTCATTTATTCGTTTAGTCATTTTTTTCAAGGATTATGTCCAATATATCAATTCTAGAACAGCTCCGTAACCTGCGATAAGTGCGCCTTCAGGAATACTTCTCAATGGGATAAGCGCCACTTCCGTCTGTTAGATAAAATTTAACATTTTATCAGATAATGCCACTTATAAAAATCAAGTGACGTAGTAACATAGTGAGGTTGAAGAAAGACAAAAATCCATCTAGCGCAACCAATAGTAAAATAACACAAATAGAGAACCTCCATATACGCTATGCTAGACCCATAGATGATCCAGTACCCATAACTGATAGTAAAAGACACAAAGGGGGTTATTTACCAAAGGCAAATCCACTTTGCACTACAAGTGCAAACTACAAGTGCAAACTATAATGCCCCGTACACACCATCACTTTATGTGATGAAAAAAACGACGTTTTTAAAAACGTCAATTTAAATGACCGTATGTGGGGGAAAACGTTGTTTTATGTCTTGTGAAAAACGACCAAAAAAAATTGAAGCATGCTTCAATTTTATGTGTCGTTCTTCAAAACGTTGTTTTTTACTTCACAGAAATTGACCGTGTGTAGAAAAAAACTATGTTTAAAACAACATTTTTAAACCCGCGCATGCCCAGAAGCTAGTTATGAAGCGAGCTTCAATGGAAAAACGTGCTGAACGTAACCTCGCTTTGCTAGAACATTGTGAAAAAACGATGGTGTGTAGGCAACATCGTTTTTGAAAATTGAAGTTTCAAAAACATCGTTTTTTACTTCACAGAAAATGTCGTTTTTTTTCATCACATAAAGTGATGGTGTGTACGCGGCATAAGTGTGCAAAGTGCACATTCAGTGCAATCTTCAATAGCACTTTGCACTTGTAGTTTGCACATGTAGTGGATTTGCCTTTCGTAAAAAAAAAAACAATATCCATATTTTTAAAAAACCTTGTCATGCCTGAAATAGGATAGTGTCCATTAATAGCGGGTATAAATGTGGAGATTATTGCAATGAGAGATTGGATCTCTGCCCGTCATAATAACCCGGCATCGGAGGTTTATGAACGAACGTAAAATAGGCGACGCAAGCTGAAAGCGCCGGATACATTCTGAAAGTTGGACTTTAACACGTTTAGAAAAGATAAAATGACCTTTTGCATCAGGGATAACATTTGCAAAATTGTTTGCGATCGCAATAATTAGGACTTTCATTGTAATAGACTAACAACCTGCCTTTACCCCAACCGGTGGGGATGCGCAATAAGTGTACCTGCCCAGGTACTAGCTGGTAAAAGGTAGATGTAAGGTGACACAAGTCAAATCATAACACAGAAGGGTGACAGCAGGAAAAGACTAAGTGGTCCATCGAGTCTGACCCATATTTATATATATATTATTTTTCAGGGTGTGAAATTACCCTTTGGTAAAAAAAACAACAACATCCTTTTGGTAAAAATTCACATTGCTATTGTCTTATGTCACCACAGGAATCAGTTATTTAATATGTAGTTATATACATATCAGGTTTTTTTTTTTTTTTTTTTTAAGGAATTGTGATTTTTTTTTTCTTATTTTTTGTTCATTAAACATTTTTTTTTCTGTATAGTCAGAAAAAAAAAATACGATTGGGACATTTGGCGCCAAACCACTTAAGTAAAGAGATATTTGTACCAGAACAAGCAAAATGACATAATGATGTATTTAATGTAATAATAAGTTTAATACATGTCATAATAGTTGAACAAAATAAGTGAAATATATATAAAATAGTAAGTGAAATATAAGTGAATATATTATATTTTATATATATTTATAAATAAATAAATAAATATATATATATATATATATATATATATATATATATATATATATATATATATATTACACACACACATTATATATATATATATATATATATATATATATATTGCACACACATATTATATATATATATATATATATATATAACTATATATATTACACACACACATAATGTATATATATATATTCATATTTTTTCAAGATGTGATCTTACCTTTACCTTTTGCAAAAATAATAATAATAATATATATATATATATATATATATATATATATATATATATATATATATATATATATATATATATATATATATATATATATATATATATATATATATATATATATATATATATATATACACATATATATATACACATATATAAAAATATAAATAACTATATATATTACACACACACATAATGTATATATATATATATATATATATATATATATATATATATTATTTTTGCAAAAGGTAAAGGTGAGATCACATCTTGAAAAAAAAAATATATAAATATATAAATATATATATATATATATATATATATATATATATATATATATATATATATATATATATATATATATATATATATATATATATATATATATATATATATATACATATTTTAGCAAGTGATAACCCAATTGAAATGCTAATTAAAAATATCAATAACTTCTGGATAAAAAAAAAAATTAATATATCAATAACACATGAGCAAAACAACTGTTTAATCATCACTATAAAGCTGGCACAACATTTTCTGTACCTCACAATAGCACTTTTTTCTCCAAAATATACACGATTCTGCAGCGAGAAAGGTATGAAACTAGCACTGGAAAAAAAAAAAAAGAAAACTTCTGCTTTATGCCTTTATATTTTCAAAGTTTGTCTGGTTGAATAAAAAGACACAAGTCAATCTAGTAAAACCAATAGGAGAATATATATATATATATATATATATATATATATATAAACAATCCTATATATACAATCCTATACCCACAGTTGATCCAGAGGAAGGCAATTTAAATTGATGCTTTATATCTTTTCCCAAGGGGTGCTACATTTTCATACACACAATTGCATACTTATATCTGTGTTGGAAAAATGAACAAATGCGTTTAGCGCACAACAGAACTCAATTTAGTAAAAATTCACATTGCTATTGTTTTGTATCACCGCAGGGAGTCAGTTATTTAATACGTAGTTACTGTACATACATATAGTTTTTTTTTAATTTTTTTCAGGAATTGTGATTTTTTTTCTTATTTTTTGTTCATAAAACATATTTTAATTATGTGTAGTCATTAAGTTATTTTTTTTTATTCTGTGTAATGTTTTTTTTCTGTGTAGCATTTTTTTTTTTTATTCTGTGTAGTAAGTTTTTTTTATTCTGTGTAGTATGTTGTTTTAGTGTAGTAAGTTTTTTTTTATTCTGTGTAGTGTTTTTCTTTTTCTTTTCTTTTTTTTCTGAGTAGTCAGGTTTTTTTTTTATTCTGTGTAGTGTTTTTTTTTGTTATTCTGTGTAGTGTCTTTCTTTTTCTTTTCTTTTTTTTCTGTGTAGTCAAGTTTTTTTGTATTCTGTGTAGTGTTTTTTTTTTTGTATTCTGTGTAGTAAGTTTTTTTTTTTCATTCTGTGTAGTAAGTTATTTTTTTTTTGATTCTATGCAGTAAGTCACAAATGTAAGTTTTTTTTTTTGCCTCATACCTGACATCTCATAATGCAACCAATATAAACGTGACCCTAATCCTGTTTGCAGTTACTTACATTTTAGCTGCCACTGAGTGATTTACGCATTCGAAGCCCATAGCAGTCTATTGACCCTGGACTTTTTTTTTTTTAAAACATGCCTAATCTTTGCATTAATTATCCTATTATGGCTGGAGTAGACCGCCATTAAGGTGCCATTACATATTTATTTTCAGGGAAGTTATACCCAGTGACACGGTCATTTTTTAAAATAATGCATGCGACGTGTTTTCATTTGTGTCTTAGCGTTGATTCAATTAAGTATTATAGTAGACTCTGGAGTGCTTGTGATTTATCTGATGATTAGCAGGACATTATTATGGTCATTTTTTAATTTTTTTTTGTATTTTGACGAGAATTAGGCTAATGACTGAAGTCATTAACTTCGCTAATATTCTGTAACTGTCTGTGAGATGTCTAGCATCAACATTTTTTAATTTTTTTTTTTTTTTTGGGGGGGGGGGGGCTTTCTATGATTAGTAGTGGTAAAATATTTCAAAATACTTTCAGCTAGTTTTCTGTAATTTTCTTTTTTTTTTTCACATTTTCCAAATCTTATTTATTACTTTATTGTGATAAAAAATATTTCAAAATACTTCCAGCTAGTTTTCTGTAATTTTCTTTTTTTTCTCAAAATTTTCCAAATCTTATTTATTACTTTATTAAAAGCGGTAGGATTTTTATTTTTTTTAGCACAACTTGTTCTGTTTCAACACTTTGAGGCCGGAAGTAATTTTGGAAACATCAATTAGCACAATAGCAACACTATAGCAGACGTGAACATTTCTATAGAGGATAAAGTCATAAGCAGGCACCCCCATTACTGTACTCACAATGCGTTAAAGAAAACTTTTTTTTTTTTTTCAAAAGTATTTTATTAAGAGTAAAGCAGGCCATACACGGTCGAATTTGGAACAAATTTTCTTTTCAAAATCAGAAAGTTTTTTTTTTTTTTTTGTGATCCGATGGCGCCACCATTGATTTTTGAAAAATTCGGCCGACCAAGCCTTCATGTTGCTACAGAAAAGAATTTTCATTGCCGGGATTATTCTTTTTTCTCCGGGAATTTTCTTTTCTAGCACATGCACTTTTTTCTTTTACATTTCTTGCACGATTCTCCCATCATTGATCAGAAAATCGTTTGTTTTTCAAAAAAATTCCAACTTGTCAAATTTGATTGTCGTACGAAAATCGGCCTTTTGCTGCAGCCCACTAACGATGTGAAATTCGTACGAAAACTCTTTGATTTTCGGAAGAAAATTCTTTGATTTTCGGAAGAAAATTCTTTCGAAATTCCAACCGTGTATGGCCGGCTTTAAAGAAATTTTTTAAAGCAGTTGACTTTGGAGGAGATTTACTAAAACTGGAGCACTCAGAATCTGGTGCAGGTGTGCAAAGTAACCAATCAGCTTCTATCTTCAGCTTGTTCAAAGCTATGACAATAAGCCTAGGTTCACATTGGAGCGATTTGTCATGCGATTTGAGAGATCAAATCGCATGACAAGCCGCAGCCTATTGGCGGCAATGGCACTGTTCCAATCGGTGCGACACCGATTTTGCGGCGCCGCACCGATTTGCAAAAGTAGTTCCTGTACTACTTTTTTGCCGATTTCAGGTGCGATTTCTATAGACATCTGTGTATGAAGCCACACAAATGTCTATCAAGTAGCACCTGAAATCGCGCTGACCTTGCTACTTTAAAATCGCGCTACTTCAAGTAAAGTAGCACGATTTCAAAGTAGCATCAGTGTGAACCAGGGGTAAATCCTGGAAGCTGATTACTATTCACAGCTGCACCAGATTCTATGTGCACCAGTTTTAGTAAATTTGTGTATGTGAGTACATTTTTTTTCGATAATATTGACATAATCGGGATAATTTACTAAAGGGTGATGAGAATTTTCACCTAAAAAAATCTTGATTTTTCTTTGAGTACCCAATCATGTGCAGAGGGAATAAATAAGAAGTTTTTGACATGCTAGTCGAATCAAAATTCAGTTCATTGAGTGAAGATTCTTAACAAACACCTTTATTAGAGCAGCCGCCGCACTTCCAAAAGACGCAAACATGATTGGGAAATTTGGCGCCAAACCACTTAAGTAAAGAGATATTTGTACCAGAACAAGCAAAATTACATAATGATGTATTTAATGTAATAATACGTTTAATACATGTCATAATAGTTAAACAAAATAAGTGAAATATGTATATAAAATAATAAGTGAAATATACGTGAATACATATTTTTAAGTGAATAAGTAACTGGTGAAATATATTTTATGATAACATGTATACATTTATAAAATAATTATTTATTTTATTATATTGTTATGTTATTTATTTTCCTTTATTTATATATATATATATATATATATATATATATATATATATATATATATATATATATATATATATATATATATATATATATATATACACACACACACACATGTATTAATTGGAAATCTCCTATATATATATATATATATATATATAATCTATATATCTATATATAAATATATCTATATATATATATATATATATATATATATATATATATATATATATATATATATATATATATATATATATATATATATATATAATATATATATAAATATATATATATATATATATATATATATATATATATATATATATATATATATATATATATATATATATATATATATAGATATATAGATATATATTTATATATATATGTTTGGTTTTACATATATATGTATATATATATATATATGTATATATATTTTTTGTTTTTTTTGTATATATATATATATATATATATATATATATATATATATATATATATATATATATATATATGAGATTTCCAATAAATAAATGTGTGTATGTGTGTATATATATATATATATATATATATATATATATATATATATATTTATATATATTTAGATAATATAGATCTCTCTCTCTCTCTCTCTCTCTCTCTCTCTCTCTCTATATATATATATATATATATATATATATATATATATATATATTTATATTTTATATATGTTTATGGTTTTATATAGATATATATATATATATATAAAATTATAATTTGTACTTTTAAGTACACAATTTACTATCACTGGAGATTGCTAAATCAGGCTCACTTCTGCATAGAAACCAATAAGCTTCCAGGTTTTATTACCAGGCTTAATTGAACAAGCTGGGCTTAAAAGCTCATTAGTTCATTAGTTTCTATGCAGAAGTGAGCCTGATTTTGCACTCTCCAGCGATAGTAAATAAACCCCATTGTGTACTTAAAAGTGGGGTATGCCTATATATATATATATATATATATATATATATATATATATATATATATATATATATATATATATATATATATATATATATGCTTATTTATATTTATTCATTATCTCCCCTGCAACCAGTTTTGTTGCTAAGCATTCACTGCAGGCAACCAATCAGGCAAGGAGCTTAAGCAGGTAAATGCAAATCTAATTATCTGGGGAGTAAAAGTGACCCTTTAGGTAGAATACAAGATGGATTGATTTTTTCCAAAAAATTATTTAAATGAACAAAGCATATTCATCCCAGCACAAACCTTTTATGTAACTCGTATAAATTTTTGATACATAAGAATATTTTCTAAGCACCTCGCATTCAAAAGCGCTGCGCAAACTGTAGGCGCTATATAAGTCCTGTATAATAATAATAATAATAATCAATGACGGTATGCCACAATGTATACAGTTTACAGTAAGTGTATAATGTGTGGTTCATCCTGTATTTTGTACTTTTTCCTGTGTAAGATGTACATAAGGGAAATAGTTATTTCCTTTTTTTGAAGCCGATACCAAGATGTAAAAACATATTTTCGGGGTATTGCTTTGTTAGCAAAGAAGCAGGAACTTGAATATCCGACAATACACGCTGTTGTTTTTTTTTTTCTGTTATGTTTACTTTGATTCACACAAAAAGTGTCACAATTTTTTGTTTTTTAGCATTTCAAAGGAAAAAAATAGTCATTTAAAAATTTTTTTTTTTTACTTCAATACTTTTTTTTATTGTTTCCATACAGATATACAGAAAAATTTACAAATCCAATTTTTTTATATACTTGGTGCATTTTGTGTGCATACAAAGAATTAATTACAAAAAATCATTTAAAATTTAAAGTCATTTAAAATGCTAAAATATATTGTACTGTAGGTAAAATAATGCAACTATGCAAAACCAAATATGTCAAATATAGTACAATATATATGTAAAAGCGCTGCGTAAATTGACGGTGTACCTGTAATAAATAAAATAAATAAATAAAATATAAAAAAAACTTCCATCAGTGCTTTAAGCACAGGTGCTACACATTGTGAACGGATAACTAATGTAGAGGTTGATCTACTGAAACTGGAGAGTGCAAAATCTGGTGCAGCTCTGCATGATAGCCATTCAGCTTCTACCATCAGCTTGTTCAATTAAGCTTTGACAAAAAAAAAAAAAAAATGGAAGCTGATTGGTTTCTATGCAGAGCTGCAACAGATTTTGCACTGTCCAGTTTTAGTAAATCAAACCCCATAATTTGTTTTCTTCGAGCGAGAATTTATTGTTTTGTCCAGCAGTACCCTCTTGTCCTGTACCTTTGATAACTTGGCATGGGATATAGAAGCATACCCAAATATATTGATGGAAGGATGTCTTTGCCGTCCACCTTGCAGAACTGTTCTTCCCCTGAAGATGATGGGAATTTACTCCTGTAAATTATTATTATTATTATTATTATTATTATTAAACATGATTTATATAGCACCAACAGTTTGCGCAGTGCTTTAAAATTACCTTCCAAATTAAAGAAAAAGTCTCTCAGAGTCAGGTAATGTTAAATAAGCCTATCTTATACCCAAGTCGTTTTATTGAAAACTCTACTTGCATATCATTTTTTTTTTTTTTTAAGTTTCAAATTTTTCTTGAGTCATAAATTACATTAGATATGGCTTATAAAATCTAAGGAAGGTTCACTATATATCTATATATAGTTTGGAAAAAAAAAACGAGGAAAGGACGTCCACCTTACATGTTCTTGCCCTAAACATGCACTTTGCAGGTAATTTATTCCTTTAAATTACCCCCCAAAATTAAAAAAAAGACTCTCAGAATCACATAATTACAAATAAGCATATCATTATTTTTTTTAAGAGTTGAAACCATACATTACACTAGATAAGGCATATAAAATTGAAGGAAGGTTCACTATATATCTATACAGGCATACCTCACTTTTAAGTACAAAATGGGGTTTATGTATATAGTTTAAAAAAAAAACATATCGGGGAACGGATGATTTGATGTCCACCTTGCATGTTTTTGTCATAAACATGCACTTTGCAGGAAATTTACACCTTTAAATTACCCCCCCCCCCCCACAAATTAAAAAAAGACTCTAAGGCCCCGTACACACGACCGAGGAACTCGACGTGCCAAACACATCGAGTTCCTCGTCGAGTTCAGTGTGGAAGCCGCCGAGGAACACTTGCCATTGAACAACGAGGAAATAGAGAACATGTTCTCTATTTCCTCGCCGAGGTCCTCGTCGGCTTCCTCGGCCGAAAGTGTACACACGGCCGGGCTTCTCGGCAGAATTCAGCTCTGAACCGAGTTTCTGGCTGAATTCTGCCGAGAAACTCGGTCGTGTGTACAGGGCCTCAGAGTCACATAATTTTACATAAGCCCATCATTATTTTTTCTTAAGCGTTGAAACTTTTTTTTTTTTTTTGAGTCATACATTACATCAGATAAGGCTTATAAAATCGAAGGAAGGTTCACTATATATCTATATATAGTTTAAAAAAAAAACATATCGGGGAACGGATGCTTTGATGTCCACCTTGCATGTTTTTGTCCTAAATATGCACTTTGCAGGTAATTTACATCTTTAAATTACCCCCCCCCCCCCCCCAATTAAAAAAAGACCCTCAGAGTCACACAATTATAAATAAGCCTATCATTATTTTTTTTTAAGAGTTTAAACTTTTTTTATTATTATTAATACATTACATTAGATAAGGCTGATAAAATCTAAGGGAGGTTCACTATATTTCTATATATAGGTTAAAAAAAAAAACATTGGTGAAAGGATGTCCACCTTGCATGTTTTTGCCCTAAACGTACACTTTGCCGGTACTTTACTACTTTAAATTACCCCCAAAATAAAAAAAAAAGACTCTCAGAGTCACACAATTATAAATAAGCATGCTTTTTTGATTATTCATTTGCATAAAGCATAAGCTAAGAAAGGTTCAGTAAATATCTATATATAATTGACATTAACACACGACATTTGCTTGCCACCAGACTCATGAAAAAAAAATATTCTCATTTAGGGATTAAATATATCTAAAAATGCATCTTTATTTTTCTTTCTATAGCAACTATAGAAAGAAAAATAAAGGTGAATTTTTACATATATTTATTTCTAAAGACAGAATTTTTTTTTTTTTTTTTTGAAGAGAACATAGATATAGAGATGAGAAGATATGATAAGCAAATAATAATAAAAAAATACCGTCTGGGTTGCGTAACAAAAAAAAAAATTCAGAATTATTTGAATTGACCAACACTTGAGCTACCGTTTCCCAGGAGAGAGTCTTAAATAAACATCCCTTTGTATATTTTTACTGAGTAAGTTCTAAGTGGATTGGTACAGTAGTAAAACATGATTTCAATGAAGAAAACTCTCTGAGCTCCCGATATTTTGCGTGCATTGTAAAAACAGAGCCTTAACGGGCCTTCCCCAACTGTTTGTTTCATAGTCTTATTTTAACGATAACCGCACTGAAATGACTTTTACAGAACTGCAGTTGCCGCCTTGTTTTATTATAAAGCCAAGCATTTCTAGAAACCATCTTGTTAAAATGTATTTTAACCTGTAGAGGGCTACAACAGAGGGTGGTTACAAAATAAAAAAAACATTTTGTTTAATAATTTTTATTAAAGAAGTATAAACATATACAATTAGCTTCTAACGGGACTGACCATAAAAGTATAAGGCCTCGTACACACGACCGAGTTTCTCGACAAAAACCAGCAAGAAACTTGCTGGGAGATATTTTTTTGCCGTGGAAACCGGTCGTGTGTACATTTTCGTCGAGGAAACTGTCGAGAAACTCGACGAGCCAAAAAGAGAGCAAGTTCTCTATTTCCTCGACGGGAGTCTCAAATTGGCTCGTCGAGTTCCTGGTCGGGCTGGTTCCCGACGAGAAACTCGAGCGTGTGTATGCTAAGAAACCCGCGCTTGCTCAGAATAAAGTATGAGACAGGAGTAAAAGTAGCATTTGTAATGGAGAGAACACATTTTTCAAGCTGTAACAGACTGAAAAGTGCAAATCGTCTCTTACCAAACGTTTACTTAACACGCAAACACATGAGATTAGCAAAACCAGCCCCAAGAGTTTAGCCAGTGGAATCGAACTTCCCCTGCCGTTGTATGTGTTGTATGTCACCGCGTTTGAGAACGAGGAGATTTTGTCTTGACTGTGTGTGTGTACGCAAAGCAAGCTTGTCGAGTTTCTCGACAAGCCTAACAAGGAACTCGACGAGGAAAACGATGTGTTTCGCCCGTCAAGATCCTCGGTCGTGTGTACGAGGCTTCAGGCCCAGCATAGCACATACAGAAATAATTTTCTCCTATCCATCATTGTGAAGTCTAACAACCGATCTCAGAACACTATATGGTCTTGGTGGATGCATAAGAGTTAACTACAAAAAAAAAAAAAAAATAAGGTACAACTTTCTGAAGTGCTCCAGAACTTTTTCGAGCATGGACTCTAAGCTATATGTACCTTGCCCATTAGCACACACGGGAACATTTACTAAAACTGGAGCTGTGCATGGTAGCCAATAAGCTTCAAACTTCAGCTTGTTCAGTTAAGCTTTGACAATAAAACCTGGAAGCTGATTGGTTTCTTTGCAGAGCTGCACCAGATGTTGCACTCTCCAGTTTTAATAAATCAGCCTCTGTGTGCTAATGGGTAAGGTGCATATAGCTTAGGCCTCGTACACACGACCGAGAAACTTGACGGGCGAAACACGTTTTGCTCGTCGAAGTTCCTTGTGAAGCCGTCGAGAAACTCGACAAGCCAATTTTCTCCATTCCCGTCAAGGAAATAGAGAACTTGCTCTCTTTTTGGCTCGTCAAGATTCTCGACAGTTTCCTCGACGAAAGTGTACACACGACCGGTTTCCTCTGCAAAAAAAATATCTCCAAGCAAGTTTCTTGCTGGTTTTTGCCAAGGAACTCGGTCGTGTGTACAAGGCCTTAGAGTCCATGCCCGAAAAAGCTCTAGAGCACATCAGAAAGTTGTACTTTTTTTTTTAATAAATCATAAATGTAATCATTGGAGCATCAACATCTATTCTGTCATATAGAGGCAAAATAAAGTATTTATACAATGGGGGGTGTTGTACAGCATAGAGCGGCTGAGATGACAGGGAACTCACTCATACTTTTTAAGTATATCTACTGCCATTGCTAAACAGTCTGCAGTGATAAATCAATAGCTGGGGTCCTTTTCTTGACATATCCTACAAAAGATCTTGAGAACAGTCACCAATATTGTACAGCATTGTATATGGGCATTGCTCAGCAGTGTGGAGCGTGTTCAGATGACAGGGAATTCACTCATACTTTTTAAGTTTTTACTGCCATTGCAAAGCAGACAGCAGTGGAAAATCAATAGCTGGAAGCCTGCTCCTGACTGATCCTCCAAAAGACGAAAGCTCTTGAGAATGGTCACCATCATTGTACAGCAGTGTAGAGCGGGCTGAGATGACAGGGAACTCACTCATACTTTTTAAGTATATCTACTGCCATTGCTAAACAGTCTGCAGTGATAAATCAATAGCTGGGGTCCTTTTATTGACGTATCCTGCAAAAGATCTTGAGAACGGTCACCAATATTGTACAGCATTGTATATGGGCATTGCTCAGCAGTGTGGAGTGGGTTGAGATGACAGGGAATTCGCTCATACGTTTTAATAGCCAGATTCAGGTAACTTACGACGGGCGTATCATTAGATTACAGCATCAAGTAAAAAATATTCATTTTTTTTTTATAATTTGTCGCTATATTTTTGTTTATAGCTCAAAAAACAAAAACCGCAGAATTGATCAAATACCACCAAAAGAAAGCTCTATTTGTGGGGAAAAAAGGACGCCAATTTTGTTTGGGAGCCACGTCGCACGACTGCGCAATTGTCTGTTAAAGCGACGCAGTGCCGAATCGCAAAAAGTGGCCCGGTCATTGACCAGCAATATGGTCCGGGGCTGAAGTGGTTAATTAAATAGAGATGGATGGTGAGTTAGGGTAGGATGGTGAGTAAAACGGGGAAGGGTGGTGAATTGAATGGAGATGGATGATGAGTGAAATATGGAATGGTGGTGAATTACGGTAGGATGGTGAGTTTGGGGTGAAGCATGGTGAATTAAATAGAGATGGATGGTAGGTTAAATAGAGAATGGTGGTGAATTAAATGGAGATGGTTGGTGAGTTAGGGTAGGATAGTGAGTTAAATGAGAAAGGGTGGTAAATTAAATGAAGACAGATGGTGAGTAAAGGTAGGATGGTGAGTTAAATAAGGAAGGGTGGTGAATTAAATGGAGATGGTTGGTGAGTTAGGGTAGGATAGTTAGTTAAATGGGGAATTAAATGTTGACGGATGGTGAGTTAAGTAAAGAAGAGTGGTGAATTAAATAGAGATGGATGGTGAGTTAAAAGGGGAAAGGTGGTGAATTAAATGGAGATGGATGATTAGTTAAATATGGAAGGGTGGTGAATTAAATGGAGATGGTTGGTGAGTTAGGGTAGGGTGGTGAGTTAAGTGAGGAATGGTGGTAAATGAAATGAAGACGGATGGTAAGTAAAGGAAAGATGGTGAAATGGGAAAGGGTGGTGAATTAAATGGACATGGTTGGTGAGTTAGGGTAGGATGGTGAGTTAAGTGGAGAAGGGTGGTAATTTAAATGGAGACAGATGGTGAGTTAGGCCCCGTACACACGACCAGTTTCCTCGGCAGAATTCAGCTTCCGACCGAGTTTCTGGCTGAATTCTGCCGAGAAACCCGGCCGTGTGTACACTTTCAGCCGAGGAAGCCGACGAGGACCTCGGCGAGGAAATAGAGAACATGTTCTCTATTTCCTCGTTGTTCTATGGGAGCTCTCGGCCCGCCGAGCTCCTCGGCGGCTTCAGGGCTGAACTGGCCGAGGAACTCGATGTGTTTGGCACGTCGAGTTCCTCGGCCGTGTGTACGAGGCTTCAGGGTAGGATAGGTGGTTAAATTGGGAAGGGTGGTGAATTAAATTGAGACGCATGGTGAGTTAGGGTAGGATGGTGAGTTAAATAAGGAAGAGTGGTGCATTAAATAGAGATGGATGGTGCGTTAGGGTAGGATAGTGAGTTAAATTGGTAAGGCTGGTGAGTCAAATGGAAACAGATGGTGAGTTGTTAAATGGGGAAGGGGTGTAAATTAAAATGAGACACATAGTACAGGGTAGGATGGTGAGTTATATAGGGAAGGGTGGTGAATTGAAAAAAAAGACAGAAGGTGAGTTGGGGTGGGACAGTAATTTGAATGGGATTAGATAAGTAGTTAAATGTACACAGATGGTTGGTTAAACCAGGTAGGACAGTGGGTTAAATGGAAATGCATGGTGAGCTAAACAGGAAAAGACGACAAATTAAATATAGATGGGTGGTGAGTTAAGCGGTGACGGGTAGTGAGTTAAAAAGGGAAGGAGGTGAGCTTAATGGAGTCAGGAGCCTAGTAGAGTCAGGAATCTCGGATGACTTTGCAGAATTATTTAACACACACACTGGAATATTCAATAAACCAGTAAGTTAGAAATTTAAGTGATCTCCTTTATTGCCTAACTTTTAAAAGCCTCAAGCCTCCAGGATGTCTTATAGATTCCTTCTTCTGGCTTAAGAGATCCCAAAAGCTTGAATCTTTAATAACTTAAGTCAGCCAATAAACTAAAAAAAAATCCCTTAAACTCCAAACTTTCAGCAATAATCAATGGCTAACACGTTTCAATAATCCCGTATAAAGAGAAATGATTACATGCACAGTTTAGTAATCCACGGTGACCCGTTTTAACTTCCAGTGAAGAAGAGATTGTCTAGCCTCCAGCTATTGGACTTTCAAAGGGCAGTCCTATTTCCCTGGAGTCACATTACCCCTTTTTTCTTGACTAAAATTTTTTTTTTTTATATATCTTATGTACAAATCTTTCAGGATTTATTTTAAGGAAGCAGCTCAAAAGAAAAGTTGTAATAATGCCCATAGTAACCAATCAAGTGTTTTTATTTTTCTAACAATTCTTCGTAGCATTTCTCTCTATAATGCCTTTGGGGCTGTAAATGTGTTTTTAAGTGCGCATGAGTAACTAAGAGTCATCTCTCTTCTTTTCTGACCTAAATAATAAAAGTGATGTGGGACTACACAGATCATTTGCTTAAAAATTCTGCCATTACAAGATTTTTCCAGTCTCGGAAAGTTGGGCGGTGTGAGATTCTGATTGGTCCCGGAGAGTTTATGGTGTGTATCCATTGTTCTTGACCCTGTTAAACAAGCCCCTAAAATGTTTGGAGCATTGAGCTAGGCCATGGCACAGGACTGGCAACATTTTACTACCAAAAAATCTAGTAATAGTAACATAGTAGTGGAAAAACAGAAACACACAAGAGTTGCTAGTTATCAGTCAGGCCTTGTACACACGGCCGAGTTTCTCGGCAAAAAACAGCAAGAAACTTGCTGGGAGATATTTTTTTGCCGAGGAAACCGGTCGTGTGTACATTTTCGTTGAGGAAACTGACGAGAAACTCGACAAGCCAAAAAGAGAGCAAGTTCTCTATTTCCTCGACGGGAATGGAGAAACTTGCCTTGTTGAGTTCCTTGACAGCCTAACAAGGAACTCGACGAGGAAAACGATGTGTTTCGCCCATCGAGTTCCTCGGTCGTGTGTACGAGACTTCACACATATTTCAACTTGATGAGAAATCTCCATAGTTTTTGAGGTGTCCTCCTTGCCCTCCACAGAAAATAGGGACTAGGGATTAAACATTTAAAGACGTGGTGTATGTCAGCATTCAACATTGCCTGAGCCAAGAGGAAAAAAGTCACATTACGTCCAGCAGATCGGTAACCCAACAACAACACGCAGATCTTCCTTGTCCTATTGCTATGGTCGTCCTTCCACAGAGAAGCTGCATTACCTTCAAATTTTAAATAACTGTGATAAAAACACATTTTCTTCTGCAGAAATATCTTTTATTTTTTTTTCCTAATTTTCTATTTTTATTCGTGCCTTCCATTGTGTTTGCTGCTCAATTTACTGTAGCTTTAGAAAAGTTCTTTCATATAGGCCTTGCTGTAAAGAAACTAGATTTGGAGACAGCAATGCTAGAGAGAATCTATCGGCCCTTAATAATTTTTGGGGTTTCTAGGTAACTTTATAGGACTAAAAAACAAAAAAAGTGCAGTGCTACCTTACTAATCAATAACTTAACAATAATAGTAGTAAAATAGCGCTGCAATTTTTTTATTTTTTTTCGGGAACACGTACCAGTGCTTAGCAGCAAGACTTACTCACATTTTTTTATTTTTACCTCCAGTATTTCTTTGTAAATAGTAGTGCAGTGATCACCTATTAAACTTTATGGGACTGTGTTGTCTTTTATTGGTTTCTTCAGCTTGTTTGGAAAACTGTTTGGCAACATAAAATACAATACAAAAGTGTTTGTGTTTAGGGAAGAAGTTGGGCCAAAAGGCATACGGAGATGTCAGGTTGTACATGCATGTCTGAATAATCTTCAAAAATCTTCAATATTCTTTCTTTCTTTCTTTCTTTCTTTTTTCTCTCTTTCTTTTTTCTCTCGTTCTTTCCTTCCTTTTTTCTTTTTTCTCTCTTTCTTTCTTTCTATCTTTCTTTCTTTCTTTCTTTCTTTCTTTTTTTTTCGTTCTTTCTTTCTTCTTGGTTATGATATAACACTGGCAGTGATCATAATGTAATCATCTCACTTTCAGAAACAACTCTCGCTCTCTTTCTTTTTTTTTTTCTTTTTTCTTTCTTTCTTTTTCTTTCTTTCTCTTTCTTTCATTTTTTCTTTCCTTCTTTCGCTCTCTCTCTCTCTCTCTTTCTTTCTTTCATTTTCTCTTTCTTTACTTTTTTCAACATAAAATACGATATATAAGTGTTTGTGTTTAGGGCAGAAGTTGGGTCAAATGGCATAAGGAGATGTCAGGTTGTACATGCATGTCTGAATAATCTTCAACAATCTTCAATATCTCAGAATATTCTTTCTTTCTTTCATTTTTTCTCTCTCTCTCTCTCTTTTCGCTCTTTCTTTCTTCTCTCTCTTTTTTTTCGTTCTTTCTTTCCTTTGGCAACATAAAATATGATACAAAAGTGCTTGTGTTTAGGGCAGACGTTGGGCCAAAGGGCATAAGGAGATGTCAGGTTGTACGACGAGTTCCTCGACAGTTTCCTTGTCGAAAAATGTAAAAAAAAGTTTCTTGCTGGTTTTTGCCGAGAAACTCGGTCGTGTGTACGAGGCCTTAGACATAGAGTTGACTTCCATTTGTGGCCAACTTGCAGACCAATTATTACTGTGCTCATAAAGATGATTAAACACAGGTCGGTATGATCCCAATGACATCAATGGAGGGGTGTAAATGACAATTCAGAGGCTGCGTATGATCTACTTCGCATTGGGATTCTTCTGATGTAGAACGTCCCATTGAGGTGAATTAGGTGTATTATCCTTTCCTGGAAAAAAAGCTGCTGCACCAACTTTACCGGCCTGGAAGGCCTTAATAAATAAGGCTTTGCCATTTTATAAAGCTACCTACGCAAATAGAGTACCTACTGAATTTAATAGGGTTTGGGGTGGCTGGGTTAATTCAAACATCTACTATCAGATTAAATGGTTTCATCTAAATGGAATGGTTGTTTAACTATACTGCATAGATTATCTTCTTCAGGTTTCTCTTATGACCCCTTCTTAAGTCTCCATATTTAGTTGGTTTGTGATGGCCCCCTTTGTTCTTTGAAGGTACCGGGGGACACATTCGATTTTTTGATTATGTATCTGGATTGCCCTTCATTGTGTGTTGTGTGACCCTTCAATAAGTATCTCATATTCACCATATGGTTCTGTTTTGCAACTTGTGTATGACCGATTACTGGAATTGTTATAGTAGCCACCGGTGCTGCGGTATCTTTATTTTGTCTTTTACTGTTTAGTGTTGTCTACTGTTTGATGACTATAATTGTATCGAAATTTAAAAGCAATAAAAAGTGCATTTTAGAAAAAATGAAAAAAAAAGTAAGTCAAAAACAACCTTTTCATTTTCTCGAAACTCAGCATTTGCATTCACAACAATGCTTTTGAGTAGCACTTTGTTAGAATGGAAAAGGCTGAGTTTGATAAGGACCTCCATTTACATGAGCCCTTATACGGGGATTAACATATTTTAGGGAATAATAATTTACAGACACATCTTAATTTCTTAGATACAGGTGTTTATAAAATCAGGAAACGGTCACAGCACCATCTGCCACTTACATTTGAGCAGATACTGTTTTTTACGTAGAAAAAATCTCAAAAACATATTGAATATTGAGTTCCACAAAACCAATAAAAATATTGATAATAGTAACTCGTGCTTTGCATTTTATACCCAGCAAGCAATAACGCTTGTAATTGTCAGTGAATTGTCTTTTTATTAGCTGAGAGTTGCTTCTGTTTGGGGATGTTGTTCAAATATTTTGACATTGGAAACATCTGGGAAAAACATCATTAATCTGGGGTTCTGTATTTCTCAAACTGTATCGCGTTACGTAAACGTATTTTGCTTGTAGCCTCAGTATAGGGCTCGGGTGAGTAAAACTACGTAATGGGGCTGATTTACTACGGCAGTGAAAAATGTTCACTCAGCTTAGTGAATGAAGTGGGACTGTGTTCACTCTGCATTCCTAATTGCATGCAGGGTAAAAAAAAATAATAATAAGTGAGTGATATATATATATATATATATATGTATATATATACACACACATATATATATATTTTTCCCGCCGCATCTCTTTTTTTTCCCGACGCAACTTTTTTTACCCGGCGCGATTCACAAAACTCGGCGTAACGTAACTTTGCGCAAAGCACGTCGGGAAAATCTCGTCGGGAGCATGCGCCGTACGTCCGGCGCGGGAGCGCGCCTAATTTAAATGGGACTCGCCCCATTAGATTAGGAACGCCTTGCGCCGGACGGATTTAAGTTACACCGCTCAAAATTTCTAGGTAAGTGCTTTGTGGATCGGGCACTTAGGTAGAAATTTTGCGGCGGTGTAACTTAAACGGGAAAAACTAAGTTACGCCGGGTTTTTGTGGATCAGGCCCTTAGATTTTAAGCCCTATGAGAACAGGGGCTAATGTGCATGTGCAATATATTTGTGAATCGCTGTGTAAATTGACGGCGCTATATAAGTATCTGTAATAAATAAAATAAAATAAATAAAATATGTGTGTGTGTATATATATATATATATATACCCTCTGATCCCTCCTGTATTGAATTGAATTGTAACTATAATGTCTTCCCTGATGTTGTAAAGTGCTGCGCAAACTGTTGGCGCTATATAAATCCTGTATAATAATAAGAATAATAATAATAATATTATTATATGTTCGAAGCCTGTACCTACAGTAATAGACTAAAGTAATACAAAAGTGGGCATAACATTTTTATTAATTTACATAGGTCGTTCAAATTTCACATGTTTGTAGACTGAGGCAGGCCATATATGGTTGAATTTTGAAAGAATTTTCTTTTCAAAATTCAAAGATTTATGCGTTTTGCGATCCGATGGTGCCTCCATTGATTTCGAAATTCGACCAACCAAACCTTCAATTTCACCTCCTGTTGCTACAGAAAATAATTTTTGTGTCGGGGAATCTTCTTTTCTTTCTGGGAATCTTATTTTCTTTCTGGGAATCTTCTTTTCTTGCACATTTTTTTTCGATTACATTGCTCGCACGATTTTACCATCATTGGTTAGAAAATTGTTAGTTTTTCCAAAAATATCCAATATGTTGGATTATTAAAATTCAATGGCGGCAGGAAAATCGGCTGTTGCGAAATACGAACGAAAATTCTTAGATAAGATTTTCAAAAGAAAATTATTTCGAAATTCGACCCGTGTATGGCCTAAGGCCTCGTGCACACGACCGAGTTTCTCAGCAAAAACCAGCAAGAAACTTGCTGGGAGATATTTTTTTTGCAGAGGAAACCGGTCGTGTGTACATTTCCGTCGAGGAAACTGTCAAAAAACTTGAGCGTGTGTATGCTAAGAAACCCACGCTTGCTCAGAATAAAGTATGAGACGGGAGTAAACGAACCATAAAAAATAAAAATCGCAGAGGTGATCAGATACCACCAAAAGAAAGCTCTATTTGTGGGGAAAAAAGGATGTCAACTTTGTTTGGGTACAGCGTCCCACAACCGCACAATTGTCAGTTAAAGTGACGCAGTGCCGTATCGCAAAAAATGGACGGGTCATTAAGGGGGGAAATCTTCTGGTCCATAAGTGGTTAAATTGGTAACTGAAATGTTGATCCCTCTACAGCTAGAATATCTTGAACAACGTCCAAGTCGTTCCCATTATAGGCCATGTTCGATTGGGCTAAGAACAGAAAAAGGCCATTGATGGTCAGATCATGTAGGACAGTGTAGCGGGACCTCATTAAATGACGTACACCTTTTTTAAATGTCCCTTATTCACTAGCGTGTCCAAAATATTATTTTGTATGAATCCATTCACAGGGGTTCATTTTCCAAAGAAGTAAAACATTTTCACATTGCGTTATTATCCAATCATGTGCAAACCAAGAAAATTGATTGATTTTTTTTTGCAGGTTATTGGGAATTCAAAGCAAACAGAGATTCGTTCTGCTTATATAATAATAATTTGTCAGTATATCACCTGCTATTTATTATTACATAACTATATATCTCAGGCCTCGTACACACGGCCGAGGAACTCGACGTGCCAAACACATCGAGTTCCTCGGCCAGTTCAGCCCTGAAGCCGCCGAGGACCTCGGCGGGCCGAGAGCTCCCATAGAACAACGAGGAAATAGAGAACATGTTCTCTATTTCCTCGCCGAGGTCCTCGTCGGCTTCCTCGGCCGAAAGTGTACACACGGCCGGGTTTCTCGGCAGAATTCAGCCAGAAACTCGGTCGGAAGCTGAATTCTGCCGAGGAAACTGGTCGTGTGTACGGGGCCTCAATCCTTAAATATATTTTAACTATACAAATATACATATGCAAATCAGTTCTTTAATATGATTTATTGTTTTTCATGACATCAAACTCTTCTAATGGGGCCTATTAACCACTTAACCCCCGGACCATATTGCTGGTCAAAGACCAGAGCACTTTTTGCGATTAGACACTGCGTCGCTTTAACTGACAATTGCACGGACGTGTAACGTCCTGGGATTCTACAACCATTCACTGGGAGTTGTGATAGTTCCCTTCATGGGACATCTACATGCCGACGGACTGATGTTAACCCCTCCTCATCTGGATTCAGCAGTGGTATCGTTGTACACATTTTTATACCAGGATCAGACTTAGCTACATGTTTTTATGACTGCTTTTGCTACCGTTTGGTATTACTCGCACCATTTTTACAGTTTATGTAGCTACATCGATTTTATCTCCAGTGCAATATTTATTTTGTTACCTACTTGAAGACTATAAAAGTTGTAATGCTATTCCCATCGAGCGCTGCCTTTGTGTGTTTTTTGTATCCTGATATCCATTTTTCCAGTGGTTGGAAGCTGCACTGGGAATCAGCCTGCAAGGAGATCAGCTAAAAGTAGTTGGATCTGTATGTGCGTTATAATTATTCGAAATTAGCCCATTAATCGATTTAAAAAAAAAAACGATTAACCCCCCTGACGGTATTCCCGAGCGTGACTCGGGGTGGATTTTTTGTGCTAAAAGCGGTAACCCCGAGTCACGCTCGGGGTAGCTATGCAGAGCCTGCAGTGCGCGCTGGCTTACCTTGTTCCTGGATCCAGCGATGCCACCGCGCTGTGTGAGCGAGCGGGTCCTCGCTCGATTCACACAGTGTCCCTGTGTGCCGTCGATCTCCGTTCCCTGCGACGTTACGATGCACGGGGGCGGAGATTGGCGCCAAATTCAAAAAAGTAAACAAACACTATACATACAGTATACTGTAATCTTATAGATTACAGTACTGTATGAAAAAAATACACCCCCCCCCTTGTCCCTAGTGGTCTGCCCAGTGCCCTACATGTACTTTTATATAAAAAAAAAAATTCTTTCTCCCTGCAAACTGTAGATTGTCCATAGCAACCAAAAGTGTCCCTTTATGTAAAAAATGGTTTTAGATCAGCTAGAAAACAGCGATAATAAATTATAATCACTTGCAGAATTGAGCGATAACGATTAGTGGGGAAATTCATCATAAAAAAAAAAAAATAATAATGACAGCAACAATTCTGCAACTGAGCAAATTTCAGTGATTTTGAGTTGATTACATTATTGAATAATTTTTATTAGAATTATATTATTATTTGTTATAATTATTATTAATTATTTATTATATTATAATTTATAATTTTGTTTTTAAAAAAATGTCATACCCGGGATGCCTACTAGACTCTTGTTTGGACAGATTTAAGTGAGTTATTCCTAAGAATTACAGGCCTACAGTATAAAACGCTAAATTTCCTTGCAAATAATGGTACCGCTTTCAGCACCTTTTTTCTGAAATAATCATACCGCCAGGGAGGTTAATCGAACACAACATTTTTAATCAGCAACAGCCCTACAAAAAATACATATATACATATACAGAACATACAGAACACACACACATATATATATATATATATATATATATATATAAAAATATATAACAATACTATTTAAAAGAAAAAAATAAGATATATATATAGCTATATGTATATATATATAGCTCTATACAGGCATACCCCACTTTTAAGTACACAATGGGGTTTATTTACTATCGCTGGAGAATGCAAAATCAGGCTCACTTCTGCATAGAAACCAATGAGCTTCCAGGTTTTATTACTAAAGCTTAAAGCGGAGGTTCACCCTAAAAAACATCTATATACCATTACATCCAGCATACTTCCGACATCTACAGTATGCTGTTTTTTTTTTTTTTTTTTTAAGTAGCCGAACTATATGGCGCCTGCGCAGTCAGCTCTACACGGCAGGGGCAGGCGCCGTATAGCGCCGTATAGAGCCGACTCGCAGGTCCGCTACCTACGGAAAACTGGTTAACGCGCCTTATGCGCCAGGGGAAGTTTTTCACCAGACGTCAATCATCTAACCTCTGAATAGGAACGCCCACTCCCGCGGGAGCCAGAACCCGGAAGTCGGGGGGGAAAATAACAATAAAACGGTATGTACGGCAAAAAAAAACCCAGCATACTGTAGATGTCGGAAGTATGCCGGATGTAATGGTATATAATTGTTTTAGGGTGAACCTCCGCTTTAATTGAACAAGATGAGGTTAGGAGCTGATTGGTTTCTATGCAGAAGTGAGCCTAAATTTGGACTCTCCAGCAATAGTAAATAAACCCCATTGTGTACTTAAAAGTGGGGTATGCCTGTATCTATACATACCGTATTTATCGGGGTATTGCGCGATCCGGCGTATAGCGCCCACCCCTAAAGTGGACCTGACATTCCTGTAAAAAAAGATTTTAGTACTTACAGTTTTGGTGTCTTGTGCGGCGGCCTCGTCAGGTCTGGCGTCCGTCTGCGGCTTTGGGTGTCCTCTTCGTCGGGTCCGGCGTCCTTCTGCGGCGTCCTCCCTGCTCGATCCCCGCTTTCCCGCACCGAGTTTGAATACTGCGCCGGCATATACCGAGCGCAGTACACTCGTGTATAGTCGGGCAGGCTCGGCTACTCTCGCGCTCACGTCCTGTCGAGCCTGCCCGACTATACACGAGTGTACTGCAACATTTTTGGGACCATTGGCATTTTAATGGCGATCAGTGCTATAAAAATGCATTGGATTACTATAAAAATGCCACTGGCAGGGTTAACACTAGGGGGCGGGGAAGGGGTTAAGTATGTTCCCTGGGTGTGTTCTAACTGGGGAAATGACAGATCGCTGTTCATACATTGTATGAACAGATGGTCAGGCATTTCTCCCCCTGACAGGACCAGGAGCTGTGTGTTTACACACACAGCTCCCACTCCTCGCTCTGTAACGAGCGATCGCAGGTGCCCGGCGGTGATCGCGACCGCCTGGCACGCGCGCGGGAGCCAGGGACGAGCGGGGGGCACGTGCCCCTAGTGGCCACTTCGAGAGCTGACGTTATACTCAGTGCTCTCGCGCAGGGGAGCCGACCTGCCGCCGTAGAACTGCGGCGGCTGGTCGGCAAGTAGTTAATAACCATAATGCTATTAAAAGAGAAAGCAATGTGTATAGGGATGGGGAAAATGAATATACCTTAAACCATAAATTCCAGCATAAATATGAAGACTTCGCAAAAGATATCACTATTTTGAGAAAATGCTTTGGAGTCAATAGGTACTGTAATTAAAATTATGTTTTTTTTGTTTTGTTTTTTTACGGTGCTATAGGCTTTAAATTGTTCTGGTGCCAAAAAATAGATACTTATTAGCCTCATTATTATTTTATTTTCTTATAGAAAGAAAATGCACACAGCAAAAAGAATTTAAATAAAAAATGTGAAACAGCAATGCAGTAATACGAATCAAATACACTCAAAAAATATATATATTTTTTTAAATATAGTACAAAGAATAAAAAATAATATATATAATAAAGTAGATTCTGAGCTTTAACAAACAGGGCCCTCTGATTCATCCTGTATTGAGTTGTATTGTAACTGTAATGCATTCCCTTCAGTTTGTAAAGCGCTGCACACACTATTTGCACTATAAAAATCCTGTATAACAATAACTAGCCTAAACCCTGCCTAAAATACCCCACCCTGCCTAAAAAAAGCTCTAACTTAAAAAAAAGAGACCTAAACAGCTCAGTGAGCAGAATTAACCATTAACCATTTTTGGTAAATTTTGCTGACGGCAAAATCAAGTTCACATAAATTCCTCCACTATTCATACAAGTTGACCACCACATTAAGTAGGTAATAGGCAATTAGGTTATTTACAACTACTGGACATGGACTAACTTAATGGCATCGGAATCTGAGGCTGTAATTGGCTCCAAAAAAGGGTGGGGCAGAGCACTGCGCCCTGAGCTCACCCAGTTGTGTGACAATAGCAAATTAATATTTACTATTGTCTTCTTGATTCTCCTCCTGGCCAATCAGGAAGCAGGTCCTGAGACCTGATTGGCCAGGCAGTCTTAGGAATAATCGGTAAGGCCTCTGATATCCAACTTCCTGTTCATCCCACTGCGGGGAGAGGGGATGTAGGGGATCGCCGCATTCCCATCCTTCTCCTTCATCCTTGTCGTTAGTGCGAGTGGTGAGGGGGCGGATTTATTTGCCCCCCCCCCAAATATTGAGCACCAGCCGTTACTGATTCCAATCATTAATTGACAGACTAAATGTACCCAAGTTGATTGATCGATCAACTTAGGTACGATCAGACTGTTGGATTTTAATTGCGATTATTGCCATCGAATGTCACAGCTGCTATCAATAATAACTGTGTTCCACCCCCCCGGCGGAAGAATACAATGACTCCATGGGAGGGATTCCCCCATCAACACTGACTTTGTTGATGGGGGAATCAAGTGATTTTCTTTCCTGCAAACCGTGGTTACAAGAAAAAAAAGATCACTTCTTCTGTGGCCAGCCTTACATGACTGTCAAGACAAAAAAAATATTCTGAAATCATTTACAGCTTTAAATCCCAAAGGAATCACCCAATGACCTATTTGGTGATCTGGGCCCTATGGTGTTGGTGTTTTACTTGTCCGCAGGGGTCTAAAAACAAAATTCCCTGCAACTTTTATTTTATTATAGGGTATTAGAGAATACAAGGGAAAAAAAGGAATGGGGGTAAAAAAAGAGGGGAGGGGGGATGCATATAACAAATTAATAATGTATGTGCTATCGGGACTTTTGATGACTCAAAGAGACATGCCTCTAGAATCTCCTTATTAAATATAATTGAATTTAAATTGGACCATTGGGTCTTACGGAATCTTTCTTTTTGTTTCGAGTTGGCCCTCTTTTGGCATGTAGACAATTAAATTCTGTGAACCTTCTCTGGTGGTCGAAGTGGACTAACTATCTTTAGCTATCAAGACTTTTGATAACTCAAAGGGACATGCTTCTATAATCTCCTTATATTTACCATAGAAAATAAATTGTGTCCATTAGAACCACATCTTACAGAATCTTTCATTTTGTTTAGAGTTGACCCTCCTCTGACATCTAAACAGTTGATATCAGTCAACCTTCTCTGGTGGTCGAAGTAGACCATCTATTTTCAGCTATCAGGACTTTTGATAACTCAAAGGGACATGCTTCTAGAATCTCCATATATTTAGCAGAGAATTTAAGTTTTGTTCATTAGAACCACATCTTACAGAATCTTTCATTTTGTTTTCGAGTTGGCTCTCCTCTGACATGTAGACAGTTCATATCAGGCCCCGTACACACGACCGAGTTTCTCGGCAGAATTCAGCCAGAAACTCGGTCGGAGCTGGATTCTGGCAAGAAACTCGGTCGTGTGTACACTTTTCAGTGAGGAACCCGTCGAGGAACTCGTCGGGCCGAAAAGAGAACATGTTCTCTATTTCCTCGTTAGTCAATGGGAAAAGTCGGCCCGCCGAGGAACGGCGGCTTCCACACTGAACTCGACGAGGAACTCGATGTGTTTGGCACGTCGAGTTCCTCGGTCGTGTGTACGGGGCCTGAGTCAACCTTCTTTGGTGGTCAAAGTGGACCAACTAGCTTCAGCTATCTGGACTTTTGATAACTCAAAAGGAACATGCTTCTAGAATCTCCTTATATTTAGTGGAGAAATTAAATTGTGTCCATTGGAACCACATCTTACGGAATCTTTAATTTTGTTTAGAGTTGACCCTCCTCTGACATGTAGACAGATCATATCAGTCAACATTCTCTGGTGGTCAATGTGGACCAACTATCTTCAGCTATCAGGACTTTTGATAACTCAAAGGAACATGCTTCTAGAATCTCCTTAATTTTAGCAGAGAAATTAAATTGTTTTCATTAGAACCACATCTTACGGAATCTTTCATTTTGTTTAGAGTTGACCCTCTTCTGACATGTAGACAGTTCATATCAGTCAACTTTCTCTGGTGGTCGAAGTAGACAAACTTTCTTCAGCTATCAGGACTTTTGATAACTCAAAGGAACATGCTTCTAGAATCTCCTTATATTTAGTGGAGAAATTAAATTGTGTTCATTAGAACCACATCTTACAGAATCTTTAATTTTGTTTTCGAGTTGGCCCTCCTCTGACATGTAGACAGTTAATGTAACGGAATGACCCGTGACACCCAGAGACATTTGAAGGATGGGGGGCACTCCTGTGCCAGCGTCACTAATGACTCTTGGGTCTAGGGTCACCCTGTGCCCCTTTTGGGCATAGGGTGACTGATAACTGATAATTCATATTGCAGGATATCTTGAGATATTACAAGTGGTTATTCTGACCCCACCAGGTCAGTGGAGTGTTTTCATTCAATGGGGGGACACATGCTTTTGAGGTGTTAATTGGGGCTGCTCCTAGACATTCCATTGTGTGATGCTAATACCATCTTGTGTCCATTGTACTAATTAAGTCTGAAAGGTCAGATGTCTCCTTTCAGGGGTAAGGAAATAGCATGTCAATTATCTTTAGTAAAGGAATGTGTTTTGTGTAACAGGTGAGGGGAACTTGTCGGAGACGGGACGCCTGGATGACTAATAATTAACTCAACTGAATGTCATTATCTAAAAGAAGGTGTATTGAAGCCCCATTGTGTGATGTGTGGGTGGAGAGTTTCATTGTCCCTGTAACATGCCTGTAACTGCATAAAAAGCTGAGAGTGTACCATTAAAATTCAGTCATACATTTTGGAACCAGTAACAGAGCTCTGTCTCGTTATTTCTGGGGAAAATCCAATGGGTCCTGTCTGCTGGATTGCGGAGTGTCAGATAAGCTGTCGTGGTTGATGGAATGGGAATATCGTAAACGGTGGTGACCGTTACAGTTCATATCAGTCAACCTTCTTTGGTGGTCAAAGTGGACCAACTAGCTTCAGCTATCTGGACTTTTGATAACTCAAAAGGAACATGCTTCTAGAATCTCCTTATATTTAGTGGAGAAATTAAATTGTGTCCATTGGAACCACATCTTACGGAATTGGTCCTTCTCTGACATGTAGACAGTTCATATCTGTCAACCTTCTCTGGTGGTCAAAGCTATTTTCAGAAAAGTAGAAACATTATAACATATGCTTTGACTGAAGGCCTGTTTCTCTGACCCCTTTCTGATAATGTTGGTTATGTTTCCACCCAAATGAGTGACCATACAGATACAATGTTGGCAACATTTGACTACTGTTTCTGTTGCAATCAAATGTATGCCTGTGTCCGTCTCTTGTGTCCTTCTCTCGTGTCCTTCTTGGACTACTTGGCAGAAAATAGCGAGTGAACCTCCAACAAATCATATTTTGTATCCCTAGGTGGAACCTGTGGTATTTTGCAGTTACTCTAAATAAGAAAGAAACTCTGTTCCGATTAATAGAGTTTTACTGTGCACAAAGAGCTGCAGTTTTTTGGCTGAATGTTGTCTTGGAGACACAAGGGAAAATGCAGCATCAATAGAACATTTTAACTGGTGGAAATAAAAGTGGAAGTGTTGCTTACAGCAATTTGTTGGACTCATTGATCCAGGGGGCTGATATACTCCACAGTAGAAGCCAATTAATCCATCTGTATGTTTTAGATTGTGGAGGGAAACCTGAACGCCCAAAGGAGGGGGGCCGCTTGCACAAACACAGGGAGAGAATAGAGACTCCATGTGCATGGCGGCATCCTTGCTAGTACTTTCTCAGTCATTTTATGCAACCTTTCATTTTGTAAATCTGATTTAAAATGCTGTGGCTGAAATTATGTCACCTCAGCACTGCTCTTCTACACAATTGGGCTGATGTACTAAAAAAAATTGAGAAATATCATACAATAAATTGCGTGAATTTTCACTTCAATTATCCAAGCAAATTCTTGTTCACTTGGAATACCCAATGGTGTGGGTATTCAAAATTAAGGAATATACAATTTATTGTGTGAAGATTCTCAACCCCTCTAAGCCTTGTTTACACTTGTGGTAGGGGGTGTCTGCCCCCCCCCAACCACTCCCCCTTAACTTTTCCAAGGCTTTGCATCGTGGCGCAGGAAAAATGATCTCCACTTTGCATAATGGCGCAGCAGACCCTCCTGTTGATTTTGGGTGCAGTACTGCCCACCAAATGTGACCTGAATTTGGCTGTGTTGCAACCGCCCCACAATGGTGTGCAATGTGGGCCTTTAGGGACTAAAACAGACAGTGAGGAGGTGAAATAACGGGGTTGATTTACTAAAGGCCAATCGACTGTGCACTCTGCAGTGCAGTTGGCCCAGAGCTTAGTAAAGGAGGTGAAGCTTCACTTTGAAAAAAGTACCCAATCAAGTGCAAGGAAGATAAAAAAAAAGTGAATTTTTGCTTGCGCGTGGATAGATAATGGAAGTCAGCAGAGCTTTTGCTCATTTACTAAGCTCTGGAGCAGCTTGCAAAGTGCAAAATTTAGCTTGAAAGTCCACCCACCACGTCTCGCTCTTCAGGCCTTAGTAAATCAGCCTCTAAAGATACAGTATCCCAGAAGTATATAAAGTCCAACAGAGGGATTCCATAAAGACCTTAAAGCATTCCAAAGTAGCTGTTTATGATATTGATAATTCAACACAAACTGTAGTATTCTGAGGCCTCGTACACACGACCGAGTTTCTCGCCAAAAACCAGCAAGAACCTTGCTGGGAGATATTTTTTTTTGCCGAGGAAAACGGTCATGTGTACATTTTTGTCGAGGAAACTGTCGAGAACCTCGACGAGCCAAAAAGAGAGCAAGTTCTCTATTTTCTCGACGGGAGTCTGATTTGGCTCGTCGAGGATCTCGACGGGCTGGTTTTCAACGAGAAACTCGGACGTCTGTATGCTAAGAAACCCGCGCTTGCTCAGATTAAAGTATGAGACGGGAGTAAAAGTAGCATTTGTAATGGAATCGAACTTCCCCTGCCGTTGTATGTCACCGCGTTTGAGAACGAGGAGATTTTGGCTTGACTGTGTGTACGCAAAGCAAGCTTGTCGAGTTCCTCGACAAGCCTAAAAAGGAACTCGATGTGTTTCGCGAGTCGAGTTTCTCGGTCGTGTGTACGAGGCCTGAGTTTCTTGACAGGCTTGTCGAGAATCTTGTCAAGCTTTCTTTGCATACACACTGTCAAGACAAAATCTCATCGTTCTCAAACGCGGTGACGTACAACGCATACAACGGCACTATAAAGGGGAAGTTCGATTCGACTGAGTATTCTGTCATCAGCATGGACTGCAATCGACGCTTTAAATGGCACAAAAAAAATTGGCAGCTTTAATGGTGGTTATTTATGGCAATGCAAGATGCTATAACTGTGTTCACCTTCCTAATTATTGTACTTTGCACAGAGCATCTGTATTATTATTGCATTCATGTCATGAGTTCAGCAATGACTTCATAGGTCAATCGCTCCAAAATTGGGCATTGCTAGAAAAAGTTCACAGCTGCTTAAGTTGTGACTTTCGGGAATTCCTTACTGCAGAAAATTTGAGTTTAAGTCAACGCTAACCTAAGTTACTAACGATGGAAGCGTTTGGGACTTCCGTGTTCATTATGCAATCATTTGGGGAAGGGATTCAACTCCTGAAAGCTTGTAAGAGTAATCTCTTAAAACCCAAACTTTCTGAATCAATTTATGGCTATCACAGTACAAGACTCTACTACTGCGAGGAATCCTTAGGAAAAGTTCAACCTGCTCTGTTTATATACTGGAGTCCTTTCAGGTGTTTTGTCGACTCAACGGATATTTTAGGTCGGTTAAAACTCAGTTATTATTGATTTTCCAGCTATACGTCCCATGTTGTCGGGTCAACATGGCTAATTATCTATACAGTAATAAACTGAAGAATAACTGACATTTAACAGGTCGGAACAATTGTTGGAGCAAGATTTTGGCACCAGATTTTGTGTGTCAAATTTTCTGTTGCTGTTTTTGGCAGTGATAAATATCCGTATATTAGCTGAGTAGATAATGGATCTTGGCACAGCAGGACTGTGATAATAGGTTGAGTTTAGGGTTTGATTTTAATTTAGTTTATCAGTGGGTAATATCTAATAATTATATATAGGGGTTAAGTCTAAGATTAGTTAGGTTTAGGGTTATTGTTTTTGGCGTGTTTTTTTGGTGCGAAAAATGTGATTTATTTCTTAGGGGTCTGATTAATTTTTGGATGAGTTGACTTTTGCATTGTGGAAACTATTGCGCCCAAAACAATGGCAGTTTTAATATGCCGAAAAATGATTTGTATTTTACAGAATAGAAAGTAATGAAATGAGGGTTTAAAACAATAATTACTTGCCTGCTTCCTGATGCTATTCATACTGTTGACTATGGGGCCACCAACTGTCCTTTAATATCTTATTGGCAGTAAAGTAATCATATACCATTCATTCCTCCATATTTCTCCATAGTCTCAAAATAATTGTAAATATCAGGTGTGGAAAGTCCCTTCAAACATCAACCTCAATCCCTTAATTCCAGGAATGATTTTAAGCAACGGAACACTTTCTATAAGTATGTTGTTTCTCTTTTTTTAAAAGGGTTCCTAGAAGTGTTGAGGTACTTTTTACTACTGCAAGGGAATCCCAATTATTTTTTGCTGCTTTAGGATATCTGTACTCTAACCTTATTAAATAAAAATATAATAACAAATACTGTATTTATCAGCGTATAACACGCACAGGTGTATAACACGCACTTTAATTTTAAGAGGCAAGTTTCAGGAAAAAGAATTAAAGGGTTAGTAAATGAATTTTTTTTCCTTTAAAATAACAAACATGTGATACTTTCCTCCACTGTTCAGTTCGTTTTGCACCCCGATCCACGTCTTCTGGGGTCCCTCGGCGGCTGTCTCTGTCCTCCCTGCAATTACTGACCACAGTCATGCGAGAGAGCTCACATGGTGGTGAGTAATTGTGGGCGCGCTCCCGTGATACAGCGAGCGGCCATAGCTGGATGTGATTGACAGCAGCGCCAGCCAATGGCTGCACTGCTCTCAATCCATCCGCTCTACGCCAATCAGTGGCCAGGCTGATCGGCGAAGAGGATCTCGGGACCGCGCGGGACTTTCGAGGGGTCAGGTAAGTAAAATGGGGGGGGGGGGGGGTAGCAGCATTATGAGATGTTTTTTCACCTTAATGCATAGATTGCATTAAGGTAAAAAAATGTTTTACTTTACAACTCCTTTAAATTTTAAATACAGCACTTTGAAGCAAAATAAGGGTCAGTGCCCATCTGCAGCCTTATCAGTGCTAATCTGCAGCTGCACCAGTGCCCAAAAATGAAGCCTGATCTGTGCCCATCTGCAGCCTCACCATTGCCCATCTGCAGTCTCACCATTGCCCATCTGCAGCCTCACCATTGCCCATCTGCAGCCTCATCATTGCCCATCTGCAGCCTAATCAGTGACCATCTGCAGCCTCACCGTTGCCCATCTGCAGCCTAGGCTAAAAATAAAAGTAGATGTTCAAGTAGCAAAGTGACTCTCTTAGTAAAAAAAAAAAGTTGTGTTCTCTTTAAATAGGCAATCAGGCGGACAAAAATAACATTAATCCGCTTGCCGACTGTTTAACTTACATATACGGTGGCACCTGCACCAGCTCATGTACTAGGTACGTGATCCGGTATTCCCAGGTAGGGACCCGTCTCTGCTGTGATTATACAGGATTATGTCGGGAAGACACGCAGGACAGAGCTCTGCCTATGTAAACAAGTAAGAGCTTTGTCCTGTCAGCTGGGAAGTAATGTATTTTCTTTCCCTGCAAAGCAGAGAATAAAATCCATTGCTTCCCTTAAAAAATGGCCTGGTCATGAAGGGAGGTAAATCTCCCAGAGGTGAAGTGGTTAAAAGAAACTGACACTGTGACGGTATCGGTATGATATCCCCGTCAACGTTCCCTTCTTCCCATAACGACAATCACCCCAATATTCCACGAGGAGGGATATCCCTGGAATCGCCCAGAAAGCCACACATGAGACCAGCTTACTGCTTGAACAAGACACTTTATTGACACAAAAACTCAGCTTATATGTGGTTACAGCCTGTTAGGAACGCCCCCCTCACACAGTGGGGTTTCCCATACAGATTATAGGAGACAAGTCGGAGCCGACCATGCAGACACGTTTCTTTAGATAAAGACATCAGTGGAGTTAAATACTAGTTGTAACAGCCTGACCACAATGAAGCAATCAGAATAATTAACATGAGCCCCTTATCTAATCATTGTAAACAGTAAGGCCGGTCTCCTTCCCACACACAATAAATCAATTACCATTTGAACTAGGGAGCTGGCTGAGGAAGGGTCATTAACATGTCAATAGCTTGTGACACATGAACCAAGCAGGGAGATTTACACTGACATCCTTCACAATGGCCCCCCTTTTTCTCCCTGCTCCGGCAAACCCGGTTGGACCTTCCCTGGTCCAGTAGGGTTGACGGGTTTAGAGCTTTTAGTCCGAGGTTAACTCCGTTTGGCGTGACTGACCTCCATTGGTAACTGCTTTCGACTCAGGTATGCCACCGGGTCGTCAGATCACACGCCGGTCAGTCCCCAAGTCTTTGTGCGATCTGCAAAGTCACCAGAAGTCAGTGTGAAGACAGCGAATGGGTCTGTGCGCCGCCGTCTAGGTGTCCCGCTATGGGAGGGGGCAGGTTATGGCTCTGAAGTGACAATCACAGGAGATTCATAAAAAGAAAAAGTTATATTTGTTGAAATGCTGTAGCACTGGTGCTCAGAGTCCGGGGGGGGGGGGGGGAGAGGGGACTCAGAGCCCCATAAGGTCAGCCACCCCCTGCTCCCTCCGCAGCCGCCGGTTCTCCTCTTTGAGCTTCTCCAGCTCCATCTCCAGTTCATGGAGCCTGGGGGGGTCAGCCCGCTGTGACCTCAGGTGGTTGTTCTCCTCCTCCATGCGGCTTATGCACTCCTCCAGCTCTATGTACTCACGGATCAGATCCTGCTTGCTCATGTCCTGCAGGCTCTCCACGTGGTCCTTCATCATCAGGAACTGGGTGGTGGTGTAAGGGGCCACCGGTGGGCCCTTGGCGAACATCTCGGCCCGCATCTGGGGCGCCCGCTGCGATTCCATCTCCTCCAGTCGCTTCTTCTCCTCCCAGGTCCGCTGGTTATATGACTTCCAGGACCTCTTCTTCTTGGAGGGTAGCTGGCGGTGCCTCTTTCTGCCCAGCTCCCTCCAAGGCCCCTCCGGCTCATGGCTGTCGCCCATGACCAGCTGACAATGGTGTTCCCTGTTGTCCGTAATAACAGATTGTACCATGAGGGCTTCGTAAGGGGTGCCCAATGGTTCTTCCTGACCCAGCTCCTGGGGATCCCAAGCCGAGTCTACACAATGGGCTGCTGCTGGTGGGCGGTACCCAGGTTGAGACCAATTTGACCTGGTGTTGTCGTTCATGGGGCAATTCTGCTTGAAGTGACCCAACTGTTTGCACGGGAAGCAGCGTTGTTCGTTGTCCTCCTGGCGTGGGTAGCGAGGGCTAGATGTCATCGGTCTGTTAGGCGGTTGGTATCTAGCGGCTGGTGGGCGTGAGGGCACCGTTTGTGGTGGAGGTTGTTCCTGTGGTGTGACCTGGTTTGTCTTGCGAGTATCCGCATATTCATCCGCCAACTTCGCGGCCTCTGGTAGAGTCATGGGCCTGCGATCTCTCACCCAATCTTTGACATCCGTCTGGATGTGATTGTAAAATTGCTCCAGGAGCATTAGTTGCAAAATGTCCTCTGCGGTGGTGGCCTGGCTGCTGTTAACCCAGTTAGAGGCCGACAGGGACAGCTGGCATGCCCATTCTGCGTAAGAGTCTTTCGTGGTTTTGCGTGAGTCCCTGAACTTCTGTCGGTGGGACTCTGGGGTTACTGCATAACGAGCCAGGAGCGCTTCTTTAACCCTGGCGTAGCTATGGATATCCTGATCTGGCACGGTCCGGAAAGCATCAGAAGCTTTGCCTGACAGTTTGCCTGACAATATTGCAACCCAGTCTCCTCTAGCTATTCGGTGCAGGTTACATTGTCGCTCAAAATCCGCCAGGAAGTTATCAATCTCACAGTCCTTTTCATCAAAAGCTTTAAAAGCGCTAAACGGAATCTTCCTTGCGTCTGCTGTGCTGTACTCACTGTTTGGAGAATGTGCGGCTGCTTGTTGGACTGCTGCCAGTTTTAACTGTAGCTCTGCGTCCCTTATTTGTTTATCCTTCTGTAGTTCTGCGTCCCTTATTTGTTTAGCCTCCTCCGCTAACAGGTCCATCACTTTCAGAACCACATCCGGCGTTGGGTTCGGGCCGAACCACGCTAGCTTCTCTCTCATTAGCTTGTTGTTTGGTGACTCCTCCTGAATCACTGGTGTCTCCATCTCTTGTACTGCTGGCGTTGCTGCAATCCCGTCCTCCTGGTCTAGCTCCATTGATTCTGCTATGATGACCCGCTTGGTTTTGTTGCTAGCGATCCTTCCACGAACTTCCAGTAGTTCTTCCAGTGTCTGCTTGGAATCCGGGTGTGAAGGGGAATAGAAGGGAAAAATCCCACTGCTGCCACCAATTGTGACGGTATCGGTATGATATCCCCGTCAACGTTCCCTTCTTCCCATAACGACAATCACCCCAATATTCCACGAGGAGGGATATCCCTGGAATCGCCCAGAAAGCCACACATGAGACCAGCTTACTGCTTGAACAAGACACTTTATTGACACAAAAACTCAGCTTATATGTGGTTACAGCCTGTTAGGAACGCCCCCCTCACACAGTGGGGTTTCCCATACAGATTATAGGAGACAAGTCGGAGCCGACCATGCAGACACGTTTCTTTAGATAAAGACATCAGTGGAGTTAAATACTAGTTGTAACAGCCTGACCACAATGAAGGGTCATTAACATGTCAATAGCTTGTGACACATGAACCAAGCAGGGAGATTTACACTGACATCCTTCACAGACACCATTCTGATAGTTACACGGTACCTCTTCCTGGCTCCACCTGTCCCCCAAGCCTGGGGAGCCGCCGCCAGGCGCCACACTAAATCCCATGATGCATCGCATCAAGACTGACACGGCCAGGAGAAAGGGGGGGGGGGCGCTGCTGGACACTGGAGAGTGGCCTCGGTCCTGGACTGTGGACACATGTCGCACACAGTGTCAGACAGAGCGGACTGCTGCCTGCCTGATTCTGAAAACATCTGAAGCCTCGTACACACGACCGAGGAACTCGATGGGCGAAACACATCGTTTTCCTCGTCGAGTTCCTTGTTAGGCTGTCGAGGAACTCGACAAGCTAAGTTTCTCCATTCCCGTCAAGGAAATAGAGAACATGCTCTCTTTTTGGCTCGTCGAGTTTCTCGACAGTTTCCTTGACGAAAATGTACACACGACCGGTTTCCTCGGCAAAAAAATATCTCCCAGCAAGTTTCTTGCTGTTTTTTGCCAAGAAACTCAGGCCTCAGGCCTCGTACACATGACCGTTTTCCTCTGCAAAATCCATCAAGAAAAATGCATGTGTATGTTTTTCATTGAGAAAACTGTTGTGGATCTCAACGAAAAAAAAAGAGAACATGTTCGCCTAGTCCGCCTAGTGGTAGCGCCGACCCTATACCTGGTTGCCATGCTGATTCTTTGACTATAGAGCTTTTGGAGTGTCATGCCTGGATTAGTATGGCGATCAGGAGATCTTAACTTGCTCTGCACTTTTTCCATGCCAATGACTTAGATTTAGAAAGTACTCAACACAGAAGGTGATCAGAAGTGAAAGCCCTTGTGTTTGTTTCCTTTGGTGGAGAATTCGAAAATGCTTCATGATATTCCTATATTAGACAAAATTCCTCAGATGAGATACTTATTCAAAAACTTTGAGGAACAACGCAATACCTCTGAAATGTACGTCACCTGTAAGCTTCTTCTATCTGTGACGATCACAAGTTAAGCTCCCTGGTTCTAGTTTGTGCTGCAACTTTTCAACCTTTATGAGGAAGAAGGTCAACAAGAGATCATGTTCTTTTAAACTTACCTATCATCTGGGACTCTTCTCTTTTTTTTGGGATGAGGACACCTCAACAGATGGTGATTCTCAGACATTTTATCACAACTGATGAAACATCTACCGATCTCTATCAGTATAACAATAAGTACTGGACTTTCTGCTAACATATAACATCAGTGTTTCATGTTTCTGAATTTTTACAAATTCAATTTTAGCTTTTTTACACTATGAGGAGTTGCCCTCCCCATTTTTCCCTTCTTTTTTCCCATGTTTGGAGCCCATCTGTCTAGTGACAGCTGAACCTCTCTTCCCCCATTTCATCATTGGAATTGGATTGGAGTCAGCAATCTGGGAGCTGACCCATAGGCCTCGTACACACGTTTCCTCGGCCGAATCCATCAAGAAACTTGGTGGCAGAGCTTTTTTGCCGAGGAAAACGGTCGTGTATATGTTTTTCATCGAGAAAACTGTCGAGGAACTCGACGAGAAAAAAAGTTCTCTCTTTCCTCGACGGGAGTCTCAATTTCCTCGTCCTGTTCCTCGTCGGGCTGGTTTTCGACGAGAAACATGTTCGTGTGTATGCTTAGAAACCCGCGCATGCTCAGAATAAAGTATGAGACGGGAGCGCACCTTCGGTAAAAGTAGCGTTTGTAATGGAGATAGCACATTTGTCACGCTGTAATAGTCTGAAAAGTGCACCAAACCAAACTTTTACTTATCATGCAGTAACATGAGATTAGCAAAAGCAGCCCCAAGGGTTGTGCCAGTGGAATCGAACTTCCCCTGCCGTCGTATGTGTTGTACGTCACCGCGTTTGAGAACGACGAGTTTTGGTCTTGACAGTGTGTACGCAAAGAAAGCTTGTCAAGTTTCTCGACAAGCCTAACAAGGAACTCGTCGAGGAAAACAATGTTTCATTTACGACGAGTTCCTCGGTCGTGTGTACGAGGCCTTAGGTATAAAGGTGAAGATGCTCGGAGTTCGACTCCAAAAAAAAAAAAGAATATTTAGTAATATTTTGAGTGTCATGTGCTTGAGATAGCTTGGAATAACTTATAGTATATAGAGTGTCAGAACCCATAAAACATCTCTTCAATCTTGCGGGAAAATATTTCTGCACCCCCACAAATCTCTGTTTTTATATAGTTGCTCTTGATGATTGCAGGGTGACAACAATGGGCCTATTTACTGTGGTGTGATTTATGATAGTGTCGTACCATATAAGAGATAGGGGAAAACGCTCAGGTTTTCTGCAGAGGGAGTTTATGATTCCACGAAAGAAAAAAAAAGATAAGGCTTTGACTTCTCAGAATATCATCTTTTTTTGAGGTGTGAACACTGAGGTTTTTTTTTATTGTCTCCAACCAGATGCTTCATGGGTCTTGGGTTTTATTGGAAGATAAAATAAAAGATATATGACCAGCAAAGCACCTTTTATAACATTTTTGTGACAACTTTGATACAAAAACTCATCATTATTAAACAAAAATTTGACAGTTCACATCCTTATTTTGCTTTGGTGTGTGAGAAACGCCGTGCTACAGATGTTGTTTGTAGCAGATGTTTTTTTTTCCTTGTAGGTTACCTGAGAATTTACAAAAAAAAATCCAAAAAATAAAAATATAAAATGCCCCAGTCTCCATCCCTTTAAGAATGATGACTATATAATTGTATTTTTTCTTCTACACCCTTCTGTATAACAAAATCGCGGTCTTTAACTTTAAGTGTGCGGAAGGGTGACATCATTGACAACATATCCTTTGGAAATTAATTTTAACCCTCCTAGGTCCCTTTTTTTTTTTATTGAAGCCTATAAAAACTGTAGTTAATAAAAAAAAAATATTTATTGCTACCTATTTAAAAGTTAATAAAGAAAAAACAAAACAAAGTTGTTTTAAGTTAATTCTTAATTTTTTTAAATGCATTCTTAAAAGGAGGGTAACGTAGAAGAATGAAAGACAAAGCGGTCCATTTGGTCTGCCACATTTTTAATTTTTGTTTCTTTTTTGTTTATTTTTTTGTTTCTTTTTTATTTATTTTTTAAATTTCTCCCGAGTTTATACCTAGCATGTTTAAATTTACTATACCTCTGCTGGAAGTGTATTCTATGCATAAACACATTTTTCAGCAATATATAGCTTTACTAAAAGCGTTTTATAATACAATTCTATAAGGAAATAGTTTGTTGTGTATAGACTGTGAATTTTTGTTTTACCATATATTAGTGCAGTTCAATTGGGGTGATCCGTATTGCATCAGTGTGAAAGGTGCCCCTCTGCTTTAACTGATGTATCAAGTTTCATTGTAATCAAAATTTCTCGAATTGTTTCATCTTATAATTTATTTTTTATATATATATAAATATATAATGCAGCGCTTACGTAAGTAAGCAAATTGTTTCATCTTATAATTTAAGAATTGTTTCATCTTATAATTTATTTTTGAAAAAAAAAAATATATATATAGAAAAATATATATAATGCAGCGCTTACATAAGTAAGCGAATTGTTTCATCTTATAATTTAAGAATTGTTTCATCTTATAATTTATTTTTGAAAAAAATATATATATAGGAAAATATATATAATACAGCGCTTACGTAAGTAAGCGAATAGTTTCATCTTATAATTTAAGAATTGTTTCATCTTATAATTTATTTTTGAAAAAAAATATATATATAGAAAAATATATATAATGCAGCACTTACATAAGTAAGCAAATTGTTTCGTCTTATAATTTAAGAATTGTTTCATCTTATAATTTATTTTTGAAAAAATATATATATATAGAAAAATATATATAATGCAGCGCTTACGTAAGTAAGCGAATTGTTTCATCCTATAATTTAAGAATTGTTATATCTTATAATTTATTTTTGAAAAAAAAATATATATAGAAAAATATATATAATGCAACGCTTACGTAAGTAAGCGAATTGTTTCATTTTATAATTTATTTTTGGAAAAAAAAAATATATATAGAAAAATATATATAATGCAGCGCTTACGTAAGTAAGAGAATTGTTTCATCTTATTATTTAAGAATTGTTTCATCTTATAATTTATTTTTGAAAAAAAAATATATATAGACAAATATATATAATGCAGCGCTTACGTAAGTAAGCGAATTGTTTCATCTTATAATTTAAGAATTGTTTCATCTTATAATTTATTTTTGAAAAAAAAATATATATAGAAAAATATATATAATACAGCACTTACGTAAATAAGCGAATTGTTTCATTTTATAATTTCTTTTTGAAAAAAAAAATATATATCGAAAAATATATATATAATGCAGCGCTTACGTAAGTAAGGGAATTGTTTCATCTTATAATTTAAGAATTGTTTCATCTTATAATTTATTTTTGAAAAAAAATATGTATTTAGAAAAATATATATAATGCAGCACTTACGTAAGTAAGCAAATTTTTTCATCTTATAATTTAAGAATTGTTTCATCTTATAATTTATTTTTGAAAAAAATATATATAGGAAAATATATATAATGCAGCGCTTACGTAAGTAAGCAAATTGTTTCGTCTTATAATTTAAGAATTGTTTCATCTTATAATTTATTTTTGAAAAAAAATATATATTTAGAAAAATATATATAATGCAGCGCTTACGTAAGTAAGCAAATTTTTTAATCTTATAATTTAAGAATTGTTTCATCTTATAATTTATTTTTGAAAAAAATATATATAGAAAAATATATATAATGCAGCGCTTACGTAAGTAAGCAACTTTTTTAATCTTATAATTTAAGAATTGTTTCATCTTATAATTAAGATGAAACAAGTAAGTAAGCGCCACATTATATATATTTTTCTATATATATTTTTTCATTTATCTTTATTTATCTTCATTTATCTATATTTTTTCATTTATCTTAGTGTGAGAACACCATTTATGTTGACAACTACTTATTAGTCTTTGTTTACACTTGGTTTGCGCATTAGTACCCCTCCCCCCCCCCCCCATATTCATAATTTATTTTTTGTCATTTAAATCTTCACAATGTTTAACAAAATGTACTTGTTCAAACAACCCATGTTTTGTGATGGAAGGGATTTTCACAATACCAAGATTAGGCCATGGGAGCTGTTGATCAATATTTGGTTTGCTTTCAAAATAAATTTAAATAGTAAAGCTAATAATTATGAAACTGACTTAATATCCCAGTAATCATGAGTACCTTAAAATTGTTACAGAAAGATACAATTTTGGATGATATCCGTTTTTTAATTGTATGAATCTTATAATAACTATCTACTATACTATTATTATTATAATTATTATAATTAATATTATTTTAATAATATTAATTATAATAATTAATATAATTTTAATACTATTTAATTATTATAATCAAACAATATTATTATTATACATATTATTATTTTTATTGATACTATTTAAAATGTATTACAATAATCATAATAACAAAAATAATATTAATAATAACAATAACAATGTGAAAAAAATGATATACCTCATCACTGTCTGGAAAAATGCACATATTTTATTAATGCAGTTGATTTTTGTGTTTTTTCTGAAGCTGAGACTTCACAGGCGATCCAGACATTGAAATATATCCCACATTGTCTTAATCTGCATTTTTTCAAATCTAGGTCCGATGCAGAATTTAACTATAATTTAGATCTTCGTTCTCAAAGTGTAAAAACGTGCAATGTTATAAATCTCCTAATATATTTTCTAATGAAAGTAATTTTTTTTTTGTATTTAGGGTAAAAACGGCAAGGACCATTATTCATTTAATGTATGTATTTAAATTAATTATTATACATTTTTTCTAAGAGTGGGGATGTGATACATCTCCTATTATATTTTCTACTGAAAGTCAAGCTTTTTTTTTTTGTAGGGTAAAAACTGCAAAGGACCATTATTCATTTAATGTATTCATTTCTTTAAGTAATTACGGGCCAGATTCACAGCAGTAATACGCCGGCGTACAGTATCTACTGATACGCCGGCGTATTTTCAAATTTGCCGCGTCGTATCTTGATTTGGAATCCTCAAACCAAGATACGACGGCTTTTGGCAAAGATCCGACAGGCGTACGGCTTCGTACGCCTTCGGATCGTAGGTGTAATTTTCCGGCGGCCGCTGGGTGGAGTTCGCGTCGTTTTCCAGCGTCGGGTATGCAAATTAGCTGTTTACGGCGATCCACGAAGGTACGCGCGTTCGTCGCATTCTCTTACGTCGGTTTTTCGCGTCGTAAAGTTAAGAGTGCTATTTAGATGGTGTAAAATTACACCATCCATGTTAAAGTATGGCCGTCGTTCCCGCGTCGAATTTTAATTTTTTTTATTTTTGCGTAAGACGTCCGGGAATACGAAATTACGTTACGCACGTCGCCGTTCAAAAAACACGCCGGGGCCCCGTAATTTCTCGCAAAGCACGGCAGGAAATTTCATAACGGAGCATGCGCAGAACGTTCGGCGCGGGAAAGTGCCTAATTTAAATGGTACACGCCCCATTTGAATTAGGCGGGCTTGCGCTGGACGGCTTTACGTTACACCGCCGTAAGTTTACAGGCAAGTGCTGGGTGAATCAGGCACTTGCGCTGAAAATTTTCGGCGGTGTAACTTAAAGACGATACGTTACGCCGCCGCAGATCTCTATGAATCTGGCTCTACATTTTTTTCGTTTTTTAAGAGTGGGGATGAAACCTGCAATTGAACATTTAATTAGTTTGTTTATTTATGTATTTAATCTCTGAATGAAATCCTGATATTTTACCGAATTGGCCACAGTGTTCGTCACATTTTGCATAAGAGACGGTTGTGTCTGTCCTTTGAATTTGCAAAGGGTTAATTTTTCGGGGCTGCTATGACCTGGAGAAGTGCTTGTACCCCCTGCGTGTTGCTAAGTATAGCTTTTCCTTACAGTAGCTTACTTGAAAAGGATAAATATATAAATGTATCTAGTATACATAGCAATGAAAGGCATCTCTCTCTTATTAACCACTTAACCCCCGGACCATATTGCTGGTCAAAGACCAGGCCACTTTTTGCCATTCGGCACTACGTCGCTTTAACTGACAATTGCGCGGTCGTGCGACGTGGCTCCCGAACAAAATTGGCGTCCTTTTTTTTCCCCCACAAATAGAGCTTTCTTTTGGTGGTATTTGATCACCTCTGGTTTTTAGTTTTTGCGCTATAAACAAAAAAAGAGCGAGAATTTTGAAAAAAAATTATATTTTTTACTTTTTACCATAATAAATATCCCCCAAAAATATATAAAAAAACATTTTTTTTCCTCAGTTTAGGCCGATACGTATTCTTCTACATATTTTTCATAAAAAAAAATCGCAATAAGCGTTTATTGATTGGTTTGCGCAAAAGTTATTTACAAAATAGGGGATAGTTTTATGGCATTTTTATTAATATTTTTTTTACTAGTAATGGCGGTGATCAGCGTTTTTTTTCTCGGTACTGCGACATTATGGCGGACACTTCGGACACTTTTGACACATTTTTGGGACAATTTTATAGCGATCAATGCTATAAAAATGCATTGATTACTATAAAAATGCCACTGGCAGGGAAGGGGTTAACACTAGGGGGCGGGGAAGGGGTTAAGTATGTTCCCTGGGTGTGTTCTAACTGTAGGGGGGGTGGACTCACTAGGGGAAATGACTGATCGCTGTTCATACATTGTATGAACAGACGGTCAGGCATTTCTCCCCTGACAGGACCGGGAGCTGTGTGTTTACACACACTGCTCCCAGTTCTCGCTCTGTAACGAGAGATCGCGGGTGCCCGGCGGCGATCACGCCCGCCGGGCACGCGCACGGGAGTCAGGAGCGAGCGTGTGGCCACTTCGAGAGCCGACATAGAGCTACGGGCTCTCGCGGCATGTAGTTAAGAACATTCCTTATATATCGATCATTTATTCCATCGATTCCTTTCTGTTATCACAGGAACTGTATTTGTTTTCCTCATTATTATTTGGACACAAGGCCACAATGCAGCATGCTGCGATGCAGAGGATTCATAGCATAAAAGGCCCACGAGTAACATTATGTATTCATTTGCTTCTCTGTGCGTGAGCACACTGGGACAGGGGCACTTTACATTTTTTATTAATTTTTTATATATTTTTTATTGTTTATTTTACTTTTTTTTACACTTTCTCTTTCAATATTTTTTATTTTTTTATCACTTTTATTTCTATTACAACTAATGTAAACATCCCTTGTAATAGGGATAGTGCGTGACAGGTCCTCTTTTTGAAGAGATGTGGGAGATAAGAGTCCCTGGCATTGTTTACCTCCGCCAGCCCGGACATGACATCATAACGTCACCCCCAGGTCTCCGAGGGTCATAGAGATGACTGGGGACCATCTGGTGAAGACTGAGATAAAAAAAAAGGAACTGTCTCTGCCTTTCCAGCCGAGTCCCCAACATTGTTTACCTTCGCTGGTCCGGACGTGATGTCATAACATCGCGCTGGGCCTCTGAGGGTCATAGAGATGACTGGGGACCATCTGTTCACTAGAAATCTCTATGATCAACTTCCGGACATGGCGTCATAACGTTGTGCCCAGGCCTCCGAGGATCAAAGAGATGACTAGGGACCATCTGGTCAAGACTGAGATAAAAAAAAAAGAACTGTCTCTGCCTTTCCAGCCCAGTCCCCAGCATTCTTTACATCTGCCGGCCCGGACATGACATCATAACGTCTCACCTGGGCCTCTGAGGGTCATAGAGATGACTGGGGATGATCTGATCGATAGAAATCTCTGTGATCAACTTCCGGACAACTTCCGAACATGCCGTCATAACGTCTCACCCGGGCCTCTGAGGGTCATAGAGATGACTGGGGACCATCTGGTCAAGACTGAGATTAAATAAAAAATTAACTGTTTTGGCCTTCCCAGCCACGTCTACAGCATTGTTTACATCTACTGACCTGGACATGATGTCATAAGGTCGCACCCAGGCCTCCAATGGTCATAGAGATGACTGGGGATCATCTGGTCAAGACTGAGATTAAAAAAATGAACTGTTTTGGCCTTTCCAGCCACGTCCCCAGCATTGTTTACATCTGCTGGCCCGGACGTGATGTCATAACGTCGCGCCCAGGCCTCCTAGGGTCAAAGAGATGACTGGGGACCATCTGGTCAAGGCTGAGATTTAAAAAAAATTAACTGTTTTGTCCTTTCCAGCCACGTCCCTGGCATTGTTTACATCTGCTGGCCTGGACGTGATGTCATAATCTCACGCTAGGCCACTGAGCCATAGAGATGACTGGGGACTGGGGACCATCTGATCACTAGAAATCTCTATTATCAACTTATGGACATGACGTCATAACATCGCACCCAGGCCTCCGAGGGACATAGAGATGACTGGGGACCATCCAGCCATGTCCTTGTCATTGTTTACATCCGCTGGCCTGGACGTGATGTCATAATGTCGCACTGGGCCTCCGAGGGTCAAAGAGATGACTGGGGACCATATCTTCACTAGAAATCTCTATGATCAACTTTCCGGACATGACGTCATAACGTTGCACCCAGGCCTCCGAGGGTCATAGAGATGACTGGGGACCATCCAGCCATGTCCTTGTCCTTGGCAATGTTTACATCCGCTGGCCTGGACGTGATGTCATAATGTCGCACTGGGCCTCCGAGGGTCAAAGAGATGACTGGGGACCATCTGGTCAAGACTGAGATTAAAATAATGAAGAAATCTCTATGATCAACTTCCGCCAGTGACCAATTTGTTCTCCAGTTCGCTGATTGCATGGGCGAGCCAGTAGAAGCGTCGGAGGGCGGTTGGAGTGGGGGATGTCCCTTAGCGCGATCATGACCATGAGCTGAAATCACACCCCAGTGCATGAAAAAATAACCCCTGAACAACTTTTTTTTTCATTTGAGGTCAACGCAACGTTCAGAGCACACGTATCCCCGTGTGCTTATATGTGTTATAAGGCTGGTGTGTTGGGATGCCAATTGAATGTCAATGAACCGCATTGCAGTGGATACGATTTAATGTATTTCCTTGTGGTCTGAAATGACCTCTTGGCTGCAATAAAAAAAATAGATGCCAAATCAAATATGCAGCTTAATTTTACAGAAAAATAGCAATACGGCAAGAACTACAGTCTACAGTCTACAGTGAGCGTTCCTGGCACAATATATAGGAAACAGATTGTATGCTTTTCTGTAGTCAGCTCACCCCTTCCTTCACACCTTTCTCATGTAAGATTGATCAGTTGCACATTTTGTCATTTATGTACATAGAATGGAAATGTAGTAGGCACACTCATAGGGCGTGATTTACTAAAGGCAAATAGACCATGCACTTTGCAAAGTGCAGTTGCACTATTCACTATGCTGTTGCCACCACCATGCTTCACTGTAGGGATGGTATTGACCAGGTGATGAGCTGTGTCTGGTTTCCTCCAGGCATGATGCTTGTCATTCAGGCCAAAGAGTTCAATCTTTGTTTCCTGAGACTGGGAATTTGGGGCCAGATCCTCAAAAGAGATACGGCGGAGTAACTGCTGTTACTCCATCGTATCCCTTGTCCTAACTTTGGAACTGATCCACAGAAGCAGTTTTCCAAAGTTAGGCAGAAGATCAGGCATGTGTAATTGAATTACACTGCCGAATCTTAGGATGCAGTACCGCATCCGCCGCTGGGGGCATTTCGAGTCGAAATGCCGTTTCTAGTATGCAAATTAGCACTTAAGGCGATCCACAAAGCTTTCCAGCTTCGTTTTTTCGCCGTAAGTTTTAGTTTGCAAGTGTAAAACTAGGGCTGATGTTACAAAGTGTAAACTAGTAACACCATGTAAAAGCCCATTCCAGCGACGGCATTTGGTATGCATTCCCGAGGGAGAACTCCACGGCAATTTGTAAAAACAAAACCGGCATGGGTTCCCCCCCAGGAGCATACCAGGCCCTTAGGTCTGGTATGGGTTGTAAGGAGACCCCCCTACGCAGAAAAATCGACGTAGGGGGGTCCCCCTACAATCCATACCAGACCCGTATCCAAAGCACGCTACCCGGCCGGTCAGGAAAGGAGTGGGGACGAGCGAGCGTCCCCCCCCCTCCTGAGCCGTGCCAGGCCACATGCCCTCAACATGGGGGGGTTGGGTGCTCTGGGGCAGGGGGGCGCACTGCGGGCCCCCCCACCCCAGAGCACCCTGTCCCCATGTTGATAAGGACAGGACCTCTTCCCGACAACCCTTGCCGTTGGTTGTCGGGGTCTGCGGGCGGGGGCTTATAGGAATCTGGGAGTCCCCTCAAATAAGGGGGCCCCCAGATACCGGCCCCCCCACCCTAAGTGAATGGATATGGGGTACATCGTACCCCTACCCATTCACCTGGAGGCAAAAAGTAAAAGTTAGTAAACACACAACACAAGGGTTTTTAAAATAATTTATTATTCTGCTCCGGAGGCCCCCCCTGTCTTCTTTATTAGCTCTATTACCAGGGGGGCTTCTTCTTCCACTCTCCGGGGGTCTTCTTCCACTCTCCGGGGGGGGTTTCTTCTTCTGCTCTCCGGGGGGGGCTTCTCCGCTCTCCGGGGGGGGTTTCTTCTTCCGCTCTCCGGGGGGGGGCTTCTCCGGACTCCGGGGGGCTTCTTCTATCTTCTCCCCTCTTCCGCTGTTGACTCGGCGAACCCCGGTTCTTCTGCAGATGTCCGGTGCCTTCTTCTTCAGCGCTGGCTGCCTGCTATGTTTGTGTGTTAGCTCAATTTCTAACAGGCAGCCGGCGCGGTCTTCTGTGTTGTCACCTTCTTCGCTTCTGTTCTTCTCCCCTCTTCCGATGTTGACTCGTCGCCTCTTGTCACTGCAATGATGGAAGCGCGCCTTGCATCCCATTTATATAGGCATCACCGTCCCATCATGCTCCGGCAGGTACCCACGTGGTGGGTGCACGTGGGTAGGTGCAACTGCACTTGCAAGTTCTGCAACAGCTGGAGGTCCGCTAATTGCATATCGCTGTCCTAGGTTAACCGATGAAGCTGACTGATGATCCGTCGCGCCTACACACCATCGGTTAAAAGAACGACCGTGTCAGAACGCGGTGACGTAAAACACAACGACGTGCTGAAAAAAACGAAGTTCATTGCTTCCAAGCATGCGTCGACTTGATTCTGAGCAAGCGTGGATTTTTAACCGATGGTTGTGCCTACTAACGATCGGTTTTGATCTATCGGTTAGGAATCCATCGGTTAAATTTAAAGCAAGTTGGCTTTTTTTTAACCGATGGTTAAATAACCTATGGGGCCCACACACGATCGGTTTTGACCGATGAAAACGGTCCATCAGACCGTTGTCCTCTGGTTAACCTATTGTGTGTACGAGACCTAACAGTTTTTTTTTTAAAACTGTTAAATCGATAGGTTTAGTTCTGCCTTATGATTTACTGCTGCTCAGGGGCTCTGGGCTTCAGCAAAATGGCAGCCTTTGGTAGCATAATTATTTATTGTGGAATTTTATGTTCATTGCTTAACCACTTAACGCCCGCCGCACGACTATTTACGTCCGCTGCGTGCGGCGGACGGATTCCCTCGGGGAGCGATCCCGGACGACGGCGCGGCTATTCATTTATAGCCGCCCCGTCGCGATCGCTCCCCGGAGCTGAAGAACGGGGAGAGCCGTATGTAAACACGGCTTCCCCGTGCTTCACTGTGGCGGCTGCATCGATCGAGTGATCCCTTTTATAAGGGAGACTCGATCGATGACGTCAGTCCTACAGCCACACCCCCCTACAGTTGTAAACACACACTAGGTGAACCCTAACTCCTACAGCGCCCCCTTGTGGTTAACTCCCAAACTGCAACTGTCATTTTCACAATAAAGAATGCAATTTAAAAGATTTTTTTGCTGTGAAAATGACAATGGTCCCAAAAATGTGTCAAAATTGTCCGAAGTGTCCGCCATAATGTCACAGTCACGAAAAAAATCGCTGATCGCCGCCATTAGTAGTAAAAAATTTTTTTTTTATAAAAATGCAATAAAAATATCCCCTATTTTGTAAACGCTATAAATTTTGCGCAAACCAATCGATAAACGCTTATTGCGATTTTTTTAACCAAAAATAGGTAGAAGAATACGTATCGGCCTAAACTGAGGAAATCATTTTTTTTAATATATGTTTTTGGGGGATATTTATTACAGCAAAAAGTAAAAAATATTGAATTTTTTTCAAAATTGTCGCTCTATTTTTGTTTAAAAATAAAAACCGCAGAGGTGATCAAATACCACCAAAAGAAAGCTCTATTTGTGGGGAAAAAAGGACGCCAATTTTGTTTGGGAGCCACGTCGTACGAGCGCGCAATTGTCTGTTAAAGCGACGCAGTGCCGAATTGTAAAAACGCCTTTGGGCATTTAGCAGCATATTGGTCCGGGGCTTAAGTGGTTAAGACCATCATTTTTTTTATCTAGTTGTTTTGGGTAAAGTTCTGCTTTAAGTTTAAATTTTTTAGCTTTGAATTTCCCACCGCTGGGCACATCATGGCTGAACTCCTGGTCCGGGTGCCCTCAGAAGTCGCATACCAGGATATGGGGAACATTTGTCCCCGGGACACTCCGCATCTTGAAAAGCTCAATATTTATTAAACTCCAATTAAACCTTCTAACTTATTACTATAATGCAGTCAGGCTGCCTATACTGTATTAAACATGCTTGTGGTTTTGTTTTCTTGTTTATATACTTCTTTTTCTTTCTTTTCTTTTTTACTTTTAATTACTTTGTGCTTTAGCTAGGTTTAAAATATCCTTGGCTTCAGTCAGACGGCTGCTTTCACATACAAGCCGTGCCTCGGGCCCGACACGCCTTCCTTGCACACTACTACTGGAGACACCCGGACCGCTGCGTTGACAACAGTGAGGTGGATTTACTAAAACTGGAGAGCGCCAAATCTGGTGCAGCTGTGCTTGGTAGCCAATCAGCTTCTAACATCAGCTTGTTTAACCACTTAAGGACCCCTTCACGCCGATATACGTCGGCAGAAGGGCACGGCTGGGCACAATCACGTACCTGTACGTCACCTTAAAGAGCCCAGCCGTGGGGTCGCGAGCGCACCGCCGCCGCCGCGGCGCTCCCGACCCGGTCCAAAGCTCCGTGACCACGGGACCCACGGACCCGATCGCCGCCGATGTCCCGCGTTCGGTCACAGGAGCTGAAGAACGGGGAGAGGTGTGTGTAAACACACCTTCCCTGTTCTTCATTGTGGCAATGTCAGTGATCGTCTGTTCCCTGATATAGGGAAAGACGATCACTGACGTCACGCGTCCAGCCCCGCCCCCCTACAGTTAGAAACACATATGAGGTCACACTTAACCCCTTCAGCGCCCCCTAGTGGTTAACTCCTTCACTGCATTGTCATTTTCACAGTAATCAATGCATTTTTATAGCTATAAAACTATAAAATATATATAACTTTTCGCTGTATAAATGACAATGGTGCCCAAAAATGTGTCAAAATTGTCCGATGTGTCCGCCATAATGTCGCAGTCACGAAAAAAAACGCTGATTGCCGCCATTACTAGTAAAAAAAAAAAATATTGATAAAAATGCCATAAAACTATCACCTATTTTGTAGACGCTATAAATTTTGCGCAAACCAATCGATTAACGCTTATTTATTGCGATTTTTTCTCCCAAAAATATGTAGAAGAATACGTATCGGCCTAAACTGAGGAAAAAAATGTGTTTGTATATATTTTTTGGGGGATATTTATTATAGCAAAAAGTAAAAAAATATTTAGCTTTTTTCTCCAAAATTGTCGCTCTATTTTTGTTTATAGCGCAAAAAAAAATAAAAACCGCAGAGGTGATCAAATACCACCAAAAGAAAGCTCTATTTGTGGGGAAAGAAGGACGCCAATTTTGTTTGGGAGCCACGTCGCACGACCGCGCAATTGTCAGTTAAAGCGACGCAGTGCCGAATCGCAAAAAGGGCCAAGGTCCTTAACCTGCATAATGGTCTGGGTCTTAAAGTGGAGGTTCCCCCTAAAAATGTTTCTAACAATACATTCAGAAGACTGATTACACTGCGGGTATGCTGTTTTTTTTCCCCGTACATACCTCATTATCGCTGTTTTTTCCCTCCGCTTCCGGGTATGATTCTTGTGGGTCTGGGCGTTCCTAGTTGATTGACGTTCCTCCGACCGGCGCATACTTGACTACACAACTTTCTGAAAGAAGCTGAACGTCACTGCGCAGGCGCCGTATAGAGCCGACTCCATACGGCGCCTGCGCAATGACGTTTGGCTTCTGTCGGAAAGTCGTGACACGCAGTATGCGCCGGTCGGAGGAACGTCAATCAACTAGGTCCAGCAAGAATCGTACCCGGAAGCCGAGGGACGAAACGGCGATAACGAGGTATGTACGGAAAAAAACAGCATACCCGCAGTGTAATCAGTCTTCTGAATGTATTGTTAGAATTTTTTTTTAGGGGGAACCTCCACTTTAAGTGGTTAATAAACCACTTCCGGCCCGCTTTCAGATAAAAGTGGTCTCTGCGGCGGATTCGCCGCAAGATCACATTATTCAGCAACGGGAGAGGTGCCCACCACCCTCCCGCCGCTTACCTGAGCCGCCGGTAGCGGCAGAAACGATCGGGTCCTTTCTCCTGCGAGGCATGGAGTCTATTGAGGGAATGATGGCCCCCTCTCAACTCTATACCATTGGATGACGTCACTTTCGCCCAATGGTCTTAAAGGGGAATTTTTATTTTTTTTATTGAAAAAAAAAAAAATTCAATTTTTTTATTGCTTTTAAGTGTAAGTATGAGATATGAGGTCTTTTTGACCCCAGATCTCACATTAACCACTTGCCGACCAGCCGCCGTCATTATATAAGCCGAGGCACCTAATTTTACCACAAAAAACTGGGAAAACTTATTGACTCGAGTATAAGCCTAGGGTGTCCATCTGCATGCCTCATTGTGCCTCACTTTACCTCACTGTGTCCATGCCCCACTGTGCTCATGCTTCACTGTGCCCATGCCTCACTGTGTCCATGCCTCACTGTGCCCATGTCTCACTATATCCATGCCTCACTGTGCCCATGCCTCACTGTGCCCATGCCTCACTGTGTCCATGCCTCACTGTGCCCATGCCTCACTGTGCCCATGCCTCACTGTGCCCATGCCTCACTGTGTTCATGCCTCACTGTGTTCATGCCTCACTGTGCCCATGCCTCACTGTGCCAATGCCTCACTATGTTCATGCCTCACTCTGCCCATGCCTCACTGTGCCCATGCCTCACTGTGTTCATGCCTCACTGTGCCCATGCCTTACTGTGCCCATACCTCACTGTGCCCATGCCTCACTGTGCCCATGCCTCACTGTGTTCATGCCTCACTGTGCCCATGCCTCACTGTGTCCATGAGTAGACTGATGTTGAACATGGGAGTCTATGGAAAGGGTGCCCAGGTTTGAAAAATCAGTGCTCCCCAGCCATAGGTCCCCCAAACAACAAACTTTGCACACTTGTAGAGGAGAAATAAGGCTACGAGTGTGCCAAGTTCTGGATCCAGGGGACCTACAACCGGTCGGTACCAGGTCCCCAAAGTCACCGGAGAAATTACCGTTTAACATGGGAGTCTATGGAAGGATACCCGGCTTTGAAAAATCGGTGCTTCCCGGCCGTAGGTCCCCCGGACAAAAAAACTTAACACACTTGTAGATCTGTGCCAAGCTTGGGGTCCAGGGGACCTACGGCTGGCCGGTACCGGGTCCCCAAAGTCCAGGAGATCAGGCACAAAAAGGTGACTCGAGTATAAGCCGAGGGGGGCATTTTCAGCACACAAAAAAATGCGCTGAAAAACTCATCTTATACTCGGGTATATACGGTAATCGTCCACAGTCTGACACACATTAAAAAAAAAGAGGACCATTGAGCTCTCGATTCCTTGCAGATTATGTACATTAAACAGTACTCCAGTTTTTTTTTTTTTATTAAAGGAAATGAGCGGTGAGCCAGAAAATGAATGGAAATGTTATACGTGTAATATATGTCTTCCCAGGATTAAAGTCAGTGATTTAATACGATAAACAGAGACTCTATTGCCGGCAGTTACCGTGAGGTCGACTCTAAAGTGCGGGGGAAAAAAAAGCTCAGTAGACAATTTGTAATAATCCATCTTGGTAAAAGTAAGGATGGCGGAGGACATTTTTAGAACGGTGGTTGATGACTTTAGCTATAAGAAGGTTGTTACCTTATAAAAGTTCCTTTGCTTGGCATACAGTTTGCTTCTGAAACAAAATACACCCAATGTACCGGGAGCGCCGAGTACTTTGCCTGGAGAGTGTTGAAAGTATAAGTAAAAATAAGTACATGGGGGGGAAAAAAATAAATGATACAGTAAGTTGTAAACAAAGTATTAGAATTAATTGGAGGTAGAGTAGGGGTGAGCACAAATTTCCCCCAAATTCCGTAAAAATAAGGAGATTTCCTTATTCCAGAATTCCACTTTGGGGAAATGCATTGAAGTCAGTGGGGAAAGCTAAGCTAAAGCAGACCTTGCGCTAAAAGGCCCCCCTCCCTCCTATAAAATTGTTATTAACCGATTGCCGACGGACTCACGTACTTATACGTCAGCAGCAGTGGTGGCTGGTGCTCAAAATTTTTGGGGGGGCGCAAACAAAACAAAAGAAAAAACACATCAATTGAAGCCTCACTGTGCCCATCAAATGCAGCTACTGTGCCCATCAAACTCAGCCACTGTGCCCATCAATTGTCACCACTGTGCCATCAAACGCAGCCACTGTGCCCAGCAATTGTTGCCACTGTGCCATACTATCAATTGTTGCCACTGTGCCATCAATTGTCGCCACTGTGCCATCAATTGTCGCCACTGTGCCATCAATTTTCGCCTCACTGTGCCCATCAAATGCAGCTACTGTGCCCATCAAACGCAGCCACTGTGCCCATCAATTGTCACCACTGTGCCATCAAACACAGCCACTGTGCCCAGCAATTGTCACCACTGTGCCATACCATCAATTGTTGCCACTGTGCCATGCCATCAATTGTCGCCACTGTGCCATCAATTGTCGCCACTGTGCCATCAATTTTGCCACTGAGCCATCAATTTTCGCCTCACTGTGCCCATCAAATGCAGCTACTGTGCCTATCAAACGCAGCCACTGTGCCCATCAATTGTCACCACTGTGCCATCAAACGCAGCCACTGTGCCCAGCAATTGTCGTCACAGTGCCATACCCTCAATTGTTGCCACTGTGTCATGCCATCAATTGTCGCCACTGTGCCATCAATTTTCGCCACTGTGCCATCAATTGTCGCCACTGTGCCATCAACTGTCACCACTGTGTCCCTAAACTATCAAATACCACCAAAATAAAGCTCTATTTGTGGGGAAAAAAGGACGTCAATTTTGTTTGAGTACAGCGTCGCACGACCGTGCAATTGTCAGTTAAAGCGGCACAGTGCTGAATTGCAAAAAAAGGCCCGGTCATTCAGCAGCCAAATCTTCCGGGGCTGACTTACCTTACCTCTGCTTTCCACCCACTGGGCCTAGGCAAAGGTGTTTTATATATATCTAACTCACAACACACATTTATCATCAATAGAAATTCACACAATACAGTGTCAATTAGTATAACACACTGAAAGGTTCTTAAAGCGGGGGTTCACCCTATAAACAAAACAATTTTTTTTTTCTTCTAGCATAAAATTAGGCATAGTAGCGCGAGCTACAGTATGCCTGTCTTGGTTTTTTTAGCCCGGTACTCACAGTGCAATCGTACATTGAAGATTCCGACTCCCCGCGGGGAATGGGAGTTCCTATCCAGACGGAGGATGATTGACGGCCGGCTCTGGCACGTCACGCTTCTCCGGAAATAGCCGAAATAGGCTTGGCTCTTCACGGCGCCTGCGCATAGTCTGTGCGCAGGCGCCGTGAAGAGCCGAGACCTACTCTGGCTGTCTTCGGGGAGCGTGACGTGCCAGAGCCGGCCGTCAATCATCCTCCGTCTGGATAGGAAAGCCCATTCCCCGCGGGGAGTCGGAATCTTCAATGTACGATTGCACTGTGAGTACCGGGCTAAAAAAATCAAGACAGGCATACTGTAGCTCGCGCTACTATGCCTAATTTTATGCAAAAATGTTGCTATGGAGGGTGAACCACCGCTTTAAGAGCCAGACTAAGGTTCATTTACATCACAGTAGCAGACTTAATTACCACAGCAAGCTTAATAGTACACATCAGCCAACACGTAATATATACAATATATACAATATCTATACCTCATTAAATGTGACTAGCACAGACCATAGTGGGGTTCTCAGTCACCCTGTGCCCCTATTAGGGACACAGGGTGATCTACACATAAGAGTCATCGGTGAAGCTGAAACAGGAGTATCTCATACTTTTCAAGAGCCTCTGGGTCCCACGGGCCCTCCCGTTACAGCACCTTTCAGGGGGGGGGGTGCAGTTACCTGTCTAAGAGGTATTTGCACCCACTTCCGGGAATACGGATCTGCGGCAGCCATGCCCCTACCCACAGCCTCCGCTGTCTTCTGGGAAACACACTGTTTCCAGGAGAGAGCGGGGACCAGTAACGGCGCTGCGCGCTACTCGCGCATTCGCAGTAGGGAACCGGGCAGTGAAGCCGCAACACTTCACTTCCCGATTCCCTAACCGAAGATGGCGGCGGGTGCAGCCGAGGGACGAGCAATTGCTCGTCCTCGGCTAACAACATCGCGGGTAAGTTTAAAGTCAGCAGCAGCAGTATTTGTAGCTGCTGGCTTTTCAAAAAAAAAAAAATGTGGCGGAACCTCCGCTTTAAATTAAAAAGAATTGCGCTTACATCAATGTAAAAACAAAATCACCTTGAGTTTGGGGTGCTGGTCGGCACACAATCAAACAGACCCATCTTTCCCGGGACACAAGGGTAGGGGTGATGTCAGCACGTGACTCTGACCTACGCGTTTCGTCACAGATGATGGCATCTGGGGGCATGGGTGGCGCGCTGCATCACCCTCTTAAATACCATACCTAACAACGAAAGCCTCGATCTGAGTCTCGGCTCGTCATGCTCTAGAAACACCAGCATGACTCCAAGCCTCCTTTGGTTTGGCCTGGGGTAGGGTGTAACGTGCAAAGTTCCCGTCTTTCTGACACTTCCCATTGTATTTTCTGGACAGGAAGTAAATAAAGATCTGCAATGGGATATAGACAGCAAAACAATACAGCAATAGGCTTTTAAGCTTTCTGTACTCCGTCCATAACCTTTTTTTTTTTGGCACTAGATACATTTTAATAAACAAAATTAAAGGGGTTGTAAAGGTACAATTTTTTTCCCTAAATAGCTTCCTTTACCTTAGTGCAGTCCTCCTTCACTTACCTCATCCTTCCATTTTGCTTTTAAATGTCCTTATTTCTTCTGAGAAATCCTCACTTCCTGTTCTTCTGTCTCCACACAGTAATGCGAGGCTTTCTCTCTGGTGTGGAGTGTCGTGCTCGCCCCCCTCCCTTGGACTACAGAAGAGTCAATACGCTCTCTACGTTGCAGATAGAGAAAGGTGCTGTGTGTTAGTGGGCGTCCTGACTCTCCTGTAGTCCAAGGGAGGGGGCAAGCACGGCACTCCACACCGGAGTTACAGGACAGAAGAACAGGAAGTGAGGATTTCTCAGAAGAAATAAGGACATTTAAAAGCAAAATGGAAGGATGAGGTAAGTGAAGGAGGACTGCACTAAGGTAAAGGAAGCTATTTAGGGGAAAAAAATTGTACCTTTACAACCCCTTTAACCGGTTGCCGACCGCCGCATGTACATGTACGTCCACAGAATGGCACGTACAGGCATATGGGCGTACATGTACGTCCCTGCCTTTCCGCAGTCCGATCAGGACCCCCCCCCCGGTACATGCGGCGGTCGGTAACCCACGGGGAGCGATCCGGGACGGGGGCGCGGCTATTCGTTTCTAGCCGCCCCCTCGCGATCGCTCCCCGGGGCTGAAGAACAGGGAGAGCCGTATGTAAACACAGCTTCCCCGTGCTTCACTGTGGCAGCGGCATCGATCGAGTGATCCCTTATATAAGGGAGACTCGATCGATGATGTCAGACCTACAGCCACACCCCCCTACAGTTGTAAACACACACTAGGTGAGCCCTAACTCCTACAGCGCCCCCTGTGGTTAACTCCCAAACTGCAACTGTCATTTTCACAATAAACAATGCAATTTAAATGCATTTTTTGCTGTGAAAATGACAATGGTCCCAAAAATGTGTCAAAATTGTCCGAAGTGTCCGCCATAATGTCGCAGTCACGTAAAAAATCGCTGATCGCCGCCAATAGCAGTAAAAAAAAAAAAATTAATAAAAATGCAATAAAACTATCCCCTATTTTGTAAACGCTATAAATTTTGCGCAAACCAACCGATAAACGCTTATTGCGATTTTTTTACCAAAAATAGGTAGAAGCATACATATCGGCCTAAACTGAGGAAAAAATTATTTTTATATATGTTTTTTGGAGATATTTATTATCGCAAAAAGTAAAAAATATTGCATTTTTTTCAAAATTGTCGCTCTATTTTTGTTTATAGCGCAAAAAATAAAAACCGCAGAGTTGATCAAATACCACCAAAAGAAAGCTCTATTTGTGGGGAAAAAAGGACGCCAATTTTGTTTGGGAGCCACGTCGCACGACCGCGCAATTGTCTGTTAAAGCGACGCAGTACCGAATCGCAAAACCTGGCCTGGGCATTTAGCTGCAAAATGGTCCGGGGCTTAAGTGGTTAAGAGTTCTGAATCCACTGATTCCTATCATTGAAAAAGTAGACAATTTCTAGTCCTTTAAAGCAAAGAGGGAAACGGTAAATTCAGTTCTATTTTTATCCTGGGCTCTGGTTCTCGGTTACGTACGTGTATTTCCAATTACTGCGCATTTTTTATTCCCCTCTTCTAGTGTTTGGGTTGTGCTCGTGAAAGAAGCAGACTTGTTCGGGCCAAGATCACCTTTCACTGGATATGGCTGTAAACTATAAAACGCTGTCTGAGTTTGACTTCCAGTTTATTAATCCCGTTTTTAGGGTATGACATTATTGGAAAAAAAAAAATTCAAAAGAGAAACCATAATTTATAAAGGCTTAAAAAGTACTAATGAACTTTTATTTTATTTTTTTTATTGCACAAACTGTTCCACGGTTCACTTGAGTCCAGCCAATGTAAAATGAGACGACTTTTCATCGGAAAAAATGTTACAATTTCTGCCATAATTGTATTCTCCAAAAATAGATGAAATAGGAACGCTTTGAAGGTGTGTATGGATTTCCTTTTTGTTGTGAGCCGTCGTCTTTTTTATACTCATTAACCACTTGCCTCCAGAAGGTCCCCCCCCCCCCTTCATGTCAAGAATTTTTTTTTGCCATACGGCACTGTGTTACTTTAACCACTTCAGCCCCGGACCATTATGCAGCTAAAGGACCAGGCCAGTTTTTGCGATTCGGCACTGCGTCGCTTTAACTGACAATTGCGCGGTCGTGCGACGTGGCTCCCAAACAAAATTGGCGTCCTTTTTTTTCCACAAATAGAGCTTTCTTTTGGTGGTATTTGATCACCTCTGCGGTTTTTATTTTTTGCGCTATAAACAAAAATAGAGCGACAATTTTGAAAAAAATTCAATATTTTTTACTTTTTGCTAAAATAAATATCCCCAAAAATATATATAAAAAAACATATTTTTCCCTCAGTTTAGGCCGATACGTATTCTTCTACCTACGGTATTTGCCGGCGTATAAGACGACTGGGCGTATAAGACGACTGGGCGTATAAGACGACCCCCTAATTTTCCAGCCAAAATGTTGGTTTTGGGATATACTCACCGTATAAGACTACCCCCTTCATACTAGTCATGCCTCGCCTCACGGTGCCACCATTACATGCCAGACTGTGCCCCATTACATGCCAGATTGTGCCACTACATGCCAGACTGTGCCACTACATGCCAGACTGTGCCCCATTACATGCCAGACTGTGCCCCATTTCATGCCAGACTGTGCCCCATTACATGTCAGACTGTGCCCCATTACATTACCCCTCCATTGTGCTGTTCTCCCCGTCCGTGCTCCGCTCCGTGTCCCCCCTCTCCGTGCCCTTACCTTATCCTAAGACATGCAGAATCGCGGCCGTACTGTACGTTTTTTCAAAAGCCGCGCCTCCTACGTCTTCTGTTCCGTGATAGGTGGAACAGTCAGCTTCCCAGGAGGCACTGTGTTCAGTGTTCGCCTATCATGGAGGCCCTCTCGTCCTGTGTTTGTGTCCTGACTACTAAATTATTGGAAGCAAGCAATCATTTATTGATGGGCAATGGTAGGCTGCATTTTATGGGCGCTGGTGTGAGACTGCATTTGATGGGCGCTGGTGAGGCTGCATTTGATGGGGGCTGGTGGGCTGCATTAGATGAGCACTTCATTAAAAAGGTGGTGTATACATGGGCAGGGCAAAGGGGGTGGAGTCAGGGGTGGAGCCAAGGGGGCAGCAAAATTAGGTTTCGCCTAGGGTGATCAAAATCCTTGCACCAGCCCTGGTCACCCTCTTGTTAACATAATGAGTTCAGTTCAGATCTGCAGCACCTCCTGCCCCTGCCCTGTTGGAGAAGGACAGCAGCGGCGAGGTGGGAGACTCGGGAGAGGACAGCCCAGGCTGATAAGTGGCGCTGCCCTGCCGAAGGTAGGACTGTGCAGGGGAGGCTTCTATTAAAAGGGGCACTGCGAAATAGAGGGGCAGTGTGATGTAAGGGACACTGTGACATAAACGAGCACTGTGATATAAAAGGGCACTGTGATATAAAGGGCACCGTGATGTAATGAACATTGCAACGTAAAGGGGCACTCCAATGTAACTCCATAAAAACCAGCGTTGTATACAACATAGGCGGCCGCCATAAAAACCTCCAGATACTGTAAACAGCAACGCGATAGCAAGAAACAGCTCCTTTCCCTGACCGGTTTTGTCACTAAGGGGACTTCTTCCGGGGACTTATCTGAATAGTAAAAAAATGGCCTGGTCATGAAGGGGGGTAAAATATTTCAGAGC